>NC_054564.1:5702620-6018870 GCF_017654505.1 Polyodon spathula | reverse complement strand
TTAGATATAAATACATTTGCAACAGTGCTACACAAAGCCTGTGTCATGTTTAGAACTTAAAGCACCCTTGGACAGAGGGCTGGCAGGCAGTTTGCTTGCTGAAATGAGCATATGGAAATAAAGAATGTGGCTCAGTATTAGTGTTTGGTCAGGGGTCTATGAAATTAGTATATTTCAAATGTACAAATCTAGATTGGAGATACTGTACTAGTCTTGGCCACTGCAGAAACTCATGTTGGGTATAATGGGCAATAATTAACCCACCTTCAATCAATTATGTAGAGATTCCACTGCATTTGTTCAAAATTATGTGCAACTGCTCAGGGAAAACAAACTACAGTATTTAGCAAGCAAAATATTATTCTACATTTATTCACCTTTTCTGATACAGAGCAAAATAAAAATAAAACAGCTTTCTGATTCTCATGAATTGCATTTATAATTATTGATAACCATTTATAAATACAAGGCATCACCACTATTGAGAAAAATCTTTATAAGATAATTTTTGCAGTTATAACAATGTGTTTATTTGTATTAGTTCTTAGTAGAAATGCAATAAATGCTCTGTAGTTTGTCGTATTCTGCTGCTGCTCTTAAGTATAACTATGTTTTGTATCTTGTACTTGATTTTACTCTTAAAAAGTAATTGTATTCACATTTTTTGTAATTGCTCTTATTTTAAATTGTTCTTATCCAGTTATTGTTCTTCTTACATGCCATTAATGGACTTAACTCTTATAAGCAAATATTTTTACTATACGTTTAACTGTTCTTAGTCAAATGTAATTATTTACTGTATTCTTTATTTTGCTGTTATTTGAATTTGATCTTATTTTCTTCTGATTTTACTGTACTTTGTAACTGCTCCTATCTGTAATGTGATACTTTGTAACAACTATAAGTCACCCTGGATAAGGGTGTCTGATAATAATAATAATAATAATAATAATAATAATAATAATAATAATAATAATAATAATAATAATATGGATGTAGGTGGAATAAAATATAGTTGGATAAAGCTGATACATAAAAGCATCTTCATACAAATTGAAATCATTGGTTAATGGCAGTATTGTAGATAATTGCCCTTTGCAGTGCATAGGGATGTTACTTTCAAGGTAAAAACTAACCTTATTCAAATGCTTCTGTACACTATGGCTATATGTAAAATCCTAAAGTAACGGGGCTTTATTACTCTGCAAGGCAATTGGCAGAACTGATCTTGTAAATATGCTGTATTGCCATGATACAAATTATTCTACAAGACACCAGCTTTCCATTTATGGTAACTGTCCATAATGATATTACCCGACTGTCATTACTGTGTGGCCTTGAGCTATACAGACATAATGATCACGTGTGCTGCTGTATGCATTAGAAATGCTGCAGTTAAACTGGAGCTTGCTATAAAGGCACAACTGATCTATACCTTAGACCAGCAAACACAATATAAAAAGGAGGCTTGATTGGCAGCATGGGGCTATAAATGTCAGCTAAACAATGGTGATCTTATGCCACAAAAACCCAGAATGTTGTAGCTGCTTATTTTTGAAATGCAGCTTAATACATATCTTCTAGATAGAACTTGCAGCATGGGATACATCTGAATGATTTGTGTTACATACAATAAATGTCAGATAGAAATGTGCATACTATTCTAGCTGATACAGCTTTCTCACTAACTACAGTCAGTGTCTGCATAATGACTGGCATCAGTTGTGCCTTCACCAGAGGAGATTATTGGGAGGTAAACCATTTTAAAAGGATTTTATTTGGCACTTCCATTCTCAATAATAATAATAATAATAATAATAATAATAATAATAATAATAATAATAATAATAATAATGTACCATACTAGATTAAAGAAATCTCTGTTTTCATGTCATAATTTCAGGTAGTCGAATTCCTAGTAATTTCACCTGAGGAGTGAAATTGTCCCCACTCCTCAAACTCTTTCTTTCCTGGTTGACTGCTTGACTGCTTGTTTATGGTTCTGGTAATTTATTAGGATAACAGTGTGCTATTATAATGTTCAACCTTTTTGTCCAAGTATAATCATTTTCAATACTCATGCGTCTAATAATTTGTTAATTATCTCTCAAATCATTATAACTTCTAAGCCATATATATTAAGACTATATAGTGTTTTTAACGTGTAAAAATGCATATCTCTACAATGAATCTCCAATTGTCCATTGGTAGTAGTATCTAAATATGGTAGTTGCAATTGAATGGGACGGAGACAGCAGTCACTAGTGATTGATACATACGAGCTAGGGATTGGGTTGAAAAAAAACGAGAACAAATTGGAATGTGTATTAACAATCCAGCCTGTAATCCAGCCTGCATAACTGTTATAGGTGATACAGCTTGCAAATGGATATCTGTGGAACTAGATGCGTTGATGCCTGTGGTTAAACCAAAGTAATTGAAAAAAACAACAAAAAAAACAGTTGACAAACCAAGCTGTCATGCAAACCCATAAAACAAACACATCAAAGTGTCAAGTGCATGAGTCTGAAGAATTGCATGAAAGGTATTTCGGAGAGTAGATGGAACCCTGAACATAATTTGCATCCAGGGAGAATGTGCATGTTTTTTTTCATACCTGACAGCATGTTTAAATGACAGCCTAATGGTTTATTACTTTTTTCTTATGAATTCAGTGGTTGTCAATGGTGATAGACAGCACTGTAAAATAGGACAGTGAACATATCCCATTGCAAAACTATCCAGGCATCTATCTTATGGTCATGTGTTTGAGCGCATGCAGTATACAGCAGCGGTAACTTGTATACAGTGCATTGTGCATGAATTTATTTAACCAGGAGATTTACCTATTGAGACTGAGACCTCATTTACAAGGGAGTCCTGGAAGACAATACAGAGACAATTGCAAGAACAGTCGAGACTAAACATCAAAGTAAAATTAAAGCAAAATGCTCTTAATTAACTCTTTGGATGGCTAAAATAAAAGAGGTTTTGCAATTCCTAGTTTTCACAGCAATATTCTTTAACAATATGGTTCGGTTGCCTGGACCCCGCTGCCCTATGCTGACTTGTATTGACCACCAGTGCATCCTTGATCAAAAATGGACCGCTATCTTTTCAGATAAGATAAAAAAGAAAACATCTTACATCCTAATTTTTATAACTAAGCTCTCATTATTTTCTTAATATAATGACATACTCCTGTTTTTCTTAAAGCACCTTCCATTGGTTATCATTCAAGGCTGATACACAGCAAATGCAAATCCCGCTTTTAAGAGCAAACAACGAATCCTGTTTTGAGGTTCCAAAAACTAATCCTTATCTCTTGAAGGTCTAATGCCCTTCCAGAATTCTACCATGTGTTGAGGTGGACTTTTAATTCATTCACTTGTAAATTCTACAGGCTCCCTGTAAATACATACCTTTGTTTATAAATGAAGTAAAACTTAAATAAAGGCAACACTGTGACCTTTTTAGTTTTAAATGTAATGCTGTCCAACAGTTGCTTTTTCTTTTGTAATACAAAAGCCTCATGTTCTTTGGCTCAAAAACAAAATCCCAATTGAAGTTCCTGAAAAGAAATTATGCTGTAGACAACTTTTCTAGTTATTATTATTATTATTATTTATTTCTTGGCAGACATCCATACCCAGGGAGACTTATGGTTGTATACAAAAATACATATCAAGAATAACAGTACAACTAAAAGCAATATACAAAATACAGTGACTTCAGTCCTAATAAAAGCAAATACAAAACACAATACAATTTGATATCGGGCAGTTCAAGAGCAGATAAATGTTGATAGATACATCAGGGTTAGATACGAGTGCAAGTGAAATCCAAAGTACTACAGATTGGGTTAAGTGCAGCATTAAGTACAGTAAAATAGGGAGCAGGTAAGTACAAGTAAAAGTTTTACAGGTGTTGTCTGAATAGGTGTGTCTTGTTTTATTGGGCAGTCCTGCCATCCATAAGGAAGGTTGTTCCACCACTGTGGGGTGAGGGTGGCGATGTAGCAGGCTCTGGAGGCATCGAAGCGTAGAGGAGGTACAGCCAGTCTTCTAGTGCAGGTTCGGCTGCCAAGTTTTCATTAATTTCCAAACTATAATAAAGAGAATGGACATTACACCACAGTACACTCCCTTATTCTGTTACCAAAAGGTATTTCATTAGTTAATTTTTAAAACAACTGGTCGTTATAGAAAGACCTTGAATTTAAACTGCTGACGACGAGTGAGTCTCGCTTCGACTGCCAAAAAGCACTTTCCATGCCCAGCTCTGCTCTGCTACAAGCAGGTAAAGGTGAAGTCACCAATTTAATTATATTTCTTTAGTAGGTCCAGTGTATACTACATTTATTAAATCCAGTTTACACTTTGTTGTCTTACATTCAAACTTAAGAGTTCCTCTGTTATAATAAAACATTTACACTTATACTTGATTAAAATACACGTGTTTAGCTTAGAGACTACTTTCATATCAAGTTTACTTATTTCTAAATAAGAAACTTTATAAATACACTCTCAATCAAAGTAGATACTTGGTTCCTTTCTTTACAGTTTTTGCTTGTTACAATAAAACTCAAATAGATGCAATACTGTTATTTTTTGTTTCAAATATAACCATGTCAAAAGGGTTTCCTTTGTCTTTTGCTATACTAAAAGACTCTGTGTTTAGTTCTTTAAAAACTATGATATCTTCAAGTTAATTATATGAAATGCCTGCTTTGAACAAGGTTACAGGCTTCTGCAAGCAATAGTCTTCATTAATTTAAAGATAGGGAAAGCCCTATTTTTAAGTCTGACCAGCTTCCAAGAGTTTATAGGCACTCTAATAACAAAGGCACACAGACAAGCTTTTTTTTAACATTAACATTTGTTGAGTTTTCTTAATTCAAATTCTGTTATCCTGCTCATAATTTGCTACAATAGTACTTCTACTGGTATTTATTCTTTAAAACACAGTACAGTTATTACAATATTTTGACATTGTCAGTTAATATAGTACTGAACTCTGTTATTTTTAACTGTAATAGGTTCTTTCAACAATAATTATTTTATTTGTATAACAGTTTAATGTTAAATTATTTTATAACATGTATTTCTAATTCAGATATTACAATATAGCAGTCTCTTATAAAGTGTAATTTTATTTCACTCCATTGATATACACAGAAGGCAATAGATACATTTCAATTAGGTTGCTTGGTAGCAAATGCAACCTTGAATATTAAAACTTAGGACTGCTACACTTTGATACAGACTAATATTCTTATGCAATTACTTAGGGTTATTATTAGGTGTCTTATTTTTATAATCTCAGTTTTCTTATTTACTGAAATACTTTTTTTTTCTTACTATAGTAGAACCACAAATGTATTTTAATTAAATTTTTTCTGGCATATTAACTTTGCCATTCTGTTCACGCTGGATCGGAATGTTTGAGGTTCTGAGTCTAATTAAAAAAAAAAGCTTTTATTTGATAAGGGAAGTATGGAACTTTCAGCAGGTCAGCATGACCTTTTGATACAAGGAGCTCTCTTTTCAGACTTTATACATTCACTAGTAATATTTTTCTACTGTTAGAGTAGACAGTACTGTTAGAATAAACAGGAATATAGAATCCTACAATATGCTCATAGACTAATGCAGAGTATATATATATATATATATATATATATATATATATATATATATATATATATATATATATATATATATATATATATATATATATGAATAGTGTGTTTTAACAATTTGTTTACTATTTCTGCTGACTTTATATTCTTTAAAATACATTACAGTCTTTACAATATTTGTTGCAGTTTCACAAATGTTCAATTTGTATCCCAAAGATCAGCCTGCTTTCAGTAGCAGTGACAATCAGTTTCTGCTCTCAGTGAGTCTATCAAAGCCACCACAGGCACTTTAAAAGTCTGATACCTGCTAAAAACTCCCATCTCTACATTCTCATTCCCATAATTAGTGGGAAGACGTCAAATAAATTAAGGAGCCATGCAACTCTGCCACATACACCTTTCACCAAAACACCTTGTACAAGGGAAGACAGGTTTTAGGGCCACTCGTGACAGAGTATATTCCCAGATTTTAAATGCCGATTACAACTACAGACATTACTTTACACCCTTTCCTTGTGTTGAAAATATTTTGGAAATTTGTTCTTTAAACTTACAGCAGATCCCCCAAAAAAATCTAACCAGATTGCTTCCTGGTATGTTATCATTTCCTGTTGAGTAGGTCATGTGTTGTGATTGCAGCAAAAGCATTGATGGAAACTTAGTAACACCGGAAGTGATTTGGAACCAAACGATACAGCAGCAGCCTTTAATTCTAGAGGATTGTCTTTCCCTGCATATCCCTATGAGTTGTATCGAAATTCAGTCGTCTTCAAACTCACAGACAGCTTCCGAATCCCCCTACAGGACTCCTGTACTAAATATATAATTTGATTATATTGTACTGATTCTGTGGAGCATAAGATAAAGCAAGCCTCCCTGTGTTTGGGTGAATATTGATACCTTCTGGCTGGCAATGTTCTGCTCTGCACTTGAGAGGTATGTTCCTCAGAATCTCTTACTTGCTGATGAATGACCTTACTTACTTTTGCCTAGCTTCAAGCAGTGTTTGTTTGCATGAATCCCAGCACAGTGATGCCAGCTGAATTGATTGATTAGGCTTTTTCAGATGGGATGGGTGTGAACAAAGCAAAATGATATACAGTAGCATATGACTTGTTTGAAGAACAAAACAAACAAACAAAAATAATGCAAACCTGTATTAAACACAACAGCTAAGGTATTCTGTTCCATAATGCTTTATGTCTTAAGGAATAGTACATAAAAAATTTTTAAATTATTTTTCCATCCATTTGCGGCCTAATGAATACACTGCATTCAATGCATGCTGCATCAGCGTTATGCCTCTAAATGATTTTGCTGTACTTCTGCTTACCCGCATTAGCAATACGATCACAGGGCACACTTTGTTGTTAGAAATCATAAAACTTTAATTTGTGATTTGCAGAAATTTAAAATGCAGCGCTACACATTGGGTCTCATTGACACATAGTGAGCAAACAGACCTCAAATGCCCTGTTTCCACTTTCCTTCCCCAGGAATAGTTTAGCTGGACATTCTGGGCAAGGTGTAGCTGGAGGATGTTTCCACCGGCACTCAGCTATACCTCAGACAGTACAATTTTGTATCTCATACCCAACTGGGCCAATCTGTGCTGTGTGGAAGTTCAGTATGCTCAACTAGCTGCGAGGATGTAGAATCCGGGTTTACCCAGTGGCGGTGGGTTGTCGAGGGTTTGTGGCACACTCTACAACCTGGTTTCTCAGAGATATCGGGTTCAGTGGCCAAGAGTTGCATCACATGGTCAAGAACTTATCTGAAGCAGCACAGAGGAGCCGCAACTGGCTGTGGTTGAAAGATTCTGGATGGGTATCTCAAGCACAATAGAAAGAAAGCAACGCTGATGTACGGGTAAGTAAGCTGGGCTGAGCTGAGTCGGGGACAGAGGGGGGTGATGCTGGGATGCCAGAATCACTGTTGATCGCTCTTGAGGTGTCGTGGGCTAGTCGACAAAACACAGAGAACGGAAGGGGTCCACTTGAAGACCCCAGAGACGTACCCTACTTAGCTCAATCCAGACACTTGTCATGCTGTCACACTGGAGAGACTGCACTGTGGTTGATCCCCGAAGCCAGCATCGCAGCCGTTGTGTGTTCTGATGCGCTGGGGAGGCAAAATAAGCTGATCCCTGGAGACAGCATTACACTTCAGCCATCAACAGCAGGCAGAAGGATATCTACATCATCAGATGGAAAGAAATGCAAATAGATGGAGATGCAGATGGAGCACATTAGTTTACTGTAAAGCTATGTATTAGTTGGTGCTTATCTTGGCAAGAGCCAAGATCAAATCAGCATGAAGTTTTAACTTCTACTCTCATGTAATGGAAATCATAATCATCATTGAAAGGCGTGTGCTAAAGAGACAAACTGTTTTGAACAATGGCAGCTGTAAGTGAAGGCTGCGTTGAAAACAAGACAAAGCTGTTGTTTCACTGTTGTTGCGTTTCAACATTTGGGCAGAAAACCACATTGAAGAGCAGCAGTTAGAAATAATTGTTTGACAAAATCGTGGAAATACTGCGGCAGCAGGGGATCGATTGCACTGCTAGTCAGTGTCGAGATAAAAAAAAATAAATATTAAACTGAATAAGAGAAGATTAAAGATAACAATGTGACTTTTACTGCCACATTATTTCTTCCTCAGTCAGCTAAACCTGACAAAATTACACAGCAACTAATTACACTTCACCCAGACCGGCCAGTTCAGCTATACTTGGAGAAAGGCAGTGGAAACGAGGCAAAACTTTCAGTTAACACACACTTAGAGGTAATTAACTATCTGGGGAAAATTTGTAAGCTTTTTGGCATTAAACCAGGGAAATGTGTTATACAAAGTTCAGAAGCGAATGTCAGCTTCATGCTTCAAATCTATACGATTAACTCTGGCTGCCAAAACTTGTTTTGCTAAGATGCTAGACTTGAAAAGTATTCTTGTGCTGTTGAAATGTTGATACAGATTTTATATTACCTACATCAAACGTGATCCATCTCCCAGAAAGACGGAATCTTGAAGAAGATTATGAATGGCCTCAGGCAGTGAGTTTTAGACTTCAAAATTGACAAAACCCATCAACCTTATAACGATCACTACTCACTAATGATGTCCCCAAGCATTTTCTTCAGTTATTGCTGTCACATATTTGCAGTGCGTGTGTTGTTGTTTTACCCCGCTACAACATGCATGCATAAATATGATTTTAAACAGGCCAATTTGTCTTACCCTGAAATTCTCTTCCTCCCCTGGATTCAACTTTACATTTTCCAGTGCACAAATTCAAAGTCTGTTTGAAAGAGAGAATCTAAATAAATACGAAAAGACATTCATGCATCTCCTCAGCTGTAAATTCACAGATACAGCTATTGGGGGCTGCTGGGTTCTCTAGGTATATGAAAGAAATGTAAAGTGACATATAGACAGACAATCAGACCTGTGGACAGAGTCTATTTACCTGAATATTCTGATACTGTCAATAATATGTGCTAAAGAATGCCCTTAGCAAGTTTCATCGCAATTGGATAAGTAGTTGGATTGGTGTGACATACAGACAGACAGACAGGCAGCTTTGCCAGTTTTATCACAATTGAACAAAAGGGTTCTTTAGATATGCCGCTGTCCACCTCCACTATATCTTTATCGCTGAGGAGTAATAAGAGTAATTCAGGGATCACATGTCACATCAGGGGACTTACAAGCGTTGGATACATGACATGGTCAATTGGGTTTGGGTCCACCAGGGGCCATAATGATGATTTCATATTACCTCCTCAGATAACCTGATAACCACCTCAGATTGCTTCATGGCTTTATATCTACAACAGACTAATGTGAGAGTAGCCCTTGTGAAACATCTGGGATGTGTCTTGGAAATGGAAGCCCATCTGGAACCTACTGTCAGCTCTTTATCAAAGTCTGTCACATCTGCTATCTTACTCTTCTTGACAGAATTGATTTGAAATAAGGGAGATGCAGCTTTTATATGCGAATGGAAACACAAAAACATTTTTTTTTTTGTTTGAAAACTTATAGAACAATTAACAGCTCTACAACCTCCGAAGACAAAACATGAAAGTGACAGACCTCACTTGTGGAGCTACCCTCGAGGAGTGTTGGATAATCCTCCAAGAAATGGCAACTATTAATAACAGGCTGACAAAATGAAAAGGATCTTTTGACGTATAAAATGCAAAAAACAGCACCACTCACATGCTGACCTTTGGCGGTATGAGATTTAAAATATTGATTTCAAAATGATACAGTCTTGTAAAGGTCTGGTGACTGATGACTGACCTTCAATACTAGAAAAATAAAAATAAATATATATATAAAGCACATGTATAGAATCATTATGGTATTCTCCATATTTGACGCTAATAACTTATTACATAATTTTTTTTTTAATAAAATTGGAGGCCCAGAAAAATAATATTAGCTGTTCATATTAAAATTATGATTATGGACTGGAACAAAAAATATTAATACATATTTACATTCCCATATGGGAAAGGTGATGGCTGCTGGATGAGGCCTACTTCGAACCCTATAATTCTTTAAAACAAAGAGGTATGTGATTAAGTATTAATATGTATATTTTTTGCTGTTTCTTTTTTCTTTGACAATTCTTTGAGGGAATATCTAGATTCATCTTTAGGTCTGGGTCCAACCTTTTGTTTTAGAGTCAGTTATGATTTCCATTAGATGAGAGTAGGTGCTAAAACTTCATGCTGATATTGGACCCACCACTTGCCAAGATAAGCACCAACTCAGACGTAACTTCTTTTACTGTAAACTAATATGATCCATTTGCATTTCCTTCCATCTGATGATAGATATCCTTCTGCCTGGTGTTGATGGCTCCAGGGATCAGCCTATTTTGCCTTCCTGGCTCATCAGCACACACAACTGCTGCAATGCTGGGTCCAGGGATCACCCACAGTGCAGCCTCCCTAGCGCATCAGCATGACAATGTCTGATCTGGGGTCTTCAAGTGATAACTTTCCATTCTTGATGTTTTGTTGACTAGCGCACGACACCTTAAGAGGACATCCCAGCATCACCCCCTCCTTCCCCCACTTACCTTCCTTTCTGACATTGCTTTCTTTCTGTTGTGCTTGAGAACCCCAACCAGAATCTTGTTATCTCAACCAGAGGCAATTGCTGCTCCTTTCTGCTGCTTCAGATAAGTTCTTCACAAAAATTCGATGTCTCTGTGAAACTGGGTTGTAGAGTGTGCCACAAGCCCTCGACAATCCACCTCCACTGAGTAAACCTAGCCTTCAGCAGCTAGTTGAGTGTATCAAAGCTTCTTCCTTTCATATGCCTCATCCACAGCATCCTCCCATGGCACTGTTAGCTCTACCAGGTGAACAATATGTTGACCTGATGAGGAAACTGATCCTGCTCTGTTCTATTGTCCATATGTCTTGCCAGATGATCTTGCGTTGTTCCACACTCTCCCATCTTGTCCATTCTCCCTGCTTGGCCTGGGAAACTGCCTTTATACACCTCATCCTGTCATCCTGCTTTTGCACCTCGTTGATGCCCAGCTTTCTCCATTGAGCTGGAGCTGCTTTGTGCCATGTAGGACAAGCTGAACTGAGACCAAGGCCTCCTCTTCCATGCTGTACTTGCCCCATGATATCACTGATATGAAGGGCAGCATTTGCATCTTCCACAGCTTCCTTTGCCACCCACTTTCTTGCAGTTTTCAGCAGAGGTTCTGCCTCCCTCACACATTTATCGTGTGACTCTATCAATGTCATTTCCAATTAAACCTTGGAGCACTTAAATGCCTTAGAGCTGAGACTGGCAGCTGCAGTATCCCTTTACCATACAGTGCCACTCTGCTCAGGCAGCATGGAACACTTAACCATTTCCTGACACATGAACCTATTAACACTTCCAGCTTCTCTATTGTTGTCAAGGAAACCTCATACACAGTGAGTGGCCACAGAAGTCTTGGCAGTAGACAAAACTGAAAGTTAATATTTACAGTTAGGCACAGAAGCCCAGGAGAGGCTGTGGTTTGACAAAGCACCCAAGCTCTGAAGAGAGGTTGTTACCAGCAGCAGAACCAGACTTTGCTGTTTGGTAATACCAAAAAGAGGTGTTCCAGAACTACATGGCCAAGTTTTACATCACCCTATAGTTAAAAACTTTTGCTTCATAATGTTACGTTAACATGTTGAATTACACACCACTTTGTAGAGATTGACAGTTGTGCTGTATTGCATGCTAGTTTTGTGATGATGTCACAAATATACAAGGCAGCCACCTACAGTATCTTGTTTCATAAAAGTCATTATTTTATTTATTTATTTATTTTTTACAAATCTAAAATGTGTTTATTTAATGAAGCCGTTTAACACCATCAAGAAAGAGATTCAATTAAAAAGTCGCTGCAGAGCTTTAGAGACATGTTATTAGATGACATTTAACTGTAGTTATGATTTTTATCTAATTCTGGCTTATCTGTGTTACCAAGAATGCTGCATTAAAAATCTGTTAAATTCACATTTACTGTGAACAGCTTCAAGCCAAGTGTTTTCGCAATCCTCCTCCCTGTTTTCCATTAAGAGATTCCCTACAGCAAAAAATGCTTATAAAAGTTGAAACTATACAGAAGTCTGAATGAAGTTTCATTCTGTGTTTCATTTTTGACAGTTCTGAAGCCACGTCGAAAGCTGGAGAGCAGCATCAGTATGCTGTAAATAAATAGGATGAAGAGTTTGAACAACACGCATTGAGCTACTCAGTATGGGTGTGACATATCAGACCTCATTAACTCATTCTTCTTTTTGTATGGGTTTACTCTGTATCATTTTCAGTTGTCACATCCTCTTTTTTACAGCCTTCATATAGCTCCCAGAATCATCTCTACTGGGGTAAGATTCCCTGGGGCTGAGGGATTCCCAGGTGTCTGCTTGAAGGTGAAGTTGAATGGGGAGCCTGTCAAATACGGATAGCCCTATTGTGTGAGGAACTCCCCCTAGGAATACTGTGCTAACCATTGTTTTTGTTAGGGTTCCTTTTTAGGCATTGTTTTTAGTATTGGTATTTTAATACTCTCTCATCATTTTATTAAAAGTGATTTGTTTGTTGATCCTTTCTTAAGACATAATACGCATTTGTGCTGCTTATAATTGTTTTCTGTGGGCATGATTATTTACAGACATAAATACTATTCTTAGGTGTTGTTTGTGCTCATGTTATCTATCACAAGAGGTGAAGGTGTTTTTGTTGGAAACTACATATTAGTAAATTGGCCCGTGGCAGTCTGAAAGAGCAAGGGAAGGGGGCTGCCCTTCTCTGGGGTTTCCTCCCCATCTTTCAACTCCTAGCACAGGGAACTAGTGCTGCTGCAACTGCTGCCACTCCCAGCAAAGTCATACTATAGTGTGTTTATTCAGTTGTTTTTAACACCAAAGACATTAAATACTGTTTAAAGGTGAGTTAATTAAAACCCTCCTTTTTCAAGTTCAATACTAACTCCTGATAAATTATAACAATTAACATGGATTTCCTTTCAAATTCCCACACAAACAAAATTAATTGTCGAAGAAGCACTGCTCGTTAAGATATTAACATTATTTAATAAATCAACATAGTTTCGGAAACCATATTAGCACGATTATTTAATCCTTAGCTGACCATTTTTTCAGCGCTTGTCAGGCGCTCGAGTTCAATTTATTTTCACATGTGCTGTTTACTTTACACACACTGTTTAATTTTCTTTTTTCAGAGTAAAACAGGTTTAAAAGGCATTGCATAGCAAAGGACACTCAGTACTGCATCTCCAGCCAAGCCCCACCCCTTGTTCACTGTATTTTTCACATACCTCTTCATTGTCGTGCATACCGATAAATCCTCTCCTGCTCATTCGTTTTATCACCAAACTCCTCAATAATGCGACCCAACTCATTATTTTATTAATAAAACATCTCAAAAAGCTCTGCAAATGTCTGTGATATTCTTTAAGTGCTGGATACGGAAGCAGCTATCTTCTTTGTTTGTGTCTGTGTTATTTCTGTGGTGCCGGGGCTTTGTGTATTGCTCAGATTCCCCCCCACCCCCCCTTTTTTTTCATCTTCTCTTGGCTCCTATCGGTCTCACTTGGCCATTGAAAAGTTTTCTCTGCTTTTTCTGGATAAAAAACGATGACAGACCTGGGTTTGACGTCTTTTTGATGATGTCAGACATAGGACCGCAAAAGGGTTAATAATGAAATAGGCATAACGACCACTAGAAAATGCCAAAATCAATACTACATATCGATTTGTTCATTAACACTGGAGTTATCATTTACAACCTTTTGAAAATCCCCCCCCCCCCCCCCACCCCTGTCTTATTTTTGAAAATCTTTCCCCCCCCCCCACTAACCCCCCTAGTCTTATTTTGTTAGTTCTTTCCTACCAAAGGAAACGATAATAGGCATTTGATATTTCTTTTTTCCATTACCATTTAAAAAATAAAAGAAAAATGTAAGTGTAACCTTTTTCATTTCTTTTTACATTTCACACATTTCACCCCCCCCCCATGTCCCACGTAACAGTTCATTGTCTACATGCACCAGTTAAACTTAGTTATTATTAACATCATCTGGATGAATCAATTCAATCTTTTGTGCATATGATATAAATAGCAGGTATTTACTGACAGCTTGTGGAAACTAAACAAATAATGGCAGACTAATTAAAATAAATAAAATGGATATATTTGGAACACAGTATACATTTCTAGAATTCCAGAAAGTTCACAGCTGCATAGTAACAGGGTGAGGGTACTGATTTAACGTGAGGATGCTGCAAGATGTTTCTACATATCGTGGAGGTGAAAAGTGAATAACACTCAGATTTCTAAGGAAAGTTAGAAATGTTTAATGAGAAACAAGTGTTTTTTTTTTTTCTTTTTCAGTACAAGACGCTACAAATGCATGTTTCCAATCCTGTTTTCAACGCCCAAGTTTAAAACAAAGCATGAAGACATTTTTATTATATATAATGGGCCCGCCCCCTTTTATGCAGCTGTATTATTATTATTATTATTATTATTATTATTATTATTATTATTATTATTATTATTATTATGACCCACTCTGGGCTCATGATTGGCTGAAGGTGGACTGAGAGTGAGAATGAATGCTACCAAGATCGTGAGATACAAATGTACTCGGTTTTGTAAACGTACAGTTAGTGCTTGTGTTTGTTTTGTTCTGGTCAATGTGCCCTTTTCTTTTGTGATTTGTAAAAGTGTTTACTTTTATTATATAATAAATATCCGTCTGTGCCCGTTTCAGCCCCGTACCTGTGGTTGTTTGTGTGCTGCTTCCTGGGCGCTGACATCACCACCCACGCCACTCAAAGCCATCTTTGCCACAGTTGGTACATTGGTTTCATACATGAGCAATGGAAAGGAATTTACCAGCAATTTGTCCACAGTAGAAAATACAGACATTGTATTTTTCAATCATGTATCAAACATGTTCTCTATATTTACCTTCTGTACTGTATTGCCTAATTGCCCTTTTATGTGTTTTAGCAGTAGCAGCTTACTCTGCAATTACACTTTTAGTGCAGCGTGGTCTTGCGTATGATAATTAACACATGCCAGTGTGTAATTAGGTGTGAACCTTTGTGACAGAGTGATTTTTGGTGATAAATCTCTCTCCCGACCTGTGAGGGCACTGTGTAAAGGCAACAAAATGCCCTGGTCTGGATGGCTAGACAATTAATTCCCAGGGTTAGAAGGAAGTCAGTCATCTAGAGAGGGGGTGAAGCTATGGTACACTAAATTGGAGGATTGGAGGAGCGGTTGCACTAGTTAACCAATGTAACACTTTACATTAAGTGTCTCTAACTACTGTGTATTTACAGAGTAGTTACTTGTTACAATGTTGTTATACACAGTTACATTAAGTACATTGTAACTATCCATAATAACATTTTAATTGTATAAGTACACATGCATTTACTAAGTAACTACTTAGTAAATACATTATGTAATTAGAGACACTTAATGTAAAGTGTTACCAAATGATATCTTTAGAAACACTCCTCCAGTGGCTCAGCTGGTGGTGTTCAGGGTGGGTCATGCAGTATACAGTCAGGGGAGTGCAGGTTTGGGTGCTGGCTATGCAAGCAAAGTCATAGACCTTCCATGGGTTTTCTGCAAGGAGAGCTGCTTTGGCTCTGGTCCTCCCATGGGTTAAGGAGGCACAATCATCAGGGTTTGAGTCATTGCACTAAGTATCCTCTATTGCTCAGGCTCACAGTGAGCTCAATGGCAAGGATTGCTTGTTAGTTAATTTCTTTTTTAGATTTTTGCAGTGGGCAATTTCAAATATATCCGGTCAACTTTATATGTGGCCAGTATGAAAATAATAGACGTGCAAACCTCCATGGATCTGCCATTAGCATAACCTACTCAAAACGATAATACTTTGCCTGAAAAAATTTTGAAAACTTTTTGCAGTACATCGGTTCTTTTTCCAAGAAAGGAAAGAGTGGTATTTATTATATATATATATATATATATATATATATATATATATATATATATATATATATATATATATATATATAGTGCTACACAATTAGAATGCAGTTGTCAGGGTCCATTATTAGAAGACTGTTATTTTTATTTCGCCTTATATCGAATATTAGATTTCACAAGGCGTGAGCTGGAGGGGTAGAGATAGGGCAGAAGAAGCAGAAGGGAGCGATAAGTAGGACAGTGTGCTGGCTAGAAAGGACCGGACCTAGGATAGACGACCAGGCGAGGCTCACACTAGTAGCAGACCAGCGAAGCTGGATATGGAAGCTAGAATAGAAGGTGGCGATGCCGACACGAGCCCAGGGCCGAAGGACCTAACAACTGAAAACATATATGAGGGTTATGACTCAGGGAGCCACCATCAGAGGAAGACCGTCCCGGCAGACCGGGACACGAAAGGAGATAGAATGGGAGAGGTACCCAGCGTCTGAGACTTCTGTAAAGCGGCACTCGTTAGACCCCCAATTGGCCGAGACTTCACGCTGCCTGGGACCTGAGATAAGAACAAGACATAGAAGTTAGTATGGGACTCGCGTATGAGTAGCCCCGTCCCGAACTGAGACAGAGTATAGAACAGCCTTGAGTGAGGCAAGATAAGCGCAGGAGCTGCGAAAGAACAGTGTGGCCGGGGATCCGCTCAGACTCACACGGTGAGAACCCCCCTGAAGGTCAAGGGAGGCTGAAGCCTGCCCTGAGATCGGGGAAGTGAGATCACTTGACCCCCAGAGATGACCAATGCGAAGGCATGTATGAGAAGGTGGAGGAGGGGAGGAGGAGGAAAACGAAACACTAGACAGCAAAGGTGCAAGTGATCAGGGCTTAAATAGAAAATAGGTACTAATTGACAGGAAATTGGAAGCCCCCTGCTGCACGCCTCCTGAACTATGCAAGCTAACATTTAAACATCCAGATAATTTTATTTTAAACAAAATGCATTCCTGCAGCTTGTTCATTCATCTTTGGCTTTAAAAAACACCCTGTGCTTGGTTTAAATCTAAATTGTTCCTAGTAAAGTTCCCTGTAGTTGCTTTGAAATCCACCTCACCTTTGTCTGGATACATTTGTTGGTCCAGTAATTTTGCCTTCATGACCAACAAAGATGAATTGCGCCAGTTCAGTTTGAACGCAGCTTTATATAGACTCATGCAACTTTCTTGCTGATCTTTCTCCCAACAAGCCTCCACATCATCAAACTACATGTTTGATCTCAGCTCTAAAGAGCAAAAGAAAAGAAACACAAGGCAGCTTTTCAATGTAATACAAAAAGGAATGCTTCCTGACAATGTGTGGGCCCATGCCACTGGCCAGTGAATGTGAAAATTGACAAGGGAAAGTGCCGCAGTGCAATTCTCAGAAGATGAATTAGTGTGTTTGAAAAAGCCTGTTATCACCGCAGCGCACATGTGGTAGGGGAGAAAAAGCAATTCTCTCCTTGGCACAGAAGAAAGAAAACACTGTCTTGACAATTTCCCACCGCATTTTACATCTGCACATTGCCCTGGTAGTAATATAAAATGTCTTTATTTACTTAGTTGGAAAAACTGGTAGATCTAACTTAGATACAAAATAGTCTTGATTATTCTTGCAAACACTGTTTGTGTAGATTTAAAATTAATAAATATTATAATAAATTTACTTCTCGACCGATTTTATATTATATATATATATATATATATATATATATATATATATATATATATATATATATATATCAAATATATCAAATACATTGTATGGAACTGAAAGTTTAAGCCAAAATTACCGCCTGAATTCGGGGAGCAACCTGCTTTGTTGCAATGTAATTTGGAACAGCGCAAATCACCCAGTAATTGTGCACGATAAAACCCTAACCCTAACCCTTTTCTGACACAATTGTGTACTTCCTATATATCGAGTTAAGAGATGTACACATTAAGCACATTGTAACAATGCATAATAACACTGTAATGCTGTGTAAGTATGTAAAGTAACTGCTATGTAAATACATAGTAGTCAGAGACACTTAATGTAACATATTACTGCCTTTATTTCATTGAAATTCATTTGTTACCCTACTTTCTTTGGAGACTAAGAATACCTCTGCTTTCACCCAGACACAGAATGGAAATTGACTGGACCCAATTTTTTTGTACTGTCACATTTTGAATGAAGTTTGCCAAGTCAGGAATGTGACATTACAAGAAGCAATTACTGAAGAAGATATCATAAAGTAAATATATTCCTTCACTTGGGCTATTTGTTTGTAAAACTTTTCCCTTTTTATCATTCAAACATGATCTTTAGTAAACAAAGACAAAGGACTGATGTAAATGTGTAGTCGATTTTAGACTTGAATGTGACTTGAAAGTGAGTCCGAGTTTTTCAATGTGTAGATTTTACTACAGGACATGCACAATATGCATTTATCCTAAGATCTGCTGTATGTATACATGAAGACAGAACTAATATATCAGACAGGGTAGATAATGATTAGAAAATGTGTTCAGAATAAAATCTTTTGCAACGTAAAGCTTTTGCTTAAGTATCCCCAACATACTTTAGGCTGCTGCAGTGTGTTTATCTCTGTCATGCTTTGCTTCCAGTTACCACTTAATGCCATTTTATAAATGTTCATCTGAAGCATTTTTGTACATGTGCACCATGCAATGCAACTTTATGTATTATTAGCGGGGGTTAAATTGATCAGATGCAAATTCAATTCCCCAAATATATGCAGTTCTGCTGATTAATTCAGCACAGCCTCAATCCACTTTAGCTAAAACAAAACAACGGTTGCCAGTGTTTGTGTCTCGTTACTCATAATCACTCCTCTGCTCTTTATTCAAAGCTTTAGTCCAAATGACTACTGCTTTGACTGTAACTGGGAGGGGGAGGGGGTGGGGGCATGCCTATAATAAGTGCCACAAATAGAGGGGATGCTTCTTCACAGATTGGGAACAGCTCAGACCTGCTGATCTGCTTTTTACTCTTCTGTACACTGAGCCCCATCTAGGAATCCATCTCTTAATCACCAGGTACTCTCTGCTCTAACAGTGGCTCGTGGTTTGTTCTGTTGGCAAGCCCTCAGCTCTTCTGCAGATCTTGTTGTTTTTTCAGGCCCAGCATCAATCCATGAACCATTTTGCCTGGCCAAGATGTTTTGCTGTCCTTCTCCGCTAAAGTCAGTTATTCACGTCATTCACAAAAGAAAGCCCCTATTGCTGTTCAGTGCAAGCCAGATAGGGAAACTTATCTTATGTTCTGCTTTGTCTATTAGTTCTGAGACTGAAAAAAATGGCTCCTTATAAGAAAAATATAAATCAATAAAAAGTGGTGGTAACACTTTGCATTGTGTCTGTAATTACTGTGTACAAGTCTACTTACACATAATCACAATGTTATTATGCACAGGTTACAATGTACTTCATGTGTAATTTCTGTACCCTAACTCTAAACTTAACCACAAATGTTATGTGTGTACTTGCATATATAGTGCAAAAAGATGTACACCTTAAGTACATTGTAATGTGTACATAATAACATTGTAATTATGGGTAAGTACACATGTAGTTACTATGTAACTACTATTTAAATACACAGTAATTAGAGACACAATATAATGTGATACCAAAGTGGCAGAAAGAAAAAAACAAGCAAAAAAAACAAAAAAAAAACAGCTGTGTTTATTGATTTTGAATCATCCATAAGCTCTAAATCATAATTTCTGGGCAAAACTAAAGAAAAGATGCTTGCTTGAATGGGATATAGAATGTTACAAAGTTTTTCACACTAGAAATGATATTCAAGAAGAGTATGATGCAATCCGTGTATTTATTATACTGTTAGCCCATTGTCAATGATCCCATGAGAAAATGCTATGCAAACATGTCACCTTTTCGTCTCTGCAGTAAAAACATTGATATTAATTTTCCTGAAGAACCGAGAGTAGTACTTCTTGATTTTTTTTATTTTTTTTTTTTTTTTTTAAATGATGGTTTAAATCACATGTTTTGAGTAACTTGAACTTGTCTCTGGTACGTATGTACTAAAACCTCTTTCTCCAAAATCCAGACATGACAATTTATTTCATAAAGGCCTTGCATATAAATGGACAAAATTAATTCTAAATAAAAATATATGAATTTCCCTGCAGTGAAAAAAAACAAAAACATTTAATCTGCTATATGCAATCATAAGTTTAATATGTGTCATTTGAGGTAAAATGAACCACTCAGTTGCAAAGGCATGCTATCATTGAATAAGTGTACTTTGATTTGGCGTATCAACAAAACACATAATACTTACCCTGACACAAACAATTGTTCTAGGGAAGGGTCAATACAGCCAATAAACATTTGGCTTCCAGCTGGAAATTGTCCTGACTTTCAGGCTGTGGTCCCAAGTAATGTTTCATCCGGTGACAGAGTTGTCCAGGTTGCACATTTTAAATCAAGTACAGTCCTGGGTTTGTAGGCACATTGCCTTCTTTTACACTTTTCTGCATAGGATTCTTACAATAATTTTTGGAAGCTGGTTGCTCCTAGTTCATAATGCTGCTGGTAGATACTGTCTGGATAACTTTTTCTATTAAAGGAAAATTGATGCAGACCAATATACAGTATACATTCAATTGATATCAATATTGGTGGTGATGTTTAAAAAATAAATAAATAAATTATATATATATATATATATATATATATATATATATATATATATATATATATATATATTAATATATATATATATATATATATATATATAATGTTTACATCACAAGACTGTATTAATAGTATTGTATACAATATTATTAATTATCTTAAAGAAAAACAAAACTTTCAACTTTAGAAACGTGGAAAATGTTTAATGTACTGAATGACATCTGTACAGAGGATATGATTTTTTAAACCGTATGAATGAGACAACCTTGCTGTAGGACAATAAAAGAGTGTTCAGAAGATCTAATCCCTTGAAGGCATGTCTCAAAGTTAAATAACCAGTAAGGAAAGCCAATCTATTCATTCCAAATACCCGAAAGTCTTCAAGCCTTGTAATACATGCTTCCCCACTGACACATTACAAGGTTAAGCAGGAGTCAAATATGGAGCATCCATATGATTGGAGAAACATAGAATTGACAGCTGTTCAAAGACAGGGGATTATGCATATTCTCCTGGGGGGGGGGGGGGGGGGGGGGGGGGGGGGGGATGTGTGTGTTTTTCTTTATTCAAATTGCTCTCTTGTTATTTGTGTAGCTTTTTAGGGTAAGGAAAAATAAAGTTTAATTACTTTTTTTAGGGGCATGTGGCAGTGTGGCTCCAGCCGCAGGTGTATAGTGAAGGTGATCACGGGTAGTGAAATGCTTAGTGTTGGAGTTAATGTTGATATTAGATGTATGGGGTGCTTTGTTTTCATGTTCTGTGCTGTAACGTTTCGTCCTGTGTTATTTACACCTGTGATGGTTTTTTACAGACGTTTTGTTTTGAACCTTGTGTTATTTTGTTCGTGTCTGTTTAGTGTTTTGTTTATTTATTTATTGAATTAAAAGTGCGCATTAGCACGTAAACATGCATTCTCAGCCTCAGAGTCTCTTTCTGTTTACAACACCCTTGTGACGCCATCCTTTACACAGGGCACTTTTTAAATGTATTGACTGTTAACAATGAGCACACTAACATATTAACAACTGTTTTTCGTTTTGTGTTAATTGTTAGGAAACATGCAGTAAAACTTCATTAACCAAATTTATTGGGAACAAGGAGTGTTTGGATAATCAAATTATTTGAATGTTTGAATTATAATTGCAAATGTTTACAGGATTTTCTAAAGAAACCACCTGCAAAAGATATAACACGACCCATAAGTTTAAATATGTGACGCAGAGAACTACACTGTTTTATAAATACCAGAGATTAAAGAGTTAAGGAATGAATATGTTATTCTAATCAAGCTTGGATAATTACACTTACTCTGCCTTGTTACTGTATTTAACAGACTAAAAATATACAATAAATACAATTATAGTTCAGGGCTTTTTAGATAATATGTGCATATTCAACTGTATGCAGTGCAGTAGGTGTAACGTTCTTACTTTATGAATCATGGCATCAGGGAAAGTTTTGGTTAGTGCAGAAAATCAATATCCACTGCATTAGATCCAGTTGAATGAAATATTGTCTGAAACACCCTGAACTTTAATAATAAATAAAGTTTATGTACTATTTATTATTATTATTATTATTATTATTATTATTATTATTATATTACTATACTTTATATAGATATATTTGGTTAAACCATCTCTTTATATATATATATATATATATATATATATATATATATATATACGTATATATATCATATATATTAAATAGATCTATTTTTATTTTACTGATATATATATAATAATTTTATTTTACGATTTTTAAAATCTGTTAAACATTACTACAGTAGGAATAAAAAAAAACTTTCTGTAACCCCATTTCAGTAATATGATTGGGTTGGAATTGATAATCTCAAAATAGGGATATGATGTTTAATTCCTGATTCTTAATTAGATTATAAATAGATTACTATATATCAATTTACAGTAAGTTAGTTAACAGGTAATCAACTAAATACAATACAATATTGTGTGACCCAATAATTAATAAGTTAGTTGTTAGACTGTGTTTTGGGCAATGCCATGCTGTCATCTTTCCTCCTTGTTTCCCTAAATAAGTGCATTTATCATTCTGTCTGGAGCAGCATAACACTTAAGTTTTGTTTGAATTCAGCAAGCTAGTCCATTTGGTTTCTTTTCAAATTGACAACTCAGTCTACATAATTTGATAATTTGATTGTAATTAATGTCTTAAAAGAACAGACTCTACATTAAAATAAATAAATAAATAAATAAATAACTTTTATTTTACTAGGTAAGCACATTGAGATTAAAATCTATTTTACAAGTGCCACCTAGCCAACAAAGACAGCAGCAACACAATAAAACATGATACAAAAATAAAATACTTAAGACACAAATAAATCATAATAACACAGTCAACAATCAGTGAAACAGTCAAAAATCAAACCGTAACAAACAGTATCAACTACTTAAAAATTCACAACTCTCAAGAAGATCATCGTGCTGCTTACTCTTGAATTGTACTAAAATTATTTGGGACTGCAACTTAAGTTTAGATTGTAAATCATTCCAAGACCAAGAAGCAAAGGAGGCAAATTATATTTTAGCAGCCTCTGTGTAAGCACTTTAGGAACTGTAAAATTAAAAATAAATAAATAAATAATGTATGCGATCTAATACTGTAGCTATAAAAAGCAGCTGTGGTAATGCCATGGTATACTTGCCTCAGGCGGCCGAGGAGAATACACAAGAGTCTGCGGCAGGGAGATTGACGTTGTTACGCTGATACAGACGCACAGTTTTTAATTAATAAACACAAACAAAAAGTAAACAATAATGTCACGTGACGCTACCAGCAACGGTAGCGCACAGAGGACGGTACAAAACAGTACAAACACTAAAAATAAAACACAATATGACAAACTGTAAATCAAAGGTGCCATGAAAACGGCAAGCCTTGCAGCAGCCTGAATCCTAGGGATTGAAATGTATTTATAATGATGCTCCCCTGAGGCACGCCCACCTGCCTGCTGGAACAGCTGATTGCTTTCAGCTGCTGTTCGAAGACAGGTAGTGGTCCCAAACAGAGGTAGCGTTTGGGGAGGTAGAGGACAGGTACTGGTCCACAGTTACAACAATTATTCTCAAAAACAATACACATAATTCCCTGTGTGCAGGGCTTCCACCCTGTCACTGCGACTATAAAGTATGCATTTATATATGGAGGTAATTTACAAAGAATAGCCTTATACAACAGAACATACCAGTGCTTCAACCTTTGCAAAGCCAAGGAGGTCCAGACAGCCAAACTGTATAGCACACAATGATGAGTACTGTAACTTGAATTTGTATTATATTTCAAGGCTGCATGATATATAGGATCCAGTTTGCTTAATGTTAAGGGTAATTCAAACCTATAGACTGTGTCCCCAAAATGAATTTGTGATAAGACTATACAAGCAATTAGCTGTTTTTTTTTTTTTTTTTTTTTTTTTTTTTTTTTTTGTAACTACAGAAAAACAAGATTGGAGGCTATAAAAAGCCTATCATGAATTTCAATTTCAAGATTATCAATATGGACCTTAAAATCGAGATTACTACCCAACCAGATACCCAGAAACTTACAGTTATCAACTATCTCAATAACTTTGTTACCTAAAGTAACTAAAGATAATTCTCTGGCAGCATTTGTCCTTTAGAAGAAAATACCAAAACTTTTGTCTTACTAGAATTTAAAAGAAGCTTTAGATTAATTAAGGCTTGTTGAATGGAATCATAACCAGCCTGCAAATTATTAATTGCCAAGGAAGGGCAGGGATTACATGCATATAAAATAGTGTCATCTGCATAAAGATGGTGCTTACAGTGCTTAATGTTATCACCAATGTTATTAATATATAGGATAAACAATATTAGTAACAATAAGGTCATTTTGAAACCATCCAGCTGCTTGCAATCCAATACCATATAAGCCAAATCTAATTAAGGATTAAAGTCCCTAAATTTTTAATACAATGTTGTTATTTGTGTCTGGTACTGAGTCCTGCATCATTATAAACAGTTTGAATAGACACAGCATATAGATGTGTTTTATTTCTTATATCCACTAGGGGCAGAGTGTTGCATGGGGGTAGGTTTATGGTTACTTGTACTTGTTTGAGAGCTCTTTTGGGTCCACAACTTTAAAAAGTCACCAGGATGTAATGACTGAAGCAGAAAATTACATAAAAAGCAATTCTTAACATCCCTCCACGTCATAGTTACTGTTTTCAAAAGCTTTTGCTGATGTGAGTCTGAGATTCTATAGTGACTTAGAATACAGTCTTGTCAGCCCTTTTGAAGAACGAAATGAGGAAAACAAATAGCGCTTGTGTGCTGCTGGCATGAAAAATTCAAGCTAATATCGCTGCCAGATCCCAGGAGACAATAAACAAACAGCCGTAATTAGCTTACATAAAGAAGTGAAATACATGGTTAACATCATCATGGTTCCCCGACTCTCAATGGACCGTTGTACTGTATACCCGTTCCACGCTGGTTGGTTCTGTGCCAGACCCTTCAAGCTTCACTTTGGTGGGCCAGGTGCTCCGGAACAAACTGTATTAATTGCGGGAAGAAGGATTTTGGTATTTTAATCATTGACAGTGCATAAGGCACGGCGGGATTCCGCTTTGTATTTGCGCACCCCGTTACTAATTCCTGGTGTTTTGCAATCATTGTCTGCAGTCATGGGTTCTGTTGCTCTAAAATTTCTCTAAATCTGCTTTCAACACCCTGAACTGGCTTTGAAGTGGCTTCGAGCTTGAGAGAGACAGCCAGCACTGTTTACCATGAAGGGCTGGCAGCATTGAAAGTTCTCATTGCCACATGCTTTGAATGGAATGGGGAAAGCTGTTCAGTGTCAGTATATTGTATAGGATTCTCCAAACAAGCTGAAAGCAGCTCAAACCCGGGCAAAGGCCAATCTAGATAAAAATGATAATAGCTTAATTTTGGAACAACAGATATTAAGGGAAATGTAAAAACACAATAAAGTATTAACTGCATACCAAATATAATGAGTTTATGCACACACAGCACAGGGACAGAAATGTTACCATTACGTTACAGTAAAGTAACCATCACGACAGTCTGCCTTCTTTCATTCTTATTCCAAACAACCTCCACTTTATAATGAGATATTCCTGGATATGGTCCAAACAATCTCCACTCGCCTTACATGCACAAAAGAAAACAGCACCATGATTCTCCTATTCACCAAAGATAGCTGCATTCACAAGAGGATTCTAACAAAATTGGACACATGTCTCCTGAAGCTGGGGCTTTGACTGAATCCAGCACTCTGCACTAACATCAATCACCCAAGATATCAACAGCAACCACAAGGAACCAGGACTCAGCAGCACTGTGTGTCATTAATTGTCTGAATTCATGTAGTTTGCAGAGTCGTTTCAATAAATTAGTCAGACATGTGCATAATTTCCTGAAAAAAAAAAATCATATATATATATATATATATATATATATATATATATATATATATATATATATATATATATATATATATATGTATGTGTGTGTGTGTGTGTGTGTGTGTGTGTGTGTGTGTGTGTGTGTGTGTGTGTGTGCTGAATTACAAGTGTATGCTCTAATTCTGACCTTCTGTTACTATTATAATCATCATATTATTTGTTCAGGAATTTCATATATGTATACAGTATTAAATGACAACAGCTTTGGATCGGAACAAACTTGTTTGAAATGTTAACATTTAATAGAGCCCCGTAATATTATAAATAGCATTATTGCACAGGTGTTTTCAAAATGCAATTTTCTGCGTATTTAATATCTAATTATGTGCCATCAATACTGGACCAATAGGAATATCACTGAAAGCTCATATATTTCAGGAGCCTATGTTGTGGTTGGTACCCACCACTGCTATCTCATTTTGCCGAGTCCAATGTTAGCATGAATTAAATATCAGCTACTCTAATGTAATAAAAAATCATGTGTTTCTGTTCAGATAATGAAATACCAGTCTTGCTAACAAATGTTCTTTTTCAAGCACTGAAAAGGCTGAATTTCTAAAGTGAGATGGTTTTAGAAATAGTGACTAGAGGTGTTCAACTGCAATTTCTACATCTTTTACAATTGTGTCAACTGTGAGTAAAAAATGAAAAATCACAGTTTCTAACAGGTAAGAAATTAAATATTATGAAAATGGTATGTGCCATTTACTATTGCAATATATGAAGCTGAAAAATAATAAAGTATATTAAACCCCCCAAAAATATACAGCCTTCAGCCATAGCAAAAAATGTTTTTTGTAGATAGCAAACCTAATATAATAGATGATAGCGGTTTGCATTAGCTATGTCTGTTTTACTACAGAAAAAGATAAAGTGAATCCATACATGTTTATTTTCCATTGAAGTATTGCAGACAACTCAAACAGAAATTTACATAAAGTAGAAACACATTAACTGGTGTCCACAGTTCATGCTAGCCTCAGTATATGTATGATAATAACTTTTTTTTTTTTAATTATTCCCTCCAGCCTCTGTGGGATTAGGCCACTTTGTAGAACACTAGAACAAAGCCCTGCTTTTCCATAATGCAAGACAATACGTTCAGCCACATTTAAGGGAGACTTGCCAAGAGCTGCAATTAAAGGCATTAAAGAAATGGAACAAATCACATTATGCAACATACATTTTTTCGTGGACAAATGGAATCTCTGACACGATGCTTCTTCCTCTTGGATGCAATTGCTTAAGATGGCTTGCGTGTGGGTTCTGGTGTAAATAAATGGTCATGGCAACTACTGTGCAAGATCCAAAAAGCTACAGTGAATTTCCGTGTATTTTCTCTCTAGGGTAAGATTAAAACCGGTGAACCACACACTTGCCTCTCTCTAGAAAGATCATTCACAACGGTAAACACTTTCCATTTGATTTCACTTCAAAACCAAACCAGAAACCTGTGGCAATATGGCCAACTGCAAACAGGTTTATGGACGGCTCATAAAGGTGTATAGTCAGCAGAATTTGCGATGCTCTGAGTTGATCTTCTTAGTAAAATAAAAAAGATACACCTGTGCTTTAAAACACATGCCTACAGCTATGGACAAACTTTTTGCATCACCTTGAATTTTAGGATGGAGACATAATAAAAATAAACTATAGGAACATCATTTAGATCTTTTATTTAACATCATGTAATCAAAGAAACTACAACATGATATTGCAAACGTCTACAGGAAGCCATAATGGTAGTACAGGATTTCATGTTTGATTTCTAATCAATCTTTATATAGCGCCTTTCATAGTGGGCCACCATCACAAAGTGCTTTACAAGACTGGACCACACAGCCTCCTATACTGTCATATTTTTAAAGGTGTCAGTTTTTCCTTAAGGATATGAAAAACTACAAAGCCGTTTGTAATTCAATATGTTAACGTAACCTTATTCAGCAGGATTCACTCTCTGTAGACGCTATTGGGTAGACCGCCAGTATGTGTGTACTGACCATAGCCATCTTTGATGTTTGAGTAGCCATGTGACATTCTTAGTATCTTGTAAGGTTTCTCTCTGTTTGAAACACAAAACTCTAGCTGAAAAAAGATGACTGCATTCTCAATCTATTAATATTTAATAACAAGTATCTGAATGTCTGAATTATAAAAGGTGTTTAATCATTTTTTAATGATAATATAAAGTTTTGTGTATTAATACATATACAGCACAGAGCAGAACCTATAAACCATCACTACGTTATTAATATGGGTTTCATCAGCACAGGCACACTAAACTCTGACAATTGTCTCTGTGGGAGCACTGCTCTCAGTTCTTGCTAATACAGTGACTTTAATGCATTTCTGTTCCAACTGTACCGTATACTGAAACCATTCTTACTCCCTGAACAGTAGACGCCATTGCTCATGGCTGTTCCTTAGCAATAACATGATAGAATGGTAAGTAATGGTTACAAACTGGTCCGAAATTCTGATTCGGACGGGTATTATTATCATTATGGACCATTTCCACATAGCTTCAAGGCCTGATTTGACAAAAAACAAACATTTGATATCCATGGAACTGCCCTGGTTGGTTTCTTTAAGAAAACTATTCATGCATAATCTGTCACGGTGGACGAAGCTTTATCACCTTGAAAGTCTCCATCACCTCCAGGGTACAAGGGCAACATTGCTGAGAGGAATTTATAGAGCTGCAGGGTTCACATGACACATCACATGACCTAATTCGCATCTCTAATTCAGGGTAGACAGGTACTACAATGGCCGGGGAATATATTTAACTATATCTAGTAGACACCTATGCGAAAGAATTACCAATTTAGCCAACTAAATGAGATGTATTAGGTGGAAGGGGCATTTCTTGTTGAGATCCACTGGCTAATTGTTAGTATTTTGAGATGGGTAGAGCTGTAAGCTATGTGTTCCCCTGCCTCCAGGCATGTTATTGATGACTGGTTACCTTTTCATTCCTCACAGACCCTTTTAATTAAATTTCTGCTGACTTGGTCAATGACTCTCTAAGGAATAAATAGGTTTTGCCAACGTTTTACTTAAGCTATTGCAGAATAAAAGCTGACTGATTAAACAAATCTGTTTTGATATTTTTTACTGGTGTCTGTCAAGTAGCTAAATGCAGTACTTTTGCCAGTTTGTTAAGGATCTGTCAAAATTACAGTACATCATATCTTGTGTACAGCGGTCATGACATGTATAAAACACACTACATAGTTCCACTCCTATAAGACAATTTGAGATTTTAAGGAAAAAGATGGGTAACACATTACATTGTCTCTATAATTATAATGTATTTACATAGTTAGCAAATCCATGTGTATAATTGTAATGTTATTACGCATAGTTACAATGCAATTAATGTGTCATTTGTTTGCATGATATAACCATAACTCTACATCTAACCCTTTTCTGATACAATTGTGCACTTACATCTATCATGCAAAAAGATGTACATTGTAACTGGGCATAATAACATTGTAATTAGGTGCAATTACACGTGCATTTACTGTGTAACTACTATGCAGATACACAGTAATTAGAAACACAATGTAAAGCGTTACCGCAGTATCATTTTCAACCACTCAAGGGCAGAGAGGCCAGCAAGCCATCTTGTGGAGTAGAATATCTTACAGCATCCTATACCATATTCTATATTACTGTTTGTTACATCACAATGGGTGTATATATATATATATATATATATATATATATATATATATATATATATATATAATATATATATATATATATATATATAAACATATATAACACATAAACACACATTTTTTTATTCACTCTAATATTAAAATGCCATATCCCAGGGGCATTTAATAACTTGTAAAGATGCGAAATGCAAAGAGAACTGTCACACAGTCCAGTCCTTTCCCTTAGTACTTTATTTGTATTCAAGAAGGGTTCTACTTGTTGAATCTGATCAAAAGTTAAAGCATTTGTGAAGTTAAAGCATTTGAGACGTCAAAAATGGGACTCAAATCAATGATTTTGATTATTGAGTAAATAACCAACTAACTTTGCCCTCCAGCTTGTGTACACACAGCAACCCTGAACTGGAAACAACAAATCAATCAGATAGCTATTAATTACAGTGAAGGGTTTCAACAAGAACTGGAAACGTGGCTCCTGGTATCTGCAGCCTCTAGTGGTTGCAAACAGTAATTACAAAACAGTAATCTATCAAATATACAGTAATTAACCATATTCAGAAACTGATTATATTTTGGGAAATATGGCAAATAGCACAGACCCCCCCCCCCCCCCCCAATATCTATCAAATAAAAATAATAATAAGTACTAGTAATAGTTTGTTATGATGTAAAAAAAAAACAGCTAGACAGACAGAAGACATCATTTTAGTCTTCTGCAGATTACTACATTAATGTTCCTCTTGCTGGCTGGATGTTTAATTATATACAAGTAGTCTTTGGTGACACTATGGATTTGTGATGCACATGTGCATCACCAACTTGATGAATCACCTAAGTTAAATTGAATTGCACCATACAACAGGGGAATATCCTAGGTCATAAAGCAGATCTGTATTTTGTGATTGCATCTGTACCTTACAGCAACAGGGAGCCATTCACAAATGAATCAGCCATGTGATGGACCACTATGTGTTACAAATACGGTCTGAGCAGTCTTGCAGTTGAAGCCGCTGGCATCATGTTACCTGCTTCTATATCTTCACTCTTCCCACATTTTACTATGAAACAACATACTTTGATGTTTAATACATTTTCTAAGTATTATCTCACCTGTGGAAATCCTACATACACAATATTCGCAGCCACAGAAACAGAAAACATGTCTTTTATGAAGATACTTTTTTTTTCACCTTCACGATAAATTCACACTCTAATGGAATTATAAGTATCATGAAATAGCAGCAATGTTAAACAATGCAATGTTTTATAGGGTGTGCATGACGAGACATAATTCAGTACATTAATCAATTTTTCTGAGGTAGAATTTAATTAAATGTCTTTCACCAGCATCATACCCTGGGATTCGAAAAGACTGCCTTCAGCACAAGAATGTAAATGAACAGGTTTCCCATTAATATGGGCAGCTGTACTGTTACACATAATGTGGAGTACATGGTATTCATGGAGTAACATTAGTTCATCAAAAAGTTTGTTTCTTTTAGTTTGACATTTTTAATTAACGTTTCTTTTTATTATTATTTTTTTTTAACAAACATAGATTTTAAACATAGACTTTCATATTATGCAAATCATTGTTAAGTCAAGCGAATCAATACCACAGGGGCTACACATTGTGGGCTGTTAGACCATTCTGTGTATATTCAGTATTAAAAAATAATGTGTAGCAACAACTAAAAACAAAGTAATTAACATGTTCAGGATTTATTTCTGTCTATTTTTTTTTTTTAAAAAAGGTAATTTTGTTTGTACACCAAAGGGTAGTGGCAACACCCACACGTACTAAGCCAAAGGAACACCAAAAATCGCCTTCAAAGATCTATCAGAAAGAGAATTAGTCCGGCTTCCCCAACAGCTCCTGGTGCAATCTAAAGGCAGAATTGATTAGAAAATTGACAATCTGTAAACAAGGGTCATTGTAAGATTGCAACTAAACAGATGTCTTTGTGACAAAGGAAAGTGAAAGATGCAGACAGGTTATGGAGTGGTACTGGGTGATGAGGGTCTACTGTTAGGCAGATGCAGCTTGATAAATGGGTATAGCTTTAAATTGTAAGGGGTGCGTCTCAGGACACTAGAAGTGTTAACCAAGGCTTTAAATCCATGTGCTCACCTTGTATTAACAGCAGGGGCAGTGTCGCTGCTGTGATCCCCTTTTCTTGTGTTGAAGGTTCTTGTTTTTTATACATTAATTACATGCAGCTATTTCAAGTAGAGGGCTATAGCTGAAGAGTTGCTGCTGATTCCTTGTTCCTATTCACTTCCTTTGGTATGGTTCAAACTCACTTCAGTGATCTCGCTGTAATCAGACCTACTGGTACCAGAATGCGACAGTTTATCTGTAGGGTTGAGCTTGAATTATTTGCATAAATTAATTTGGAAAAACAAGTGAGAAACCCCCAAAAAGTTACTGCAGCTATAGAGAGCCAGTGATAATGTTAATAATAAGATTACAAAAAAAAGGAAGTTTAAACATTGGTTATGGCATCTTTAAGCATGGGCGAACAATTTGAAATACGGAATTCCTTCGAATTTAAGACACTTTTTTAACCACTTTTGTCTTCTAAAAAAATGGCCTACATCTTAAATTAGAGTACAGTATAGTGATGTGTGTATTAAAATCACCAACAAAAGATGCGACTGCCCGAATACACAAACAGCTACATGACTGACTGGCAGTTGAAAGGGTTCCTTAGTAGTTATCCTGGGGATGGGTCACCCTCCTCCTCGATGTAAACAAAGCAAGCTTTCACTCAGAGGCCGCCTCTGTATCTATGGCCTTGGTGCGTTAAGCAGGTGTAGCCTCCCCGGCAATACCCCCCAACCAATCAGGACCTCCCGTTCAGCTCAGCTCCCGGCAAGCTTTCCTATTTACCACAGCAGCAGCGTTTCGTTATTAGGCTCAGTTCTAATCAGACCCCCGTATATTTCTACCTGCCAAGCAACACCACAGTTCATAAAAAGGGAGAAAAACACGTGCAAGTAATCACAACCGAAAATGAGAATCGGCACATAACTGTAATGCTGTGTGTGAGAGCAGACTGGAAATGAGAAGCAGCAATTAACTGCAATGCTCTGTGTGACAGAAGACAGTTGCAAACTGCCTCCATACATCATTTTCTCATATGAGTAAATGCATTTTTGTAAATATATCTTTTTTTTTTTCCTCAAGTTGAGGGTGAGAATTTGGACTGTGCCTTAAATTCAATGGTGTCTTAAATGTGAAGGAATACGGTACAGCTTAACTTAGAAGAGTAGAATTTCAATGTGCTTTATTGGTCTACCAAGCAAGTACCTGCTATTATTCACACTTTCAAATGTTATTAGATATGCTGTCTTGACCATAATGACTGAAACTGACTTCCAATAGGGAAATGCAGCTTTTATGCAATACAGAACACTTGTTTGAGGATGCCATTTATAAACGATTATACATGCAGTGCTGCCCTTACCATTGTTATTTCTGTTAATATGAGATAATTATATTATAAACTTTTTTTTCTTAATATTAACTGTGAAACAGTACATTGACATTGCATCTTGAACCCTCACGTTGTTTGGCATCGTACTCAAACCATATCAAGGTTTAATGTTAAAGACCATTTACGTTATGTGTTTCTGTTTGATCAAGCCAAGGCAATGGAAGTCAATAGAAATTAAGCTCATGTTCTTGACTTCACTTCTTTTTAAATCCAGCAGTGGTTTTCCTGCAGTTTTGCTGAAAATACAGGAGTGCTGTGAACAAGCTTGATCTGCAAATTGGTAATATAATCATCTTGTCTAGCTGTGCAAGGAAAAGGCGATTTGGGGTATTTATAACAACCTTTTTTTTGTCTTTGAACAATTTAAAGTCAGGGTGAAACTAAGCTTTATATGGGGTTGATCATGTTTATTGTATTGGTGTGTGTAGCAGGTTGGAAGCTGTGCCAATGTAAATAGTTGTGTAAGTGTAAGTTTGGCAGGGATGGAGTTAAATCTATCCTGGCCAACAATCATATGTGTGGCTATTCCTGAATTAGGTAATTGGGTGCTATTTGGGGAATGGCCACAAACATTTAAGGGGAGAGAAAACCCCTTTACTGGGAGGAGTTTGGAAGGAATGGAATGTCAATGCCCAGTGAAGGTTTGGCAATGCAAGGCAACGCAAGTCTCATCTTGTCTCGTCTCAGCCCGGACAAGCCTGGACAAGCTGAAGCATTCATTGGCAGTGTTTCTATTGTACTGCAGCTTCCCTGATGAGTCTCTCTTCCTGACTGTCACATCTTGGGGCACGGTGCTATTCTCCCACAGTGTGCATGAACCTGGATCTGTGCATGAGGGTATTAAAATTCACAGCATAATTGACTGTCAAATATGCACATATTAAAGAATAACTTTTTGGCTGAAAGAGCCATGCTGATTACCAGGGAGTTTATACGAAGCCACACACTGTGTCAATGAGTTGCCCTTCAAATTACGTTTTGTTATGCAAAAGTATTTGGTTATAGCAAGGCTTGCTCCTTTTCTACATTTATTTTTCAGGGGCTCAAAAAAAAAAAAGTATTTTAGAGTAACATATTTATTGTTGTGCCAACTCAGGTTCTTCATTGAAATGAAATGAAACCAGTTAATTGAGCAATAGGTGGCAAAGGTTTTACTTCTGCCCAGAACTGACCAAATGCAGCCAGGGCAGAGATATCCAAACTCAGGAAAATCAGTGCAAATGAAAAGGGTGTCATTCATGTCTGATGCTCTGCTGTTGATGACTTTGGATACCAGTGTCTCTGCACCACTCAACCATGGCTTTTCGACAGAAAAGACTCTTAAACCAAAATACAGGCTACGTGATGTTCCAATGATAGAATCCCAGTCAAACACTTACACTACAGGGTGAACGATTGATTACAGAATTTTGTGAGCCCCACCTCAAAAATAAATGTCAAAAGTCCAAGCCTAGCTGCATCTATAAGCACCATATCTGACACACTTCGATAATAGGGGTATGGTTGTCAGATGTTTCCTTATTAAAATTACCTATATGGTACCTATATACCTATAAAGTATCCTGGGAGACAGTCAGCATGGTTTTAGGAAAGGAAGATCATATCTAACATACATTGACTTTATTGAGGATGCAACATCAACAATGGATAACTGCAACACATATGGTTTATTTAGATTTCCAGAAAGCCTTTGACAAAGTCCAGCATAAAAGATTACTTCTCAAACTGCATGCAGTAGAGATTCAAGGAAATGCATGCACATGGATTAGGAAGTGGTTAACATGTAGAAAATAGAAAGAACTGATTAGAGGAGAAACCTCAAAATGAAGCAAGGTAACCTGTGGAGTACTATATAGATATAGATCAGAATTAGGTCCTCTGCTGTTCCTAATTTACATTAATGACTTAGATTCTGATATAGTAAGCAAACTTGATACATTTGCAGACGAAACAAAAATAGTGACAAACACTGTTGCAGCAGCAAAGGTCATTCAAAATGATCTAGACAACATTGGGCAGACACATGGCAAATTACATTTAATAGAGAAAAGTGTAAGGTACAGCATGCAGACAATACAAATGTGCATTATAAATATCATATGGGAAATACTGAAATTGAAGAAGGACTAGGAAAGACCTAGGAGTTTTTGTTGACTCAGAAATGTCTTCATCTAGACAATGTAGGGAAGATATAAAAAAAGGCCAACAAGATGCTTGGATATATAGTGAAAAGTGTTTGTGTTAGATAGTGAAAAGTGTTTGAAAAGTGAATTTAAATCAAGGGAAGTAATGTTAAAACTTTACAATGCATTAGTAAAACATCATCTAGAATATTGTGTTCAGTTCTGGTTACCTCGCTACAAAAAGAATATTGCTGCTCTAGGAAGAGTGCAAAGAAGAGCAACCAGAATTATTCCGTTTAAAAGGCATGTCATATGCAGACAGGCTAAAAGAATTGAATCCATTCAGTCTTGAACAAAGAAGACTACACAGTGATCTGATTCAAGCATTCAAAATTCTAAAAGGTATTGACAATGTCGATCCAAGGGACTTTTTCGACCTTAAAAAAGAAACAAGGACCAGGAGTCACAAATGGAGATTAGATAAGGGCCATTCAGAATAGAAAATATGTTGTTGAGGCTGACACCATGAGATCCTTCAAGAAGCTGCTTGATGAGATTCTGGGATCAATAAGCTGCTAACAACCAAAAGAGCAAGATGGGCCGAATGGCCTCCTCTCGTTTGTAAACTTTCTTATGTTCTTATGTTCTAAAAGCTGCACAAACAGCTAAAAATGATTATGGGCCTTTCTGCAGATCTCCAACCTAGCTCTCCACGTCCTCGCCCCTCTCGAGATTGGTTAAGATCAAGGGGGGGGGGGGGGGATATTAATATCATGAAACAGAAATGTTGCTTTCTAATGATTCATATAATCTAGGAACCTTTGGTCTAAAAATGATTAATAAACAAACAGGCAACTAAAATTACACAGCAGCCAAAGGCTGACAACCAACACTTGACAAATGAGTTGCAATGGTTATTTATAGCCATTTAAGGTTCAGACAAACTTAACTAGGAATAATTCTGACACAAATAAAAACAATGCATTGTGATGATGCAGCACATTTAGCGGTCAAAATCTAATACTGTGATCATTTTTCCTGAAAGATCTTTTAAAAAAGAGCAAATGTAATTAATTACTGAATGGCTGTATATAAGTTCTACTCTAACTGAGTGTGCTATTGAGATCGAAATTCACAGTAGAAGGGAATTGAATTATCCCAATCCATTACAAACATAATTTAGTATGGTATGAACTGCCCCTGTTTTCCTCATTGTCTATATATCACAACAGAGTGCTATATTTCAGATTACTATTTCAGCATCAAGATAACTTATATTGTTGGGGGGAATTTGTTTTAAAGCTGGCTTATTTAAGCTTCAGTATTTGATGTATGACTACTTGCATGTCTTTGAAATAACAATGAAAAAAAATTCCCGGGTCTGTTCTAGATTTTTTCAAATGTTGGTTCATAAATTACATCCAAGGCCACACAAATAAAAATCCTTGCCGTTTAACTCTTTATGTTGAAAATATGGCAATACAAGTGTATTTATTATAACACTATAAAAAGGCACACACAAACTAACCCAGCCACAATAGTGTCACCATTATGTGGGCAACTCAAAACTATGATTACATTATACAATCTGTTGTCTAACTATTATGCTCACCTTGTAAAAATCATTGCTACTTCCCCTCCCATGCATATGCTGTACTATGCCTGTGCTGTGCTTACTGTGTTCTCCCGTTCTTATGCTTTAACGTGAGTTCGCTATGCCTATTACACTTTGGCATGTAGCTTATATTGCAGAAAGCTCTGACCAAATAAATGTATATGGACAGTACAAAAACAGGCAAGTTATAAATCTTGTAGAATTTATAAATATCACCATTGTGACAGGCGCCTGCTGTGTGGGTGCGTGCATTTGCTGCTGAATGACAGGCAGGAGATCGAGACGGAGGTTGATGTTAATACATCCCGGAGGCAAAAAGGATTTATTTACATAATTTACAGAACACACTGAACAGCTCGCATGACACTACCAACAATGGTGGCTCATAAAGGACATACAACACAGTGTACGAAAAGCAAAATAAAATTAGTCTTTAGAAGCCTGTAAAGAGCCAGGCTTGGTCCTTTTTTCTTAAACAGTGACAGAATTAAGATTCGCCTGTGTTTAGATCAATTGAATAAACAATAACAATTAAACAAATGCATGATTTAATTAAGATTTTGTTTTTCTTTTTGCCAAACCCCCATAGATTTGGCATTCAAACTTCATATCCTCCATAGCTGTGGAAAAACACAGCAGACTTTAATTTATGTGGCAGGGAACCACCAACAAACATGTGTTATTCATAACTTGTCTGTAACTGAATTATAATATCTGTTACATACTTCTTGAGTCCATAAAATGGAGCATTTGATACACAGTACGTCCTTTGTGTTACCAGAAATGCAAAGGCCAAACCCTAACCTAATATATCAATGTGATCAAACTGCCATTGATGGCCTTGTATGGTTTTCAGATCATATTAGTGAACTGTTAAACATTTTCTAAGTGGCAGTAAATGTGGAAATCTCGCACGGTGACCTATTTTTTTCGAAGCTGTGCCAGATAAATTATGCATGGAATACATCTTAGGTGAAAGGGCAGCATTGTGCAACTCCTTTGAAGTGTATTGTACCAATTAATTGACTCTAATTAAAATGCAGCTACAGTGTCTCCCACTTATTATGTTGCCCTCATGAAAATGAATGTGACAATAAAATTTAAATATATTAGAGGCAGGTGATTTGTTTAATTCTACATAGAACCACCACTAACCCCCCCATTGGATCCAAGGCCATCTAGTTGCTTATTCTATGAAGCTGTTATTGTCCTTCTTCTAAAATCGAGCTCAAGTGAAACAGTCAGTTTAAAGAGTTTTACAGTAGATGGCAGGGTGCTGTACAGTAGCTGGGATGACACCAGTGGTCATCAACGGGATTGATGAGGAACCATGACACTGCAACAGATTAACAGTGTGTATTGGGTAATTTTGTTGTTTTACCATCAAAATGTGAACATGTTCCCCTTCATACCACTGAAACTGTTCTTGCGCTATCATTGCAGCTTACTGTCGAACCAATGCTTTGAAACTAAAGCTGACATTTTTAAATGTGTAAGTTCCTCTGTTTGTCTTACTGCTAATAAAGAAAAACCATAAACTACAGAACATCCAAAAATTATAGACAAGTCTGTATCATGCATCTCTGGTTTCTTTTTTGTATTGTGTGGCATTTTCATACAGATTCAATGACAATCTTTGTTAAACAACCTAGCCTTGTCTGAGAAAAAATTAGCTGCAGATGTATTTGCCAAAATGACACTGGTTAATCCTATAAAAAGACCCCCCACCCCCCTTATAAAGCCTAGAGAGATATGATAATGCATATTCCAACCATAGTGAACTATGCTGAATGCAGAGTTATATCCATGGGAAAAGCATTACAGTGCACATTTACCTTGGTTTATATGGATCATGTGTTTAAATGCTTGCTTGTGTTTCATGTTTCAGCATTTTAAGGGAATTATTTATTTTTTCCCAAATAGACCATCCAGTGCAAAAAAGAAAAAAAAGATTAGCTGGAGAGGCATGATTTAGTATTTCAGTGAAGTGTTTCCCGTAACCATTTGCTTATTGAACATAGTGAATCAATATTATTTCTCTTTAGGTTTGCGTTGAGATCAATATTTTCCATTTTCAGACTGATGGATTTTTTAAACTAACGATCTTGGTCAATATAACCCACATACATCAGTGATCTAATTAAACTATCAAATAAGTATGTGCTTTAACCTTGTATGTTTTGGATCCTAAGTATTTCATCCCATACTTTTAATTAAAAGGAATGAACTGAATTGTTGCTATAGTTTTTTTTTTTTTTTCCCCCAATTCTTCTGATAAACATTTTTGGAGTATTTATATACAACTATATAAAATTGCATCTACCAAACATTGCTTTGGGGTCAAACTATTATCTACAAGACATGAAGCATAAATAACCCTTATAAAAATGTACCATGGTAATATCATAGTATATACCATGATTTTACGATGGGGTTTCAATGTTACATTCAATGTACCAGATTTATATTGTAACAATGATTCAGTGAGCAATAGCAAGGGCTCCCCCCTTCCAATCTTTAATACGCTTGCTATTAAAACCCCTAGTCAACCTCCTATCATTTTCGTTCACACTTTTTGCCACAACATGCCTCCCCATCACAGCCTCTGATGCTGCATATCCCTCTAGAGGTCAGGCAAAGTTAGTCAACCCGCTGTGGAGGCTCAGCAGCGCACGCAAGGCCCCACTTCCTCGAGGGAGGCTCAGTGCGATGGAGGGGACCCCTGTCCAAACCAATACAAACCACTCAAGCACAATCCTATCTTATTCTGAAAAAGGTACATTGTGCATGTATTACTATGGTAAATCCTTACATTTATCCCATTGTATACGGTACTCTCAGTTAACAAAGCTTTAACATAAGGTATAACATTGTACAATGCCATAACTTAAAGATTATGCTGCAAATCAGTAGTTCTTATTGCAATTACTCAAATATGTTTTTTTTTTGTTTATTTATGTTGATAAGTCGGTCTCTTAATACTGTGTATTTACATACTAGTTACTTAGTAAATACATGTGTACTGATACATACTTTCAATGTTATTATGCATAGTTACAATGTATTTAATTTTTGCACAGTATATGTAAGTACACAATTGTATCAGAAAAAGTTTAGGGTTGGGTTTAGGTTTAGCGTTAGGGTTATAGTGTGCAAAAAGATTTACACAGTAAGTCTGTGTTAAGGTGCTTTGACGAAGCTGCTATTTAGTTCTAGTTGCATGTCATAGACGTACGTAGTGTAGACTTGATCAGTTAGAGTGTCTTTACATTTCCAGGCACCAGCACAATCTGGTGTACAGCAGCGTATTGTCAGCAAATCCGAAGGAAACTTGATCCACTCTGTCAGATCACTTGATGTTACTTATTTCTAAAAAATAAATAAATAAATAAATAAATCTTTTGTCTGATCTATGGCAGGTATCTAGCACTGTAGTAGCTCCTGAAATCAGGCAACTAAAAATGTGAAAAAATGTAAATTAAATAAAAACAGTGTTTGAGTAAAGAAATTGTTAGATGAACCACTCAGAAAGATTGCAGGAGGGCTGCTCCCGCTGGGCATCAGTAAGAAACAATCAATGTTAAAATAAAGATGTCACATGACCATACCACGTGGTTTCGACAATGTATAAAACAGTAACAATTCTGTAGTCATCCTGTCTAGTTTTTTTTTTTTTTTTTTTTGCAACTGTAGTGCAATCATGTGCAGCGCAAACATATTATATTGATGCAATACCAGAACTAAATTCTCTTTCTTAGGGGATAGAACACAATGGTTCTGCTCATCCCTTTATCAGAAAGCCATAAGGACAAACACAACTGGGCATACATTGCTAATCCTTTTCCAACATACTTAGCCTTTATAAAGAAATACCAACTGGGTACCTTTGAACATCAAGATATGAACCAATACAATGGAGATTTGTATTGCTTAAGCAGTTCCAAAAACATATTTCTGATTTAAAAAGGACATCCTTTATAAAAGCTTCTCATAGGAAAAAGATAGGAAACTGCAATAAAGCATAGCGAAAGCATCGTAAAGCATATGTAAGCATTATAAAATAATAGCAAGGTATGGTACAGCATATTAATAAACATGGCGAACCAATGTAAATTATAATAAATGCATAATATAACCACGGGAAAAGCAATGTAAAACTTCAAAAAATATGTTGCAAAATTACTGTGGCAAGATCTTATTAGGGATATGTGATAAATTCCAGTAGTGTTTAAATATACCCATACTGGTATAGCTCCTGTACATACAGTACTGTAGCTAATCTATGTATTGTCATAGCAACATTGGAATACAGGCAGACAAAGACATTCAAGGGGGAGAATCCAGAATCACTTTGGCCAGCTGAAAAAGTTAAAATAACTTGGTTGTTCATTGTTTGTTAGTTAATTTTCACAGGCTGGGAGGCATTTCCCTGGGGATTCTTTGATTTAAGCATTGCATCAGCTGTAAAGTAAGCAACACTGTGGTTATACAATAACCCATATGGTTTATTGTTCTTTGTTTATTTGTTTTTTCTTTTTCTTTTTCATGTTTAAATGCAAATGTAACTTTTGCAAGCTTCCCCAAGCTGCTTAAAGGCATTTGGCAGCAGGTGGTCCTTTGTTAATTAATGTTATTCATTTACATTACCGGTGCTGATCGCACAACTAAACCAACAATTTAAACAGTATTGCATATTGAAAAGATGTCTGCACCAAGGATTATATTATGTTTATTTAAATAAGCAGTATTCTGATATTTGTGTGTAATTAATATTAAATCACTTGCTCAAACTGTAATTAAACTGTAAAAATATTATTTTCGGAGAACTACAGCACCAGTTTTCTGGGAAGCTTGCCATGATTCTAACGGCAAGCCTACAGCTCCTCTCCGATACTATAGTTTAAACTCAGTGCTTACCGTTTCCAAAATGTCTAGAGTTTCTTTATCCACACCACTGCCCCCTTTGCAGCTGTGTCTCCCTGTAGGAGGGTCGATGTGTCCCGTCACCCAACCTTGGATGCCCCCTGACCCCTCTCAGAGGCTCATCTCAAAAAAGGGCGGCTTCTGCCAGCCATAAGGCGAGATCCTAGACCACAGTGTTAACATAATACTTATTATGATGTCTAATCTTTATCTGAGCTGTTGCCTTGGTTATTAAATATCATGATAAATGAAAAAAATGCATTTTTATTTGGAGATGCATTCTTTTTTATGCGAATCACAGAGATCAACAGTAAAAAGCACATGCGTACAGATTTTTTATGAGATCCTTGTAATTGTTGGAAATATATTAACAGTGTAAATAAAGACAGAAAGCAATGCAATACCAGTTTATTTGTCCCTGTAATTTGCTGAAAATGCATAACAATTGGAATGGCCACACCTGTGACAGAAATAGAGTGATTCTTGGTGGTAAATCTTCCCTCCCAACCTGTGAGGACGCTAAGTAACGGGAACAGAATACCCTGGACTTTTAGGCCTGACAATTCATTCCCAGGGTTAAAAGGAAGTCGGTCATCTTGAAAGGGGGCCGAGCTTTGGTGCAATAACTCATGGTCCTGGAAGGGAAATGATGTAGCAGCCCAGGATTGGAGAAGCAGCTGCAATAGTTTACCAAGGAGTCATGCGTGACAGTACAAATAGGAGATGGAGTGATGTGATCTGTTCTTTCGTTTATGGTTAAGGAACGTCCCAGAAGGACTGGTGACAGAGTTTGTATATTGTGTGTCCACCATAGACTGTGTTTATTATTTGGGACTGCAAACCCTGTGTATTGCCTGGGATTTATTGTTTGGTCACCAGACCTGGATTACAAAACTAAATCACTTTCTAATTGGATTATCACTCTCTTTCTTCATTGCACACTGCATCACTTCTACACCTGTACCCGCAAACCACTTTGCTACACAGACCCAATCCTATCCCTGGCAACTCTACACTCCCACACATACACACCACCCAGAGCAGCATGGCTCCAGCCCCGCCACATCTCTCTAACCTGCAGAAGCATTCTAGCCGATTCCCAGGGAAGAACGGCAAGTGGACGGCCAGGACAAGAACCTGCGCTCTCCGGACATTACACAGCCCTGTGCTTACTTAATGCAGCGTCACACACAATGAATGTATTAGAAAGCTTTACCTGTATCAAGCATTGTGGAAAAAAAGTATCTATGATCCCAGATCAAACCAAAGTTAAAAAAGCTAAAGCCGCAACTAACACAAATCGTCATGCACAAAAATAATAAAAAAATAGACATATTTCCCTATGTGACAATATATCACTAGTGGAAATTATAATATATATATAATATAGAAATACATATTGTTAAAGGTTAAAGCAATGTCCAGAAACCATATAATCACCAGTTGATGAATTCAGACTTGGAAGAGGGGTATTTCCCCAAAGACACCTGGTTAGCTTAAACTACTTGACAAGTCAAAATGAGCTAAGGGATCAATGAGGGCACTGCAGTCTAATCCTGTGTTAACCACTGAGACTCAAATCACATATTTTTCCCGTAACACTATTTCTTTTAGCATAATCTAGCAAAAATGTATTGGAATTGCATTTTTGATTCATTAATATACATAACAATAATCAGCCACTGCACATTAATCAGATTTGTAGCATGGAAAATATGCTTTATTTAATTCATGAATTCACATTTTCAGGGGAAAAAAACAAAACACAAAGCTGATAACAGTTGGACCTTTCTTTCTTTCTTTCTTTCTTTCTTTCTTTCTTTCTTTCTTTCTTTCTTTCTTTCTTTCTTTCAGAAATTGTCTGTAATAGTCAATCCATTATATTTTGTAGGTAGGTGAAGAAACATAAAATTGAATTATATAAAAACAGGTGGGTAACACTTTACATTAAGTGTCTCTAATTACTTTACATAGTAATTACAAAAAAGTGCACTCACACATGATTACAATGTTATTATGCATAGTTACAATGTACTTAATGTGTCAATCTTTTTCCACGATATATGTACACAATTGTTTCAGAAAAGGGTTAGGGTTACATCATGCAAAACGAAAATAGACCTTAAGGAGTAAGTAGCAAGGTTCCGAAAAGTATAGTGTTCCACATCCCGACGTGTTGCAACAACTGTTTAAATAACGTACCTTTATTTTTTCGACAACTTTTTACACTTATAACTTTAAAGTCTGTTTCAAAGCTCTTCTTAAAATGTCCGTTCAAGTGCACATATAGTGTAAGGATTATTGCCCACAATGTCAAACAGGTAACACAGCAATAGCAACCCATGATGTGGAACAGAACAAAAAAGTCAGAGCTTGTGTTATTATGTTTTTCTTTTTTAATTTTTTTTTATTACTTTTCCTGCAGTGATTTAGAAGATAGATCTCAAACCCCAATGCACTAGAGCGGACATTTTGAAAAGAGCTTTACAGACTTTAAAGCTATAAGTGTACAAAGCTGTCAGGATGTTAATAGTGGAGTTTCCATGCATGTTTTATTTTAGCTAGAAAAATGTCTCACGTAGAATGCTTTTTTGGGTTTCCATTTGCTCAGTTTATTTTTACTCGAGTAAACCAGGATTTTCAACCAGGATGGGGGTTGATATGTAAATTAGCAATGCGTAAAGTAATCGTGCTGTTTTTGAAGATTACCAGCGACCACTACCTCCCTCTTTGGCCTTTTTTTTTTTCGGCCACAAACTTGATTTACACGAGTAATTCTCCCAAACGTGTACGTGTAAATTGCCCCACATAGAAACCCTATTTACTGTCCCACAAAATGACAGGTGTGTTATTTAAACGTTTATAGCAACACGTGGGGTCATGTAACACTACACTGTATTAAATACAGTGTAACTATGGCCTACCTTCTGTTCTAAACATGCTTTTCCTCTGCTTCTGTTTATGCAATCGCATCCTCCTCTGTACTAAATCTGAAGAAGTGACTTTTTTTCTATTTCTAGACTAAAAAGTTTGAATTCTTCCAGCCTGTCCTCAGATCAGCATAGCTGCCCTTTTTCCAACAAACCTTTCCAATGAGCTCTATCTGAGGTTTCAAAACAGACAAACCCAGCTGTCTCCCTGCCAAAAGGGCACTCAGATTTCTTCATCCTGTCAGGGGTAATTTATCACTTTCTTTACGTATTTTCGTCTGTAATATTATTATTATTATTATTATATTATTATTATTATTATTATTATTATTATTATTATTATTATTATTATTAATATATTAATAAATAAAACAATTTCTTAAAAAAAAAAAAAAAAAACGAAAATTTAAAATACTAATAATGTATTTATTTATTTAACAGCACAGCTTCGTTTATTTTAAATGATCTCTAGTTTTGCAGCTGAATATGTACTTTAAAAACCAAGAACACAGCACAATGGAAATGTGGGTCACTCTTTAGTTTAATGATCCTTTTGGAAAACAAAACCACATAACTGTTAATTGCAATAACATTTTAATGATGCATTTCTTGTGCTTATCATGTATAAAGTTTAATGTTCTCAGAAGTACAACAAAGGCTTTGTTTTAGTTCATACCTAAAATAATTAGACAACCAAACGCTTATAAAGTGCTGTAGTTATTTCACGAATGAGGAGAGCAGAACAAACCTACAGCCCCCAATGGTTTGAGTGGGCTGTTTAAGGCTATCCTCATGAGTGAAATAACCACAGCACTTTTTGAACTTTCATGGTATATTCTGTTAGATAACAAGGGTGATAATGGAAAAGAAAAAAAAAAAACTTAAATTAAACAACTGAATTGGGAAAATTACTTTCCTTAGACCAAGGTCTGCATCTGCTTAGCAATGTTGCGTAATTCACCTGGTCATTCTGCTGTTGGATTTGAAGGAATGCAAGATCGGTTCAAGGTTTAGAAATGGAATTTCCAGATATACTTTAAGCAGCATTCATCACGAGCGCCCACCTACAGACAGCTGTATCAGTCCTTTTGTCATTGTAAACAAGCAGACAGCATATAAAGATAGCTGTGACCATGTAAATTAATTGCTGATGAATTATACCTACAGCTATGGTCAAAGTGTTGCATCACCTAGAATTTTTTTTAAAAACTATATGAACATAATTTAGATCTTTTATTTAACATAATAAAATGTAATCAAAGTAATCACAAAGGGCTACCAGAAGCCATAATAGTAGCACAGCATTTCATGTTAGATTTTCATTAAATATCTGGAAAAAAGCAAAACATTTGTTAATTATATAGGGTGATGCAAAACTGTTGGCCATAGCTGTACTCTTAAATAAAATTAACAAAAAAAACTTGCACTGGACAGAGTACTTGAGTGACATTGCTGCCCACAGCTTATGTGAAGAGCCTATGCTCAGACATAGATAGAGATTCTTATAATTAAACTTCTTCTTTATCTTCTTTATAATCTCTCTCTCTCTCTCTCTCTCTCTCTCTCTCTCTCTCTCTCTCTCGCTCTCTCTCTCTCTCTCAAACGTTCATGCAGATGGGTAGAACAATTTCAAGGAAATGTGGAACCAAATCACTGCACATAATGAGACAGGTGCTTGTGCATTTTAAACAAAATGGGTAGCCGGTCCTTGAAACAAAGAGAGCTTGAAACAATGCCATCAATATTTATACTGAAGCACTTCAGATGTCACGAGGGGGATGTGTTTTGTTTCATTCCAACTGCGTTAGGACAAACAATAAAGGACGAGGAGGGCTAATAGTTAATAGAAAAATATTTGCAAAAGGCAATATCCAACTCATTTGAAATTATTGTCTTTCTCCCGGGAGCTGCACTGTTCTAATTATAAGGTTAAAAATAATCTGCAGAAAAGCAGATGAGAACCCGGTCGTATTCCTCCACCCTCTATTATTTAGTAAAAAAAAACACATTAGCATATTTATTGGATATATTTAGATGCACCATATGTGTGACGATAAAAAAAAAAAAAAAAAAAAAAAAAAAAAACTAGGCATAGTTTCAGATGTCTTTCAGATGGATTTTTTTTTTATTCAGATAAAGGAGCCTGTGTACTGCACGTTACTTTATCCTTACGAACAGTTGGAAAGGATAATCAAGTCAGTGAACTAGGTCTGCCGTGCATGAAATTCTCAGATTAAAATTGCAGGTTTTAACACCATGCATAGTTTAGTGTCTCATTGCATGCGTTGAATCTACAATATCCCTTGTTTAATGTCACTTATAAGGCTTCTGCTATAGCACAGTGACTAGGGTGTAATGCTTCTGTGTCAAGATGTAAGAGGCATTTCTAGTTCTAAACCTTCAGTCCTATGTTTACAATATAATCCACTTACAAGACTTTGATCACTTCAGATGATTGGTTGCTGTAATTAGATGAGAACTACAAGATGTACTGAGTGTGTGAGGCAATAACGTGACTGTCATGTGACTTTGTTTTGCAGTCCTGTTTTTTTTTTTTAATTAATGTCAGTTAATTGTCATTTCAACCATGAGTTTGACCTCAACTGAATCTGCTCTTAATATCCTTGATGGCTTTTGTTTATACAAACTGTACATTTTATCACAGGGTAAAATAATTTTAAATCTATGAACATGGTAGAGGGATTCCACGTCCGTTATATAGTTCTTAAAATTATGGTACCACTTTACATTAAGTGTCTCTAATCACTGTGTATTTACATTGTATTTACTTAGTAAAGTATTAGAAATTACAAATGTTACTATGCATAGTTATAATGTACTTAACGTGTAAATATTTTTGCATGATATATGTAAGTACATAATTGTATCAGAAAAGGGTTAGGTTTAGAGTTCAGTTTAGAGTTATGGTTAGGATTAGGATAATTACTTTGTAAATACACAGTAGAGACACTTGTGTGTTACCAGATTATATTATACACTGTATTATAACCTACAGTTACCTTATTTTCATCTTGTATAGTGTTATTTTCTGATATTCTGTTTTCAGTAGTTCATTATTTATTTAGTTTGGTAATTAAATCACATCCCTATTCAGCTAATTTGTGGCTGGCACTCATTCAACTATTTTAGATTTGCCATTGCCACCTAATAGAGAACAGGTTTCCTCTTAACTGAATTAATATATGTTCTTCACGTAAAGGCTATTGGATATCAAAACGACAATCAACATGGTCTTGTAATGAAGTAATAAAAATGAATGGATACATTAGATCCTAAAGGGCATGCATGGACAAAGAACTACCATCTGGAACTTTGCAGCGCTATTCAAAATACTTCATGAAGATAGTCACATTGTCCCAATAACAGGCCAGTGACGGAGTCAATCTATATGCCTATTCAAATTGTCAGCAAATAAACCATTAGAGGTCAACAGCAGTCATTATAATAGGCTCTTTTTACAAATCTGTAACACATGAGCTATTTACGAACAAGAGGGAATTACCATCCGATTGTTGACTACATTAGGAATGTACAAGTTTTGTAGGCGACTGTACAGACAAGGTACACCACAGGCTAAAATAACAGTGATTTTGTTCTATTTCAACTTTTTAAGTTTATTAACTCTTAACAACTAGCTTTACTTTACAAAACTATAAATATATATTTTTATATCTTATAACCAGGGTTTAATTTGTACCAGATCGTGTTGGATAACACCAGATGTCAGATCCAGTATCTTTTTGTCTGGCAGGTGAGAATTCCAGTGTGCAAATGATTAACAGTATTAAAACACTATTATTATTATTATTATTATTATTATTATTATTATTATTATTATTATTATTATTATTATTATTATTTTTTGCAATGAACAATATACATACTATATATCTATATACATACCATGTAGACCTACAATAAAAACGACTTTTCCTTTTCCATGAATTGGTGACTTATCATAGATATTATATATATTATATAATCATATATATATATATATATATATATATATATATATATATATATATATATATATATATATATATATATATATATATATCAGCATAGCTCAACCTATATTTGCTAGTTGTTTGTAATTTCCAATTACTTAATAGCCATTGTGTAATTGCGATATGGAACTCTAGGATTTTTGTGGGTGTGAGATATTCCCACTTCTCGGGTACAAGACACACCATGTCATGCTATGTGTTGCCCAGTTGTTGTCATTTAGATTTTGACCATTTTTATACTGGTATTAGGCATCTACTTGACAGTCAGAGAAAATTGAAACCTCTTTCTCAGAATACATGACTATTAACCATGACAAGTAATGTTCAGGGAAACTATAAATGTTATCAGCAATGCCAGACTGCCTTTTTTGCTTTACATATCAGCTAACCTGATTTTCTCTTTAATTCTGAGCCTCAAGATATATATGATCAACACTTGCTTTTAGTGTTGGAATAACATCAAATATTCCTCTAAATGGTTTTCTGTAACTGCAGTGTGAAGCTCCATAATTATTTTACATAATTGTTGATGTCACTTTTGGAAAATTAATGCACTAGGGTGGCAAACACATGTGACTTCAAATGCTACAGGAATAACACAAACAGATAAATAATAACGTTTATCTACAAAGGGATCTGCACACAGATTTACATATGTCTCAATACCCTTATTAATACAGCTATGGTCAAAAAGTTTTGCATCTCCTGCAGCTGCTCTTGTTGGACTCTATCCAAGGTGCAATCTCACTAGTGCGATGTACAGCTATGGCCAAAAGTAGAAATATATATACTGCATGTGTTTAATTCAATAAGTTAACGTAGTATTATTCATTATTTAATTCTATAGGGTGATGCAAAACTTTGGGCCATAGCTGTACACTGTGATGCTAGGAACCTGTGGCAGGATGGGGCTATCGGTATGTCTGTTCTCTGGGGAGATTTGGCAGGATAATATTTGTCCCAGCTCATTCCACATGTAAGAAAGCAGCACAATCATGAACATTGTAAAGGCTCCTAATATTCTTCCATTGGCAATCAGTCTAACAGACCCAAAAAGCATAGAAAGCAATTGAGAGTCTAAGCCAGTGGCACCGAAACTCATTTGTCAATGGTTTGGTTTACATGCACTTGAAAATCGACTCTACAGAATACATCGTGACACAGCAAAAGGATGCTGTACGACTTTAAGGGTAGGGTCAATAGTTTTCTCACAAAAAAAAATGCCTGTAACCCCCCCCCCCCCCCCCCACACACACACACACACACACACATACACATACACACAGTACATTTATGGACTACTTCAACCTAGAACCGCCAACAGCAGTCATTATCACTGTACATTTTAAACATCGTCAATATTAAAATGGAAGACAAACTATTGGTTACAACTCTAAAGTTATACTCAAGCACATCATATCAAACATCTGTATAGCTGAAACAACGTATTTAAATGAACAATAAAAAATAAAATGGTTTATTTTCTAACTTACCACATATAAAGCACTACTTTAAAAAAAATGAAAAACTATAATAAAATAAACATTTAAAAATCAATAGTGTGTAAACAGGTATATGCACATACAAAACTGTAAAAACAAAAGTAGTTTTTAATCTAAAATGAAAGTAACATATGATTTCTCTTGCATGTGAAAACTTTAATTTCTAGTTTAAGTTTTGATGAGAGACTGCAAGGGTCAAACTCAGGTAATCCCACATTTCCTTTTAGTTTGTTCTGTGATCCCACTAGCATAACTTCTGATTTATCTGAATTCAACATTAGAAAATTATGTGACATCCAATGCTTGATGTCTGGTAGGCAAGTAGCTAATAACACCCAAGCAGAAGAAATTCCTGGCTTTAGGGACAAATATAACTGGGTATCTTCAGCATAGCAAGGGAAGTTCACACCGTATCTGTGGCTAATGTCATCTAACGGTAGCATATATAACAAAAACAGCAATAGACCTGTGATATTACTTCAAACTATAAATCTTATAATAAACTAACACCCTTGTTTATATTCCTCAACTTCATGTGGCTGGTTGCTTATGGCCTGTGCCAACACTAGCTACTGCACTAATTTGTGGTGTAATCCTTTTTTTTTAGATTCTTATTAGCATTAGTGGCTTTAGCCATGCCTCTCTTATCTTTGAGCTAAAGATTTTTTTTATTATTATTTTCTGCTTGCTTATTTACTATTATTTACTTTAATTGGGACTACTCAAGTTCCACTCTGGATCCTTAGAAAGCTTAAAGAGTAACACTTTATTTACATTGTATCTCTAATTACTGTGTATTTGCATAGTAGTTACTGGGTAAATACAGGTGTACTTACACATCATTACAATGTTATTATGCATAGTTACAATGTACTTAATGTGTAAATCTTTTTGCACTATAGATGTAACTGCGCAGTTGTAGCGGAAAAGAGTTAGGTAGGGATAGGATTAGGGTTGTGCTTTCATCTTTCTGATATTAAAATCAGCCTTGATTTAACAAAGCTATGTTGATCCACGCAAATGTAATTTATAACGGAATTCTGGCAAGATGGCGCTTCAAGTTACAACATTACATTAAAAGTAAACTATCCTAGTTGCGGCAGGTACAGTGTAATAGATAGGGAGTTGTTTAAAAACCCAGATGTGATTAATTGCAGTCACCAGGAGAAATTGATCGAAAGTGATGAACCAGGGATTTATCCAAGAGAGGTGGGAGTGCGGAATGAACAAGCTGATTGTAAAAATTGATTTCCGCTAGAAGAACCATTCCCCTTTTTGACTTGGAGTAGCTAATTGCTACACAAGAAGCCAACTACTTCCCAATTTGGCCAGATGATACATATATACACACGACTTGTGTGGGCAAGGATACAAGAACTGTATGCATGAATACTAGAACGCAAATTAAAAAGGCAAACAGAATGCTTAGTTATGTAAGGCCAAAGGTGTACAGTACACATTGTGATGAGGTTGTAAAATGCACTAGTGAGACTGCACTTAGAATACTGAGTTCAGCTCTGGTCACCACATTACCAAAAAGCACAGTGGGCATAGACAGCAAGAGCAGGGTAGAAAGAGTCGAACAAGAGCAATAACAGAGTGGTGAGGGTATGGAATCTGTTTACTAGCCATGTTGTTGATGCTGGATCATTGTGGTCCTATAATAACTGACTGGACTAAGTTCTGAGATTAATCAGCTACTCAGAACCAAACCAGCATTGGCAGGTCTTCTCATCGGAAATGTTCTTATGTTCCTATGTTCTAAATGTATGGCAAAATACAAGATGTTTATTTCTTATAAGCTCTCTATCAAATCAAATTGGACAAACTGGTTTTAGTGAAAATATTGAAAATGATGATTTTGGTGCCATTATAACATATTACCCTGAAGAAACTACAGATACTGAATAGCTCTTAGCTTGCAAATCAACACAGTGTACTATAATCTCAGTTAATGGCAGTACAATCGAATGGCTTTTACACAGAAGTCTGTAAAACAATTTTGAAAATGTATTCTGTCTGCAAAGCACTGCATAAAAATAATCTACAGTGGAGGAGGCTTATACCGACTAACAGAATCACAACTAGTTCACGTTAGCTATTCTCATCTTTTTATACTGAATGCTGCAGTATGTATGACATTTGATGAATTGGTATTATTGCTGATATTTACAATGCTGCAGTTTGTTTGCTCTTTATCAGTGCAGAGACTGCTTAAGGGTAACATTTGATATGAATAAAAGGTTAGACACACTCAATCCTATAATGTCAAAGAATGATACGCATTTGCCTACAATAAGTCTTGAAATACATATATATATATATATGTATATATATATATGTGTATATATATATGTATATATATATATATATATATATATATATATATATATATATATATATATATATATATATATATATATATATATAGTAGCAGGGAGAGATCTGTGCTGACTCTGCTGGCGTGTTGATAGGGCTGCAGGAAGAGGGCGGCAGTCGTCCAACAACCGCCTGTGAGTCATGGTAGTGACACAGGGAGGTGGGAAAGTGGGTGTGTGGACTTTCCCCCTCTCTGAATGGCTGAGAGGCGAGTCTTGGGAGATTGTTGGTCCTATAAAATAACGCTCTGCTGTTTCCTCAGGCCTGCCCTTATAGACGCGCTGAGAGTGCGGAAATGCTGGTCGCGGACCGAGAACCAGCCGGGAGAGAAAAAGACACGAAAGTGTCACAGCAAGACAGTGAGGGCGGGGAACCCTTGGGCAGACCCCTTAAAAGTATAACAGAGCAGGCTAGGTAACCGGCAGCGTAGAACGGAGATCCGGGTCGCACGGGCAGCGGCGACCGGGATATTGCTGCAGAGTGCAGCACCTTTTATTTGTAGTTTTGTTATTGTGTTTTTTTTTCCCTTGTTATTTTTGCCTTCTGTTTTCATTATTATTTCTTTGAGCACCTGCAAGAGCGCCGGTATTGTGTACCATCGCTTGGTATGCCCGTGGTTCTGTTTACCATCGTTGGTAAATCAGACCACGGACCCACAGCGCCATCTGCGGGATAAACTTAAAAATAGCATCCGAGAATAAAACTGGGCACCTGTGCGGTGTTGCCAAATCCACCTGTCTGCCTCCTGTGTCAGTGACTTACCAACCACCCTTCCATAATGTATATATATATAGCAACTTTGGCTTACAAAAAAATAATGGCAAAATAATGCCCTTATGCCCAGGGTTATGCCCATATATATATATATATATATATATAATATATATATATATTATATATATATATATATATATATAAACATTCCAGTCTTCATCACTCTCTGTCATAGCAGCATGCACATTTGATTTATGGTTTATTCTCTGTTTGGTGTAGTTATTCTGAAGTGAATAACTACAACCTTATTGATTTAACAGAAATGCCTTGCAAGCTGCATAGTGCTTTGGAATTTTACATCAAACCAGATTTGATTTTTCATTTTTTTTCCCATTGGCTTTTCTGATTGAGTTGTACACTTCAACTTATTTATTTTTATTTTACTTGCTAAGGTTACGTTTTTCCATCTCTACATTTTGTGCACAATTTGTTTCTTAACAGAGTTCTTAGGAAACAACTATGATTATGTCATGCTTTTGTTCCCCTGATTGGATAATAGAGGCTAGGTTCTGCACAGGTTTATGGATTTGCCTTCCATTCCCTTTTCAATTCTGGTAAATAGTAAGGCCTCAACCAAAGGTTAAAAAGAAAGTAACTTCGCATTCCATGTTCCTAGCAGTTGTGTAGTCCTAAATCTGAAGGCTCCGGAATGCCACCAAAATATAGATTTTCTTTAAATATCATTCAAATCCACATTTTACTTGTATATTGAACTTCTAGTAACACAAATAATAGGTAATGCATTCATTCAATGTCTGCAAGTATTTCCATAACGTATCTTTCTCCAGCTTGTCCGAATGCTTTACTGTACGTGTTGGCGTTTCAGTGGCTTTGTTTGTGTTCGTGTCCACAGTCGTAGTCGAGGCACTGTTGCTGTAGTCTTCGTCAGCATTCTTAAAGAAGTTGTTTGTAATAGAAGAAGTCTTAATGCTCTTTTCATTGCATTAAGAGGACTACTGTCTGAATCAGACAATTGTGAAGAGATGTAAATCATGTGACTTACATTAGTTTGCCTATTATGTGAGTTCCGGCTGGACTTCACCACTACTGCCTATAGAACATAGTACCGGAATAGTGTTCCGGCACGTTCTGCCTCAACATCATTGGTTCCTAGTATGTTTACTTTTCCCTTACCTTTTTATTTTGTTTGCAGTCATTCTCACTGGTTCTTCTTAGAATACATAAACACTGCAGCTATGTAATTGAACACAGTTTAATTAAGGGGTTGTTTGTTTCTTGCTTTGTTTTTTTGTTTTTTTGAAAAACAGTAATTTACACTTTGGAGTAAACAGCTTTGATAATCTGCCCCTATGAATTCTAGAGCTGCTCTTCTGTTCTATACCTGACATATATAGATGTACGCTTTATTATTAGTAAGTGCCAGTATCAGTGCCTAACCACACATTCCCAGCTAAACTAAAGGTAACTTGTTTCCAAAGTGGACCATCACTGGATGGACGGGTCTTACTTTTATAAGGATCTCTGATCTTGCCTAAGAATTAAAAAAATAAGCTCCGGAACAAAAAAGTTCCTTAGGGCAGGATTTTCAAAAGGTAGTAAATTATAATCTCCAGTGTTAATCAACAAATTAGTATGTAGCACTGATTTGGGCATTTTCCAGCAGTCTCTGTTTATTTCTTTATTAAATAATTGTGCTAGTATGATTTCCAAAATTATGTTGATTTATGAAATAATGTTAATATCTTAAGGAGCAGTGCTTCTTGCGACTATTTATTTTGTTTGCGTGGGAATTCCGTGTTCTATCATAATTTTAAAAGCTTAATAAATATATAATTAAGTGTTACATACACAGTATGCATATATAATAACTAACAACTACAAATGCAAATGGCACTTCAAACATATGTATTTATAGCCTACAATCTTACATACTGAAATACATACAAAAGCAGATGTCAACATAAGAAAATAAATTCCAAGTCTACACAGATGGCTAACCTCCTGCCCCACACCAAAAAAAGCTTGCAAAATGCACATTAAATAAAGTTGTATAGCAAGCTGTGTCAAAATATCCCCCCGAATTAGGGTAAATGACTACTAATCAGCATTTTATATGTGAAGTGTTCTAAATAAATGTACATTCTGGATGACAAAATGTACAATTTTAAACGAAGGTCACAAATTATACACAAAATAGATATTCCCTTAATTTCTTATTTCCATTTAGCTTCTGCTCGTTGGTGGGAGAGCTGTCTCCCTGTACGCTAGCAGTTTCCATAACAGCAAATTATGCTTCCATTCATTCTTCTTGATCTCGTTAACATGCATTTTGATTAACGAGTTCCCATTATTTAGTCATTGAGACAGGAAGCGATGTACGTGACCTGCGACAATTAAGCTTTCTAACGAGAAATGCGTTCATTAATGACATGATCGATTCAATTTCAAAGCATTAACTAATTGATTTAATTAACACATTTTGTTTGAAAATCACTTGCTACTAAAGTTGCCGTTACTTTACCGTGAATTTGATACAATATAACCATTTTTTTTTGTTTTGTTTTGTTTTAACCCAACCCTTTGTGGCTTGGAACTTGGCTTCAGGAGACTAGGTTTCAGAATACTGCATGGCACAGCAGGGGAGAGTTGATACAGCAAAGTTGCTTCCTGGTCACCTGGAACCAGGTTTCAAGCCACTGTTCTTGAATAAATGGCTTTGTGTTTCCTCAGCTTAAGATACAATAGCAGGGGGTGCTCAGGTCAGGACTGAGGTGCTCCCAAGAGACCAGCAGGCCGGAGAAATGAAGCTTCCTTACATTATTTCATTTCAAAGGAGTAAATAAAAAAAAGATAAATGAATCACTGATATAAGATAAGTGAAGCCCAAGGGTACTTTTGAGTTTCATTACCATTACATTTTGATGAAAATTAAGCAAAGGAGAGGATGATAAATGATTCATACCGAATTTACCTAGGATGACCCTAGGTTGAATGTATTTCCCTCCCAGGACAAATATAGCTACTCAATAGCATACTGTAGCATTATGTTATTTAACAATGGAATGTTTCCACCACTGCAAAACATCTGCGTGTTTCGACTCCAAATATATTTTAGTTAATCTCATAAATGGTTTACAGAACAGGTGGCAAATTGAGATAACAATCAAAACTGTTTTCATTGCAAGCATTTCCTACAGAACAAGCTGCATAACAGATAGCTAAAAAGATTTGAAAATGTGGGTTATTGTTTTTCTTTTGTTTTATGTGTGTGTAAATGTATAAATGTATCATGCTCAATTCTCCTAAAGGTGCTGTAAAATACAAAAAGAAATTATTGTCTTACTGATGTAGCGTTCATGATATCAGGTTTCCAATTCAGTTTTTTTTTTTTTTTTCAAATCGTGAATGACACATGGGTGATAAATTGATTTAATCTTATAAACCCGATTTTTGTCTACAGAAGCATTATTATTCCTGCTCAGGGTATTGAAAGGGTTGATGGAGATTCTCTGTGCTTTTGTGCTCCACATTTTGCTGAATCTGGCTAATTCAGGACAAAGTAACCCATAACTCTATTTATAAACAAACAGCACAGTGCACAGTGCTTGCAGAGTATAAGCATATTTTGAATCAACTTTACAGCATATTTTTCTCAGAGCATTTTGACTTGTTCAATTACATTTTTATTGCATTCCTTTGATGGTGTTTCCAGTGCCTTTGTACTGACTTTTGACAAAGTTGTTGTCGCAAAGCTGTTTCTCTGCCAATCTCCTGTAAAACTGACTTGCGTTACTTTATACAACTTTACTGCGGTCATTCAACTCAACCCCCTTAAAATCTAGCTGGATGCAAACTTTGCTTGCTTCCTCTGTGAAGGGTCCAGGAGGGTTCACCATTGACTCAAAAACTCTGATTTCTCGAGCTAACAATTTGCCTGCTTCAGGAAGGGTTGTCTCACGTCGTTGAAAGTGGCGAGAAAGATTATTTATTTCAACCAAAGCATCAAACATAACCCCTAAATTGTGAACAAAGGGAGAAGATCTGAGGGCACTGTCCAGTCTGGCATACTTTGCTTTCTCTCTCGAATCTCTGTTTGTGTCACTTTAAAAAGTGCTCATGGAGTGCTCGATAATTCTCCCACCCTGCTGTCATGCTTTGTTCACTGGACACCACCCAGCAGATTGACAAAACGTGGCCAATGGCTAATAAACGCTGTCCGGTTTCTTTTGCACATTGACTCAGTTCTCTTTGATTTCCTGCAGAGCCATGGTACAATGAGTGACAGTCAATCAGAGTTTGAAAGTGATTCACACCTGTGACTTATTTAATTACGTCTCTGATGACCAGCTCTATGCTTTGATTAGAACAGTGCCACACAAACATATTCTGGTATCGAATGTGGAGCCTGCGTCCCCAGCATTGCTGATGCACCATCACAGGCAAAAGGAATCAGGCAATGACGCGAAAAATCAGCATTGAAACCATGTCTGTGTAGACACTCCAGCAACACATCAACAATAGAACTGGCGGTAGTCCCGTCAAGCTCAAGCAGGTCAAAGAAAAAAGAATATTTTCTCCCACTATTGCTGTTCGCAAGCACAAAACAAGAACATACTTACCACTTAAGGTTGCGGATTCATCAATTAATAAACACATTTTTATTTTATTTTGCAGAATATCGTTTACCAGTTGTTTTCTCATTTCTGCTGCAATGTGATCAGTAATATCAGCACACGACTTGTTTGCATGAAGCACTCTGTCCATGTTAATCCCTTTCAACTCCTGCAAATTCACATCAACAAACGGCCTTCCACATTTTACATCGACTTGGCATGGTTTTCCATGCTTTCCAGTTTTGCACTTTTTACAATGTTCTCAGTTGTCACATGAGCAGTTGTATGTTTATGCTGATTAATTTTCTTTTTTAAGGAGGCCTCTTGTTTTGATTTATCAGCTCCATAATATGTCACGAGCACTCATCTCATTCTGTAGACAGCCTCAGCCCTTGCGACTTGTGCGAACCTAATGCCTAATAAATAGCTTCAGCATTTCCATGTTGCAACTCAGTACACCCAAAAAATCACTCAACAACACATGACTCATTAAATGTCCGAGTGTATGTCCATCCTCTGCCACTCACCTGCACTCATTCTACTGGAGGTTAATAGTTAAACAGATTAAATGTTCTCAATCTTTTATGCAAAGTAACAGACCATGCAAGACTGAGAAGAGACAAAGTCCTGCTGCTCGTATTTATAGCCTTTGTTTTCTTGGCACATGCATGCTGATGACCTGATCTCCATGTTCGCTAACTGGCTGTGCGCCAACCAGACATTTTTAAGCCAATCATAGCCAGCCCTGGCTGATGGCTGGCTGCTACTGTGCATTTGCACGGCAGATTTGGGTGCTCCCATTTCTAAGCGAGCACAGCCCGGCTTCAGCCCATTAAACAGATGGGATGAACGGCATTGTTGATGTGCCAGTGTCACGTGAGACGAAGGAAATGAAACGCACAAGAAGGGAAGCACAATTCATTAATAGGAGACTGGGGGTTCGATGAGCCACGGACACTGTTAACTGCCCCTGGTAGAAGGCCTGAAGATCAGTGGGTGACCAATCAAATCAATTGTTTCATTTGTCTTATCCACACAAGAACGAAGAACAGGCATCAAGGACAAACAGCGATGCACTAGGATTGTGATCTTTGACACAGATTTTGCCTAAACGTATTTAATGTTGTCAGACTCCCTCCACACTTTATGTACAATGTACACTTTCACCTTCACACGTTTGTATACATATAAGATGTTAAGTAAGTAAGTGTCCGGTGGCTATATCTAATGATGTTGAGTTTATTTATCTCAGAGGCGAGAAAAGAGTAAGAGAGAAAATGCATGATTATAGGAATTCACAGAAAAATTAATTATAAGTAAATTGTATATTGGGTTTGGGAGTTCTATAGGTGACCTGTGACAATTAAGCTTTTTAATGAGAAATGTCTTCATTATGACTTCATTGACTCGATTTCGAAGTAGTAACTGATTGATTTAATTAACAAATTTCATTTGAAAATCACTTGCTACTAAAGCTCTCGTTACCATATCACAAGTTCGATACAGTAACACTGTTTTTTGAAAATCCTGCCCTCTGACAGTAATTACCTCCAGTCCTTAGCATTCCTAAAACATCAATAAAACTATTCTAATTGCAGGAGATGGGGATTGAATTAGCAACCCTGTGGTTGCTAAGTGACAATCTGTCGAAAAGAGCAACTCTGTAAATCTGTGAGGTTGCCAGGCTTCAATCACAAAGGTCCTGCACCCAGTACAGACCTTTTCTTTAAGATAACAGTTGATTAACGATATTCTATAGAGACACCCAACTTGGGGACATAAGTGCTGCATTTTAGTCAACTCGTAAAAATCTAACCTCAGGCATACGTAAATAGAATTCAGTAAAGAGGTTGAATGCGATATTGAAATATATCATTGGTGTCAGTATTTTAAGCCCTTTAAATTGATTTAGATTTACCCAGATTCTTATTATTGCTCAACACATGACTGAAAATATCTAAACAAGCCATTCGGTTTCCACACCTCTCTTGCACCTAGCACAGGCTTTGATCCCTGGTTAAGAGGTTTGTATCTGATTTGCTAAAAAGCTCGACTCCTCCAAAGTAAAATGACTTTTTTAACAGCCCAATTAAAATGGTGGAAATTCTTTCTGACAGCCCTCAAACAGTCCAGGCATTGTCTGGTGAAATTAGATAATTTTCGGTTCTCATTATACAAATATAATACAGCAGTGCACTTAGGGATAACGAGTGATTGATCGCTAGGATATCATGGCAGTTTCATACTACGCATGTTACTGTGCTTTACCATAGTGTGTTATACTTGTTACTGCTCTTTATTTGTAGTTGCCTGCCAGACATGTGTAAAGTAGGCTAGATCAAGCACAGTGTCTTTATAGTTTTATAAGCTGTGACTGGAACTTTAAGTAGATATTTTGTTTGTTTTTTTTCAGGGATGGACTCCTATTGCATACCAGCTTTTCCTATGATTTTGATTAGCTACAGTCTACAGGTAACAAGCTCAGTGGTGTCTTGTTAAACTTATAGTAAAACCAGCAATGGGTCAAACTGCTATGCATTGGGGGTCTTATTCCCATCCCTGATGAAACAAGACATACAATAACATGTACTGTACATTACTTGAAAATAAGGACAAAAATATTGCTTCAGAACACTAAATGGTGCTTTACTGTAGTATTGTTTCAGTTTTTTCAATCAATTCAACTCTAACCCAACCATCGGTTCAGATTTACCTGTCCTCATTGCTATTGGTAGCTGACTCTGATTAAATGTTGGCATGAATGCCAAACTTACCACCGTGCAGGTTCTATTTGGCTTTTGGTGATGGATGCAGTGATGTTCCCCTTTGCAGATGTATTTAGTTTCCTGCCTGAAACAAACAGCTTTACCATCAGGCTGAGTGAAAAAAAAAAAAAAAAAACTAAACTTATTCAGCAAAACCGGATTAAAATGGTATGGTCATGGTTCCCATTTGCCCAATAATGACAATCTACTGCCACTTGCAGTTGTGTTGGCAGAAGACATCTAGCAAGTCTGTAAAAGCTAATGGGAGGTTGGAACTGGATGCAACATTACAGCCAATAACACTAGTAAAGATTACTATGGTACCAGACAGCTGCATTACCTCTAAAACAGAGATAGAGACCCACAATGGCTAGAATAACAATGACTGTGCATGTTGAAATGGCCTTGATCTTTAACAGGCAAGTTTTTGTGAAGCAAGTTATGCTAATGCAATAACTTATTAGAGTATGTTTGAAACAGGATAACATAACGGAGAGAAGATTGGGGGTCACAGTGAATAAATATGATTGCTGCTGAAGGTGCTAGAGGGAAAATTAGGCTCTTACTACTGTGGAGGATAAACAGCACTACATATGATCACTAAAATGTACAGACAATTTAACTTAGCGATTTGCAAACACATAGGGCATTACTGGATGTAGGCAGGACAAGTCTTGAAGTTGTACTATGCAACATGCATCAATAATATACCCCCTCATCACCCCAATTATCTGATTATTAAATATTTAGTCTGAAGTAGAACCAGAAACTCTTTGTAGTTATAAGCTGCACTGCTCAAATTTGACATTGCTTGTTCTTTTGCAAGCCAAGTAAGACGCTACAATGATTCTTGGCCTCCAATGTTTTTATTAAATAACTCCATGCATCAATGTATATAGAAATTACATTTTCACATACACTTTAAAGACCATGTAAAGACATTACAGTTAATATTATTGAGCTTTAAACATATTAATGTGTTCTTTAAAGGAGTACTCAAGTGTTTTCAAACCCATTATCTTAATATTATGTGCAACATTATCACTAGTCTCTCTTATACAGTTTAATTGAGGTTCTGAAGACATTGAAACAGAATGCTAAAAATCAAATTTGCCTAGAATGCTCGGTAACACCTTACATTAGATGTCTCTAATTAGTGTGTATTTACATAGTCGTTACTTAATTACTTACATAATTACAATGTTAGTATGCATAGTTACAATGTACTTAATGTCTACATTTTTTGCATGATATAACCCTAACCCTAACTGAAACTCTAAACCTAATCCTACCTCCCCTAACCCTAACTCTAACCAAACTATTTTCAGATATAATTGATAACTTACATATATAGTACATTGTAACTATGCATAATAACATTCTAATTACTGTATGTGTAAGTGCACATGTATTTACTAAGTAACTACCATGAAAATGAACAGTAATTAGAGACACTTAATGTAAAGTGTTAACAAAAGAAAAGAAGGATGTTCCACACACAAGTGATAAGATAATGTTAGTAATGTTACAACACTGATTTTTAAAAGCCTTGGTTAAAACTATAATATTGGCATTTTTAAATTCAGTTTTATGAGAAGGATTGTCATTCTAGTCAATTCAATTTGCAATGCATCAAAACATTCCATGTTTTTATTTTCGACTTGGTATTTTATCTCTTCAGTTGAATCTCTGCTTGAGACAGTGAATATGTGGTGTCATGATAAGACACCTCTTGACATTTACAAATGCTTTGCTGTGAAATCATTTTTTTGTATTGGATTTCCAGCAGTCCTTTCTGTGCCACAAGATTATGCGAAACAATTAAAAGCTTATAAGCAAGGGTTTACTGGCAAGTTAAACTTCCAATTTTGTGCAAAGCTCAATCTAGTTCTATGAAAAAAAACCAACAACAACAACAACAACAAAACATTGAACAATAAAGATGTTGTCATAGTAATTTTATAGGAGGAACAAGCTGTAATTATGTATATTTTATATGACATTTGTATTATAAGTCATTACATTTAGTTTTCTCTGTTTTGTTCTCTTCATAAATTGAGGTCTATATAGAACATCATTTGCTCTTCGCATACTGATAAGGAGTCTCATTAACAGAGATGGTTTGTAGTTTTTGGAGTACATTCCTTTGAAAGCCATGCTTTGATACATTTTATGTGAAAAACAAATTGCGGATACATCAAAGATTTGTCAGCGAACTACTTTTTTTTTTTAGTTGGCTGAACTACTTAAAGAGGTGAATCACTGGTGAACCATTGTCCAATTAATCCACAGTAGGTTATTTTCCCCAGGTCACCACTTATCATAGAAATGGAAGACCAGGGGTGCGGCTGATATTGTTAGTTTATCCCTTACATAACAGCTTTTTTCTTGCAAACTAAAAACTGTTTACCACCCAAAGCTTTTTTTTTTGTACAGCATTGTATTTGACTGCTTTAATATAGCCGGTTGATTTGATCAACCTGTACCCAGTAATCTAATCACTTAGACACTAGAGTGGGTGTTTCATATTAATAAACTTCTGAGGGCACCGCAGCAGGGCAATGCGTGTCATCCTAGAAACCATGAGGTTGATAAATCATTCCAAAATCTGAAATTCACATTTAGAATTGGTTGAGAAGTTGCAATTAGTCAACAAACTCCCTCCCAACCTGTAAGGGCCAGCGTGCCCTCATTCCAGGGTCAGTTGGTAGCTGGCTATCCAGGAAGGAGGCGGAGTCACAATACCAGAAGTCATCATCCTAGTAAGGTAAGCAATGTGTCAGTCATGGATTGGAGGAGACTAGCTATCGGAGGGGGCAGGACTGAGGGTACTTCAGGGGATGTGATGATGCAATCTGTTCTTTTGTTATGGTTATGGAATGACCTGTAAAGAGCGAGTGAAACTGAAAGTAACTGTGAGTGTTTTGTATTTGTTTGTTATTAACTGTTTTTTTGTAACAGCCAATGTTTTATCCGGAAGATATTTTCAATATAAGCCTGCCTTGTCAGCATTATACATTTGGTCAAGAGTAAGCATTTTCTGATGAAACGGTTCTGTTTTATATCCATGCTGAGTTTTTCTCCTGTGAAGCAAAGCTGTCCAATGCCGTGTCTTTTTATTAAATCTGTACAGCCATCACTAGCTTTAAAACTGATTTACTCAGGATGAAGCCGACTATGGAGAACAATACTTTCTCGTATTCTACTACTGCTCTTAATTATAACTGCTTCCTGTATCTTATACCTGATTTTACTCTTATAGGGATCCGTATTCCCTTTTTTTGTAATTGCTCTTATTTGAAATCATTCTCATCCATTTATCGTACTTACTAAATGCTCTTAGTTGAATTTGCTCTTACATGTAATTATTTACTGTATTCTTTATTTTGCTTCTACTTGAATTTGAACTTTTTTGTTATTGATTTTACTGTACTTTATAACTGTTCTTATCTGTAATATGATACTCTGTAATGTGATATTTTACAATTTGATACTTTGTACTGTGATATTGTGTAATAATTGAAAGTCGCCCTGGATAACATGTACAAGCTTGTTCTCTCGCATTGTCTTGACAGAGTCACATAGTTATTCGCAGTGCTGTGGTGGTACTGAAGAATTTAAAGTTTTGGTTTTGCAGCTTGTATGTCAGTAATTGTTGACTTTCCCACACTGTTCTCTCTCTCTCTCTCTCTCTCTCTCTCTCTCTCTCTCTCTCTCTCTCTTTCACTCTCTCTCTCTATGTATATATGTTTTTATTTTTAATAAGAGGTGGAATTTAAGTTTTGTTTTCATTATTTTATTTTTTAAAGACTGCGTCACTACCTGAAGGCCTTTGGGACACAGCAACACTGAATAAAACATTTTTATTTATTTATTTATTTTCTTAGGGCCTTCTTGGAACAAAAAATATTTTCATAATTGAAAGCGGGAGGCTGATTGTGGATTCCTAAACACTGCTACCCCGTGCTCTCTGGTTGTTAATGCCTCCAGCTATAATGCTCTTTATTTGAATGCTGGCCCTGGAAATGTGACATATGTCCATGCTGTGTTAACCCTTTGTGGTCCATATATTCAACGCCTCAGAGGCACGACAGGTCGAATTTATTTTCACACAAGCTGTTTATTTTACACGCGCTGTTTAAACGTCATTTTATTCATAGTGAAACAGGTTTAAAAGGCACTGCATATCAAACGCATCTCCAGCCCCGCCTCACTCCTTGTTCACTGTATTTATCACATATCTCTTCTATCATCTCCTGATCACTGGGTTTATTACCAAACTCCTCAACAATGCGATCCAAGTCATTACTTATTACTATAGCATTTAAAAAAGCTTGGCAGATGTCTACGATTTTCATTGAGCGCTGGATGCAGAAGCAGTTTGTTTATGTCCCTGTTATGTCTGTTGTGAAAAGACTATGCGTATTGTTCAGATCCGCCCTTTATTTTCAGCCTCTCTCGACCATTGAAAGCTTTTCTTGTCTTTTTCTGGAGAAAAACTGACTTGGCACCTTATTACGCCTTTTTGATGATGTCAGACAGGGTCCAGACCAGAAAGGAAAAATTGTAATGTCTGATATTGGACCGTAAAGGGTTAAGGTGAGTTTCATAATGGGGTTGACGTTAACAGAATTATATGTAGCTAGGAGGCAAAGTGCAGTGTTTTCATACCCGACTCCAATCCCCCTCAGAGGTAAACATTGCCCAATGTATGTTGCTAATCCTTTAGAAATGAGATGGACTGAATTAAGTTACACTAAATTGGTATAGTACATTCAACTTAAACTAAACACACAGACATTTGGGCTCTAACTTAAGGGAGTTTGAATAGTATTACGTAGTTTCTGTATCGGGGACTCCAGTGGAATTCCTTGAGTAAATCCATTAGGTTTTCTTTCAGTATTTTAGTCACATCTTTCCATAATACAATGTTGTAAGTGATATTTGACCAGCAATCTCTGCCAGTCAGTTATGTCATTACCTAATCATAGCTCATAATCTAGCTCAGTTGAAAAACAATATGATTTGATTATTCCTGTCATCACTGTAATAGACTGGGGCCATGTTGCTTTAGGAAACTTGTTTTTTATTGTAGAAGTCACTAGGCAATTTAGATTTCATGGGAGATTCTTTCACACTTTAATCATCATGGAAACTTTATTTTAATCCCCCAATGGGATGAAATTCAAAGAAATTGAATGCAGCCATTTCTGACAACGTGACTGTTAACGAGCGCTCAGTGCCACAGGCTGAATTGGACAAGGTTATTTTATGAGGTCACATACAAACAATGGCAGCTGTCATTTAATAGATCTGTGAGGTAAATACTCTGGACCTATTTGTGAGCACCTGAGGGACAGTAATTAGAGATACTTAGTGGTAGGTGTACCGAGATGGGCCAGTCGCAGCGCAAATGTACCATAATTTGCATTTTCGTTGCGACACATAGCAAAGTAAACATGCTGTTGTACGTACTAAGAGAAAATATGTTAATGAAGAGAGCGTCTATACAGGCAAGGGTGCAAGAATCAAAATAACATTGTTTTTGTTAAATGTAAACATCATCTGTACAATGCATTTTGTTCTGTATTCATTTTATCTATTTTAATATCTATACTATAATATCTATTTAATACTATAATCATTCCAGCCAAGCTCTCATTTACTTAACTAGACAACTTAATTGAACTGATAATTTGCTTAATTAGACCTTTTTACTTGTTTTCAGCTCTTAAACAGTTGCAGTTCCAGTTATTTATAAAATGTTATAGCTAACTTGAAATATGCAACTGTTCAAGAGCTGAAAACATATAAAAAGGTCTGTTTAAGCAAATTATCAGTTCAATTGCTGTACACTGTGTTTCTTTTGTAACATAGTTGTACAGATCTGTGACAGAGATCCAATGATTCTTGGTGACCTGTGAGGACACTGTTTAAATGGAACGGACTACCCTTAACTAAATGGCATGACAATTTATTCCTCAGGGTAGGTGGAAGTCGGTCATTTAGGAAGGCGGCGGAGCTACGGCACCCAAGCTCAATGACTCGGACGGGAGATGACGTGGCATCCGAGGATTGGAGGAGCAGTTAGTGGTTAGTGTTTTAACCTACAAGGAGTCTGTGTTGCCGTATTGTGAAACCATGAGTTTTGTCTTATGTGTGAGTGTTTTGTTAACTGTTGTCTGTTTGTTAATAGACTACTAGTAGCACGATCCAGAGCTGTAGAGAAAGCCAGCATAAACCCGGACATCACTTTAACCCCTGCATTTCATTGAGAACTGTAATACACCACTAGCACTTATTCACTGTCACTAACAATTGTGTTTGTGTTTTGTGTTTAGTGTTGGTGTGTAAATACTGGACTTTTGGGTTACAGGTCAAACCCAGGGATTTACAAATACCAAATGATACACACCACTGTATCACTCCATCATTATTATTTACAGGTGTTCTGGACATTGTTAATCAAATCAATAAACACTCTTGCACCTAGAAATCATTGTCTGTTTTGTATCCACTCGGCACTGCACACATCTGTAATCACTACCACTTTGCCACAAGGTCCCACTGGGATCCGTTTGTGAAGGTCTTGCCTTTCTTCGGACCCTCGTCAAAGTCAGGTTGTTATGCAGCCTGGCTTTCTTATTTTATGTAGCATACTCAGCTGCAGTGCTGCGGATCCTCGTCCGCAGAATCTCCTTTGAGTCTCCACTCAGGGATAAGATGTTTATAATGCCATCAACTCAGCTGGGTGCAGCACTAAGCAACTCAATCAGCTAGTTTCACAGACATTGATTAGGTAACATTAGGCGGTCCAACATTACCACTGATTGGGTTGAAACCGATGTCAGCATTAATCACAAGATAAATATTTACTTCTATAGTGTCTTTCAAGGTCTTTCACAAGATATAAAGCAGACTAAATAAATTATGTTAATTTCAGTCAATACACAATCCATTTACAATTACAATCAGCATACTGTACGATCATCTCTTTAGGGATGGAGGAGTTCAGTTAATGCTCCCTACTTCAGTTCATGTATTCATCTGCCCATTGAAAGGTACTCCAGAAGAGAGGCCTAAATCAGATAATCAATCTCTCTTACAGACAACTGCTAGGAGCAAACGAACGGATGTTTCTTCAGGAAAAATGTCAACATCCCAAGTATTCTTGGATTATGAATTATTAGAAAATGGATCGGAGATTTCCTGTAACCTTAATCTCTGGTAAAGGGCCCTGCATGTTATCTTTTAAACTATGTTTTATCGCTCTTCCAAATCAATCTGCCAGATAATACGTAAATACAGTATTCATGTATTTTACCTTTTTTCTGCTTGATGAAAGAAAATCTCAGTTCTAGTACATGCCCCGTAAATGTTGTCTGTCAATGTAGATCTATCTATTTAAATTGTTTTAAGTAAAAAAAAATAAATAGAGAATAGTGTTAAATGACATCTGAGACTACTTTTTAATTATTTAATTAGCCAGTCACAGTGCATTCAAAATGGGTTAGAACCGAAAAGTGTACAATTGCAGATTTGATAACATGTATTTTCTGGTATGTTTCTCATTGGATTGAAATGCTGTTGAATTAAATAATCAAATTAACTTTAATGCAATGCTAATTATATTATGTTAATTTTTGGTCGGAACGCAACGACTGCCAAAAACTTTCTTTCAATTTGGCATTCAATTATGTTTCTTATAAATCCAATCTAGTGCCCCCCCCCCCCACCTCCTGGCAATGTTTTATGAAGACATGAATCTGCCTAGGCTGCCTGGTGCATTAAAATCCATCTAGTTATCTAGCATATTCCCAAGAAATCTCTTTTATATGACCTTTAACACTAAGAGCAGAGAACTACCTTGCCTTAACTTAACTCACTCTTTACAATTACTTTAGATTAGAAATCCTCAGAACTTATTAGAGGGCACTACAAGGTACTGTAGATGGCTGTGGAACATTATTAATCAGAGTAGAAAAGCAAAGATGTTGTCTCATCTACGGCTCTGGCCCTTACTTTCTATAATCCCCTCTAGGATTCTTGTGCTTAAAAGAGTAACTTGGTACAGGTTGAAAATATCACAGTTATCTTATCTAATTCTTCTTTTCGTTTAGAATCATTTTTCCTTTTCCATTTTGTCTAAAGCATTTTTTGTGACCTTAAAGGGTCGCAAACATGGGTGCTCTCTAAATTCAGATGGATTTTAATCATTAATCTGTTGCAGATTGGATTGTACACTGCAGATGGAGTACTCTTATAAAAGTTTACCAAAGTAAAAGCATAGCAAAGTGTAATAAATCACAGTGGATGCATTGTACAGCATAGGTAATCATTGTAAAAATCAGTGGTGCCGTATAGTAAAACATTTAAATACACATTGTAAACCAGTATAAACTATGGTAAATAATATAGGTAGGCATGGTGGTCCAGTGGTTAAAGAAAAAGGGCTTGCCATCAGGAGGTTCCTGGTTCAAATCCTGACTCAGCCACTGACTCACTGTGTGTGACCCTGAGCAAGACACTTAACCTCCTTGTGCTCCGTCCTTTGGATGAAATGTAAAACTGAGGTCCTAGTGTAAGTGATTCTGCAGCAGCAGTAATTCACCCTCTAGTCTCTATAAGAAATTTGGCAAAAAGCTTCTCCTAAAGGACTAATTAATAACGATAGTTTTACCATGTGCAGAGCTGAACAAATACAGTCCAAAAATACTGTGGTAAACTTTTATAAGGGCAGCCCCAGTTTGATAAAACTGTGTAACAAAACTGTGTAACAATATATATATATATATATATATATATATATATATATATATATATATATATATATATATATATATATATTTGGTTCCTGGGTAGTAAGTGTTATTTCCTAATTGCTTATGCCTCAAAAGTATAGAAAATGGCTATTATTCCCCACAAACTTTGCTTTTGTGACCAGGACACTGATATTTTGAAATGTACCTATTTTCCAGAACATTCCAGATAGATTCAGTGCTGAGTAAACTTGGAGAGTAGAACTTTCTAGAACTTTCCAGTAATATAAATAGTAGTATAAATACAGGGGCCTTAAGCCCACCAGTTCAGTTTAGTTCCAGCTGCCTAAATGGATACATATCTGCATTTTTCTGGGTGGTCATAGGAGACTTCAAAATGGTAGCATTCCTGATGGGTCTCCAAGGTGGTTTTACCAAGTTTCCCTGCTATCTTTGCCTTTGGGACAGCAGGGACACCAAGGCGCATTACCACAGGCGGGACTCGCCACAGCAGACCGAGTTCTCTGTGGGGAGGAACAACGTCAAGTGGGAGCCACTGGTGGACCCCCGGAAGGTGCTGATGCCACCAATGCACATCAAATTGGGCCTTATGAAACAATTTGTCAGAGCTCTAGATAAGGAGTCGGCAGCCTTCAAGTACCTTCAAGACTTCTTCCCTAAGCTGTCTGAGGCAAAGGTCAAAGCAGGTGTCTTCGTCGGACCACAGATAAAGAAGATCCTGGAGTGCAATGAATTCCCCAAGAAGCTCACTAGTAAGGAGAAAGCGGCTTGCAACAGCTTTGTCGCAGCGGTTCGGGGCTTCCTGGGCAATCACAAGGCCAAAAACTATGTGGAGCTGGTTAAGACTCTGGTGAAGAACTACAGCACAATGGGCTGTAGGATGTCCCTCAAAGTCCATATCCTTGATGCTCATCTTGATAAATTCAAGGAGAGCATGGGAGCATACTCGGAGGAGCAAGGTGAGCGCTTCCACCAGGATATACTGGACTTTGAACGCCGCTACCAAGGACAATATAACGAGAACATGATGGGAGACTACATTTGGGGTCTGATTCGTGAAAGTAATTTACAGTATAATCGTAAATCTCAAAAAACTATAAATACATGTTAATTTGGATTCATATGTTGTTTTTTTTCTGACTTTATGTGAACGAAAAGACAGAAATTCGCCCGTTTTCTCATTGGAAATAGGTACATTTCAAAATATCACTGTCCTGGTCACAAAAGCAAAGTTTGTGGGGAATAATAGCCATTTTCTATACTTTTGAGGCAGTAGCAATTAGGAAATAACACTTACTACCCAGGAACAAAAATTGTGTTACATAGTATAATGGATCGAGATTGGACTGGTTTCATTTTCATAGTGCAGATGGAAATGTGTGATTATTCAGCATTGTAAAACCACTGCTGACCCACAACTGACAGTCTGCTGCAGACAGGTTCCAAACTGAATGGCAGGGTTGAGGTCTGGCTTGAGATGTGCTTCCAGAGGTATGAGGGAAAGATAAAGTTACCTGACATCTGTAAATCTTTCAGTAAAACTTTGTTCTGACTGAAATACATTATTAAAAAAAGGATGTCTTCTGTTCAATATCCACATGGCTGCTCAATGATTCGAATCAAGCAGGATTTACATAAGAACATAAGAACATAAGAAAGTTTACAAACGAGAGGAGGTTATTTGGCCCACCTTGCTCGTTTTGGTTGTTAGTAGCTTATTGATCCCAGAATTTCATCAAGCAACTTCTTGAAGGATACCAGGGTGTCAGCTTCATCAACATTACTGGGGAGTTGATTCCAGACTCCCACAATTATTTGTATAAAATATAACACATAGGAACCCATATATGCTCTTTCCAAACATCACCTTGCCTGTGACCTTTGACCCCTTTACGGTCAAATGTAAAACTAGCGTATTCCTTACAGTTCACATAGCGGTATGGTTATTATACAACACATTTAGGAACTATATTGAATGAATTCATTCAAATGAATTCAATGAATTTGAATATGCTATATTCAAAAATTACCTTGATTGTGACCTTTGACTTCTTCTTAAGGTTATATTAACTTATAACTCCTTACAGTGTGTAGATAGGGTCATGGTTACTATGGTGTTTAAAGTTATGAAGTATCGTAAGATAATGAACTAATGCAATATTCTGAATTGAAACTGCTCCTTAAAACTGATCTGTTGCTCACACTTGCGCTGCAATGCTACAGCTTGTCAAAATTCCCAACTGGTACTGAACTTGGAAGCTATAAAAACTGCCTGGCAGTTCTAGTGATTATTATTATTATTATTATTATTATTATTATTATTATTATTATTATTATTATAGTAGTAGTAGTAGTAGTAGTAGTAGTAGTAGTAGTAGTAGTGCTACAAAAGCTGAAAAAGGGATCCAAATGATTGCTAGTAAACTAATGTAACCACGTTGTAAGTTAGTGCTTAGCAGAGCCTAACTTGATTCTCTCAATAGGGTCGATGAACAGAAAGGGCCAAAGCTAGGAATGACAAACAAGCAAGATTTTCTATGCACTAAATTGCTGAGGTAGAAAGATGGCAGCTGTAAGAAAAAATAAAAGGTGCAAAGTTCCTGTCAGTAATGTCAGATGGTTCAACTGATAGTGCTGTCACTGAAGAGATCTAGCTTGTATGAAATTCTGCCAGAAAGAGCCGGTGACTGTGCAGTTTGTGGTCATGCAGTCTATAGAGAGGGCAGATGCCCAATACATCTCAGAAGCAATATCTTTCCTCATGAGGCAGATTGTTTCAGACCCTGTTGAGACTGCTGGCATTAGTGCCTCTCAGGATGCATGCAAGGAAAAGCTTGTTGCTTGTGGCACTCTTGGTGCAGCTGTGATGACAGGTGCAAAGAGTGATGTTGTACCAGGCTCCGTGAGGACAAAGCCTATGTCCTAGGGATCCACTGCATGGCCCACCAGCTTGAACTAGCCATTACAGATGCCATAAAAAATAATCTGCACTTGTAAACGAGTCATTTGCAGTGCTCTGGTGTACAGGTGATGTAAGTGCTCCAACAAAAACAGACACAAAGTTATGGTTTAAACAGCACTTTAATTTTGTACCTTCCTCAGTTTGAGACTGTCAAATAATAAGGCTGGCTCTAATCAACAATGGGTATTGCCAGCATGTAACAAAAGGAGTTGCGGTCCTGAAATGATAAGACAAACACATACACGCAACACAAACACAACAATACTTCTCCAGACTGTGTGTGCTCTTTGCGTAGGTGCGGTGGTCTCAGCAGTGGTGCAGTCAGGGCTTAGCGCTGTTTTCGTGCTGCAGCTCCTGGCTTCGTATTAGCCATCTGACAAAGACAGATACAGACAGTTAATCAATAGACAAAACACAGTTTCCACAGTCCTGTTTCCTAACATTAACCACAACGAAGAATCGATTATGGCGTCACGTTTCCCTAAAGTACCATAAGCCCCGCCCCCTCCGATAGCTAGTTCAGCCACTTCTCCTCCAATTCATGACTGACACTTCGTTCACTGTACTAGGGTCATGATTCCTGGTACCATTACTCCACCCCTTTCCTGAATGGCAGGCTTACTGCCCCTGGAATGAACTGCCCAACCATTCAGTACGAGGTGCACAGTTCCTGTTGTACAGCACCCTCACATGTCAACAGGGAGATTGTTGATTCGGATTCATTCGCTCTCTGTCACAGCACTACGAGAAATTGGATGAGTTTTTAATGGGCTTGTATTACTTTTACCACAACAGCCCATTGAACAGGGCAAACTTGATGAACAGCTGCCGAGTACTTGGCATGAAACTACTTGTACCCACTCAAATAGGAGGCACAAGATGGTTCCCCCTTTTTCACAGCCCTTGACCATTTCCAGAGGGGGTACACAGCACCTGTTGCAGGTAAATATACAGTTTTAACAGTCCTGTTTATGTGTATCTTTTTTTCAGAACCATTTCTTTGACAGTTTTGTTCATATGGATTTTGTTTTTCTTTCACAACATTTAGATTCAATCAGCAGATGCAGAAGATGTTAAAGATGTCCAGTAAAGTAAGTCCAGAAAATATTACAACACTGCAACAGCAAGTGACTTAATAAAATTCAACTGTTTTCTGCATGGTGCTCTATTTTACATGAGCAACCTGTCTTAGAAATTACAGAAGACAACGCTTAGTATTGCAGGAGCTAATAACCCAATACTGTCTACCCAAGCTGGGCTTCAAAAATATAAAATCAGGTTTGCTTACTCATTTGGTTCAAAAGCATTGTATTCATATATTTACTTTAAGCTAGCCTCTTTTAAAAAAGTGATATTATGAATTAAAATCTTATTTTTTTACTTCATGTTGAATATTTCAAGACTGGCCCATGTTGAAGGTTGCCATTGACCAAACTAGCTTTGAGGGAGTCAGTTTGTCAAGGTGTGACACAGATACTACTAAATGCAAATTACATACAGCATGGAGAATAGATTTCAGGATGCAGGCTTGTGTGCTACAAAAGTTGTGAACTCCAGCTCTTGGCCAAATCCAGAAAACTTTTAAGCTTTTCAACCCTAATCTTAACCCTGACCCTTTCAGGTATGTATTCATTTAAATCTGTTTTAAGAAATATTTGATAATTGCAAATTGAGTCATTTTTACAGGATACTGTGGTTTATTGTCAAGGTATTGGGGGAAATGGCAAATGCATCTGTAGACACCGTAAATTATCTCAATTTAATATTAGATTAATAAGCAGATTCTGCTAAAACTGTTTTTTTTTTTCAGATTTTGGTGATTCAGAAATTGATAGCCTTGTGGAGCAAGCCTATCTGGGTTTCTTCTGGGGTCAACATCAATGAGATACAAGCTCAATGGACAATTCTAAAGACTGGGATATACCAGCAGCCCAATTTCACTGCAAAGATTCTGCAGAAGCTTTCCTGGCCTGAGGTAACCCGGATGCACAGGGATCAGTGTTCCTCTCTCCTTGACGTGATTGACCTCGTTCTGTGCTTGCCAGTCTCCACCGCCAAGTGTGAATGAGACTTCAGCATAATGAAGCAGGTAAAGAGTGACCGGAGATCAAATCTGAAATGTGATAATGTTTCAGACTTGCTGATGGTTCAGCTGGTGTCACCTGACATAAAAGAGTTTGACACCAATCCTGCAGCTGAGCTGTGGCATGCTGATAGCATCAGATCCAGAAGACCACAATTTATGGACAGAAGAGAGTGATGTGACAAAAACACAAGAAGAGCATGCAGAGACTCGGACGTGAATCGGAAGAAGAAATTATTTGAACTGTCAAGCTAACAGTCAAGCGGAACTGTGTTACTTCATTTTGCAGTTTCTTCATTGTCATTGGCCCCCGGTAAAACGTTTATGTGGCGTGTGGATATTTCCGTCCAATAGCCATGGTGGATAGTGCGTGGAAAAGTTAATTTCAAGCCCTGCATAATGTTCTTCAATTAAATCTTAGGAGTAGAGATAAGTCTAATTTATTCATGATTTTGTTCATTTACTGTGTTTAGTTTATCTTTTCATTACCACCCAGCACCACTCTTATTTATCTTTGCATTTAGTCACTCATGACTTCAATCTTTTTTTTTCATATATATTAAATATCCATAAGTGTTGCATATCCAATTTGAAATGGAGTTACTTTTTTATGGTAGAACACTGTTGGTCTATTGGCTCACTATAAGCCTATGTAAAAAGTATAGGGTACACTATAAAACTTTTAAAGCTACTTTATTTTTTAAATGTCTGTAGTCATGGTTTCTGAAATTAAATTATGGTTATGTTTACGATGGGGTATAGTATTAGGGGTACAAATGCAGATGAATTTCAGTGGAGTTTCATTGCATAGAAGTAAAATCTCAATAACAAATGATTTTGTTGTTAATTTTTTTTTAAAAAGCCATAAATTCATAATTAATTGAAGTGAATTAATTGAATTATAAAATAATGGTAGAAATTCTAATTAATTCCAACGGAATAGCTGGTATCCCACTTGAATACATTAACAATATGTGGTTATTTATTTTAAGTTGTCGCTATAGCTAGAAAATCCATTTGAAAACAACTAGAATACATACATTATTCAGATGTTACTCCTTGTTAATAAAATATTCTTACACTTAGTTCAGCACCCACAATCTGTATGTTTACATGCATTTAGTATTCTGCATATTGCAGAATTCCGCATATGGAATATATATTTCCCAAGTTGTATTTACATATTATAGGAAATGACATTCTTCTAGAATTTCATGTCCATATGGAAAAAAAAAGCTTCTTCTATGTTATTGATGTTTAATATATTTAACATATATGTTGTGAATTTAACATACAGTATAAACACTGTCACATACAAGGAAAAATATAAGGCAGGACATGATGGATTTTATATGATGCCTCATATATGACTGCTTAATGTTAGTGTCTTACAATGACATCGTATGAAGTTTGCATGGTTGTCATATATACATACTGGTACACTGGATCCAATAAGGATTTGTATACCAAGTGTACAAATACTTATCGGAGCCACGTTAAGGATTGGAATGAATAACATGGAACTTCAAATAGCACATGAAAAAGCACAATGCACAAATGTAAATTACTTTGTGAATTTTAAATGAGTATACAGTATATTTGCAGTGTTTCAAAGAGACAGGGGGGTAGATGTACTAAAGTGTGCAGCTTTCACAATAGTCTCAAACCAGCTGGAAACGAGTCGGAAGTCTAGGGTGAAATGCACTAAACAAGCGCACTGCTGTTAGTGACTTTTTTAGGGAATCCTTTGCAGAAACAGTTGTTCTTGCGGTTCATCCTTAGAGGAATATGGAATTTTGGGCGTTCCTGCATACATTTGTAAAAATAAGGGTGCAAATGAAGGTTTTCGAATATTCTAATGAGATGTACTAAAGCTGCTGGCAATTTCGACACTTACAATTTCATCAGTGTGTTAACTTTTGAAAGCATGTTTTAAACAGTTGCAATTGTTGCTGGTATTTTACAGTCCGCTTTTTCTTGTGTGTTGCCAGTTGTGCTCAATCTATTTTTGAGACAAACACCCAAGTACCTCATTTTCACTAAAGTCGGGGTGTACTTACAAGCCTTGAAAACAAATTTCTATGACATTTCTAGTTTTCCCAGCATGTCGGGAGCTATAGACTGCATACATGTGCCACTAACCCCTCCACTCAATCTGAGCATCTGTATAGGACCATGACCTATAATGTGTGTTCATTGTCTAGGCTACTAAGTAGGCCAGGTTAAAAATAACAATAATAATTCAAATTAAATTAAATTTTATTAATTTTGTATTACCAGTAGGCTTAAGTAAAAAGAAATTGTGCTAGGTATTCATTTGATTTTACTACTGTACTGTACACTGTGTAGGCCGACTGTACAGATTTATATTTGTACATAATGGAATGTGTAGCCTCCCCAAAACACATTAGTGTTATTTCAGCACATTGATTTATATTTAAAACACTGAGAACTATAAATGTATGTGTGTGTGATTTTATTGTATTTTTTTTAAACCCGACACCTCCTCATGTCGGACAAACATGTCCAGTTTAGCGAGGGGCTACTGTATGATTATGAAAAGCTTTCTGGGGGTGAAGCTTGGGGCCCAACGATAGAATCTGATGGGATTAAACTGCCTTTCATTTTTATTATTTTATATATATATATATATTATATATATATATATATATATATATATATATATATATATATACACACTATTAAAATAGGTCAAATGAATACAGAACAGAATGCATTGTATAGATGACTTTTACATTTAACAAAAAACAATATTATTTTGATTCTTGCACCCTTGCCTGTATAGACGTTATCCTTAGGGCACTCTCTGCTGCAGCAAACCACGACTCAACTCCCACTATTTATTTTAATAGTGTCTCATGACTCTCGCAATGTACGCTAGAGATCTCGTTAAGAAGACGCAACAATAATTAAATTAGTATTTTCATTAACATATTTTCTCTTAATACATATGACAAAATGTATGCGATTTGTCACAACGAAAACACAAATTGCGGTATGTTTGTGCTCCGACTGGCCCATCTTAGCATCTACCCCTATGTTTAGCATTATTTCATATTAACTTATACGGAAGCTACTATAGTACACATATATGAATTATATATATATATATAATGAAGTGGACCTGGCTTGATGGATCAAACCGCTTGCAGGCAAGAGATCATAGGCAGGGGTAGAGGTGACGATACGTATTATGAAATAAAAGGAAGGAAATGGTTGTCCTGTTAAAGTAGCGGAATTCCAGTGAAATGGATAATCATAAATCATTCACCCATTGCAGAAAAGGGTGGTGGATTTAGATGCATCACTGCTTTAAATTATTAAAATATACCCTAGTGTGTTCTTGCAGTATTTTAAGTCCATTGCATACTGTCACAAAGGCGTCAACATTAGCATAAGGGGCAATGCGTTTTCCTCATTGGCACTGATAAGGTTAAGGAAATGCAAGTGATCTTGAGTGATGGTTTTGTGCAGTGCAATGGCATTCTTCATGGTACTGGTTTAAGAGGAACATTATGCAAATCTGCTAATTGGGCTGAGTGTGCAGAAACAGAGCAGGAGATCAATCGATTTGCATGCTATTGTTCGACCAGGTCATCAAAAAATAAAACTCTTGAACTATGCACAGATGCTGCAACAATGCACATGACAGTATTTATGAATTGTGTATTTCAGATTAATATTTAATGGAAACAGAAGCACCATGGTATACAGGGTCTGGGGGTTGGGAGGGGGCGTTCTAATAACATGGTGAAACTCCATCCTGTTCTGATCAATGAAGCCAACCTGTGTTCAGTGAATGAGTTTTTGCATATTTTGAACCCACAAACATGAGCATTTATAAAACACTTTTAGATTTTATTACAGTTTACAGCTTACTATAAAATGCGGTATTAATATAGTATGCTGTGGTTGTCAAACTGAATAATACTTGTGGCCATACTTTATTCTATAATGGCCGATAGACGGTAATTTGAGGGCAACCAGTAAACCATGACCAGTAGTAAAAAGGACAGAATAAAAACCCAATAGCTTTTACCAAGGTTGTTTCAGAGGGTGTGGGTTCTACTTGGGGGTCATTGAAGATTTGCTGTGGTCGCGCATCCTGTTTCATACACAGCCATAACTTTAAAAATGTGGAGATGCTTTTTAATGTCATGCCTTTGTGATATATGAAAATGGCAACATTGTTGCTATCACCATTGCAGTGGCATAGGAATGCCATTCCATGTTATTAGGTGTGCATGAAATCACCCTAAAGCTGTCATGTGCATGTGTGTTTCTATTGTAACTATGGTGTAAGATACAGGAGCTTCACACTTTTTGCCTCACCATCCCTCCTCTTCACCACCTCTTTAATTACATCTCACTCTGTGGCTGGAAACAATCTTCTAGTTTGGGAAGGGTTTTCAAACCCAGCAGCCAAGTGACTCCAAAATGCGGTTTGGTAAATCTGCTATACAGTTTTAAAATCCCACACCGCTGTCATGAATAACAACTTCAACATGTTAAACATGCACACAGAGCCTGAAGTCTGTGTCAGGAGGAGAAAACATTAGTCTTTAAGAAGTCAGTCCATTCTATACAATACATGTATTCCCACCATACAAGCTCTTCTGTAAAACAGACACAAATATGTAAGCCAATCAGCTTACATTCAGTGCAAAAAAAAAAAAAAAAAAAAGAAATTAATAAAGATACAACACATTTACATGGGCCTACATTTCATTTAGGCCAGCTTCATTCAGTGTCAAGGTTTCTGTGGCTTTGTGTTTGAGAAATAATATGCTTATTTTCATTGTCACAATACTGTCAGGTTTCCAAGAGCTGGGTTTCCAAGAGTAAAAGTTTACTTCATAGAGATTGTTTTTATATCTTCATATAGTTTATATAGGGCCTCAAAATGGGCAGTGAGTGGAAAATGGCTGGCTTCTGGCATGTGGGTAGCATCACTAAGAGCATACATGGACTACTTTGGTAGCTTGCAACAATCGGTTGCTTGGCAAACTAGCAAATAACATCAGCTGTACGCAGTTCAAGTTTGCCAAGTCGAGGCTCATCTCCATCATTAAAGGCAAGTACACTAGAGAAGAGGAGGCTTTGGTCTCAGTTTGGCTTCCCCGAGAGGCACAAAGCAGTTCCAGCTGAAAGGAGGAAGTTGGTAGTTACTGAAGGACAAAAGCAGGAGGAGAGGGTGAGGTGTTTCAAGGCTGTGTCCTAGGCTATGCAAGGAGATTGGATGAGATGGGAGAATGTGGAACTGCATAAGATTGGCTGACGAGGCCTGTGGACAATGGAGGTGGATCAGCTTCCTTAGCATGTCCACATATGATGTTCTTTGTGTCCATCATTGGCTACCCTGAAGCATATTCTTACTCTGATCCCGGGTCGCTTCACTTGGCATTATGACCGGGTACTGCAATACTTGGCATTAGCACTGGAAGGACGACACTTCTCCGTCCAGTAGAGCAACCAACAGCAAAAGTTATTAGAACCGAGGTTCGCCTGGGACAACTGGAGGCTGCTAGGGATTGGAGAAGCCAGAATCCTATTTTCCCACCTGAGAGTGCTACAACTACCCTTTGACGTGACATTGTCCTGTGGTCAGTGCCATGGGAGGATTCCGTGGTTGAGGCATATGAGAGGAATACACTCCAGTATGCTATGTTAGATGCTCAGGTGCAACAGCTGGGGTGGAGAATACAGGTTTATCCAGTAGAGGTGGATTGTTGGGGATTCGTTGCACACTCGATGACCCAGCATCTCAGAGGTATTGGATTCAGTGGAGTTATGGCGTATAGTGAAGGATATATCCAAGGAGGCAGAGAGAAGTAGCAACTGGTTCTGATTGAGGAGGAAAAAGGCCAATTGGGGACCTCAAAAGAAAGTTGAGGGAGGAATTTAACATTAATGTAAAAGAATGGATGGCTAAGGTAAGGGATGGAGGATGATAACATCAGTGAAAAGGAATGGATGGCTAAGGTAAGTAAGCTGGGATGGAGGGGAGTGGTGCTGACAAGCCAGGATCACTGTCAAGCCTGTCCGAGGTGTAGCGGGCTAGTCAACTAAACACCAAAGACAGGAAGTGCCCACCTGATGACCCCTGCGAAGTGCCCCACCAAGCCCATTCCAGACAGTTGTCATGCTGAGGCACTAGGGAGGCCGCACTTTAATTGATCCCTGGAGCCAGCATGTGAAAGTGGTGAAGGCTCATATATTACAGTGAAGCTACGTTGTGGTTGGTCCCCAACACTATCTCCTTTTATCTGGTTGAAAGCCGAGTCCAATATTAGCATGAAGTCAATAACAGCTACTCTCATGTAATAAACATTAAAACCAGAGATAAGAACCTGAACTTCTGTGTCGCACATACAGTACTATGAGAAAAATAATGAAACGGGCAGTCTGATTTAAAATGAAAAAGCCAAGGTTTTTAAAATTATATCTCTAATTAACAGAACAGTATTCACACAAGTCTCTTTTTTGCTTTGATGTGATTGTTTTTGTATTTTTTATTTCACTTTTCAGTTTTTTGTCCCGCTGACTGATCAACCCCTAGTGCCTCTAATCTTAGAACAGAACCCCAGTAGAGTGTACACCAAACACTACAATTATTTATGTGCTGTGCTGTCATGGTAACCGGTGCGAACTGCAGCAGGCACTGAAGTGGAGGCAGCAAACTCCACCACCCTTTCAGGGGCTGTGCTGCTACGGCAATGGAATGTGGTGCCAACAGGTGGCAGGACTGTGTCCGTAGAACCAGGTCTGTGTTGCCGTAACAGCTGTGGCAGCGGTCCTTGTAAATGTGTATTTGTAAATAGCTGCTTATTGTAATTGCTTTATTTGTTTGTTGTTGTTTGTATTGGAGTTTGTTTGTGGGCTGAGGAGATGGAATTGTAGATAGTGTGGATGTCTTGCACAATAACCCTACTTGAACACTTCAATCCCGGAATGGAGGAAAAAGGTACAAAAGCTGCATAACCATCCTCAGTATCATTGTTCTTTGAGCTGTATCTCCGTTTCACAATTAGTGCATGCTTAGTGCACATATCGTAACGACTTCAAAGCAAGAGCAATAATGTTGCTTTGCACATGAAACATAGTCCAAGACTGATGGGCATTGCATGCTTCTAAGCATGGACAAACCGTGTATCAGTAGATGTTAAAATAGCTTGTAAGAGCGTGGGAAAGCAAAAAGCTGGAAACCATCTGTATACCATATGTTGCTTATTAAATTAGCAAAAGCAGATTCACTGCTACTGTAGTTGGCTAAAGCTGTGCAGTGCCTTGCATGCTGTATATAACGGTATCTTTCAGTAAAAGAAAATTCTAAAGCAAAGCATTTTAAACATTCTGACTGCATCGTTAGTTATGGAAATAAAATTGCTGTTTCTGATTTTTTGGATTGTACTTAATTTAGGCAAGTTCTTTGTTCTTAATGAGTTGAAGGAAGCTGAGTAAGCAGCTGGGTTAATAGTCATAGTGTCTCTTGAGATTTCAATTATCTTTATAGCTAATATATATTCACGGAAAGATCTCAAGATGGAAAGTGTGATTGTCAGACTTGAGGCGATACTAATAGGATATCTATAGTTCTTCAAAATTGAAGGTGTGTTGTGCATGTACATAGACTTCATCTTAACTTAATGATTTATTACACAGTATATGCATTACAGTCCTATATTGGAATAATAACACTGTCCTTATGAAGTAAATACTACACACACACACACACACACCCATATGGTGTATAAAAATAATAATCAGGAAACAGCTTTGAATATAATTGCAGACGCAATTATAGTTTAGACTGAACTATGCATTTCACTGGTATACTTTACACATAACTAATAAAGAAAGGGCAGACTGCTTCTTTGAAATTTCTAAATAGTATAATAATAGACAACAAAAACTTTTTTGTTGGATGTACACAAAAGGTCTAAATGATTATAAAAATGATTTATTTCAAGGCGTTTCAGACAAAGGCCCTTCTTCAGCTGTGTAGAACACAAATTAAACATACATATGCAGTATGTTAGTAGAAAATGTCTCCCCTCACCTTTCATAAAAGCTCATTTCAAAGGACCCATGGTGATGTTTCAACAGAAATTCTCAGAATACAAAATATTCTGTAATTTCTTTCTTGATTTCTTCCTCAGGGATTCATTGGTTTGTTAAAAAAGAAAAAGAAAAAAAAAAACACATCTGCTATGGGATGTCATTTCAGCTCTCAACCTCCCTTGCCGTTCACTTAAGTGGAGGCTCCTGGAATATAAATGGCTGGATGTGCCTCAGATTGTAATGTGGCTGCTGCACTTGCCCTCCCTGATGTAATGATAAGTGCCAAAGTGCTATGTGATTCTGGTGATCAACACATCGGTCATCTGCATACTAGCAGACTGGAGTCAACAATACGAGTTGTGTTTCTTTGAGAATTTGCCAGGTTAAGTAGGAATTCAGCCTGTTTCATTTACCAGTGTTACTGTTCAACCTGGGCAGGACTAACACTCTGCCTCTTCTTCAGGGGTGTCAAACTCCAGTCCTCGAGGGCCGGAGGGTCTTCTGGTTTTCATTCCTTAAGCTCTCAATTAAAATGTAAAAACATATATTACTTAGATTCTTTAACGTACTTTCAAATTAACGCATAACACGTTTAACTGTACTAACTCACGGTGTCCTATTAACATACATTTGTGTACCTATATTACTATAGGCCTATTTAGTTTGTGTAGTTTTATTTTTTTGTTTTTTTTAATTATAGTACTCACCGGTCTCTCTAGCAAGTAAAACTGTACTGTTAAATTTCTGTCTATTCCAGTATAAGGAAGGGTATAAGGGTGGAGGGGTGAGGTTTGAGTCGAGGAGGGGTGAGGATTGAGTTGTGGATGGGTGAGGATTGACTCATGGAGGGGTGAGGATTGACTCGTGGAGGGGTGAGGTTTGACTCGAGGAGGGATGAAGATTGACTAGAGGAGGAGTGAGGATTTAGTCGAGGAGGGATGAGGATTGAGTCGAGGAGGGGTGAGGATTGAGTCGAGGAGGGGTGAGGATTGAGTCGAGGAGGAGTGAGGATTGAGTCGAGGAGGAGGGGTGAGGATTGAGTTGAGGAGGGGTGAGGTTTGACTCGAGAGGGATTGATTGTAGAGGAGGAGTGAGGATTTAGTCGATGAGGAGTGAGGATTGAGTCGTGGAGGGGTGAGGATTGAAGCATGGAGGGTTGAGGATTGAGTTGAGGAGGGGTGAGGTTTGACTTGAGGAGGGATGAAGATAGACTAGAGGAGGAGTGAGGATTTAGTCGAGGAGAGATGAAGATTGAGTCGAGGAGGGGTGAGGATTGAGTCGTGGAGGGGTGAGGATTGAGTCGAGGAGAGGGTGAGGATTGAGATTGAGTCGAGGAGGAGGGGTGATGGGTGAGGATTGAGTCGTGGAGGGGTGAGGATTGAGTCGAACAGGAGTGAGGGAGTCGAGGAGGGGTGAGGATTGAGTCGAGGAGGGGTGAGATTGAGTCGTGGAGGGGTGAGGATGAAGCATTGAGTTGATGAGGAGGGGTGAGGATTGACTCGAGGAGGGATGAAGATTGACTAGAGGAGGAGTGAGGATTTAGTCGAGGAGGGGTGAGGATTGAGTCGTGGAGGGGTGAGGATTGAAGCATGGAGGGTTGAGGATTGAGTTGAGGAGGGGTGAGGTTTGACTCGAGGAGGGATGAAGATTGACTAGAGGAGGAGTGAGGATTTAGTCGAGGAGAGATGAAGATTGAATCGAGGAGGGGTGAAGATTGAGTCATGGAGGGGTGAGGATTGAGTCGTGGAGGCATGAGGATTGAGTCGAGGAGGGGTGAGGATTGAGTCGAGGAGGGGTGAGGTCTGATGTCTGACGATTGAGTCAAGGAGGGGTGAGGATTGAGTTGAGGAGGGGTGAGTATTGAGTCGAGGAGGGGTGACGATTGAGTCGAGGAGGGGTGAGGATTGAGTCGAGGAGGGGTGAGGATTGAGTTGAGGAGGGGTGAGGATTGCCTCAAGGAGGGGTGAGGATTGAGTTGAGGAGGGGTGAGGTCTGATGTCTGATGATTGAGTTGAGGAGGGGTGAGTTCTGATGTCTGACGATTGAGTCAAGGAGGGGTGAGGATTGAGTTGAGGAGGGGTGAGGTCTGATGTCTGACGATTGAGTCGAGGAGGGGTGAGGATTGAGTCGAGGAGGGGTGAGATCTGAAGATGTCCTAAAATGGACACCGTACGGGGGACGGGACCAAGGACTTCACTCCATGGAGGGGTCTATCGGCAGCTTTGATATAAAATGCTCAGGGAATACCTGACTAGCAGGCATATCCCAAAAGTATTGTTTTGGTGGTCATCTTCTAATTGAAAGGGACTTCCTACAAATTCCATATACAATGTGTGGCTTTCCTTTCTTTTAGTCTCTGTTCTCATTTGAATACTGTTTTAGAATCAATTGTTACTGAAAAGCGGTAATTAATATCCATCAAGTGCAGCCTGAAATAATGTGCCAACTTAAACGTGATTAGCAGAGAAGATCAAACAGTGTCAAAAGAGAATTAACTGGAATACCCAAAGTGCTATAATCAGTTGTGGTGTGCCGATTAAATGGCTGTGGGAAAGCTGTCATATAGACCATTGCATGTGAAATAAATCCTCAATTCATTAGTATTTTATTAGTGGGACTTTAGCGACTCATTAAGCCATTAAGAAGTTCAGAATGAAACTGTGACGAGTGGCAATGCAGTGGCAACGCAGTTGCAATGGATTGGTTCTGTACTAAGGAACAAGGGGTATAATTGGTGGTAAAAAATGTCACATATTGGTAGAAAAATGGTATGAACCAATACGCACTGCTTTCCATTTCAGTGACATGGTCCAATATACTACTGTACTGGGATCTCTGTCCCTAATCTATTGTGCTACCATGATCTTTCAACTGTTCCTTCAGGCTAATATACAAGTTATTTAATGGTCTGTTTCAGACATTCCTGTAAGGCTCTTTAGTTTCGCACTAGGTTTTAAATAAACACATCTTCACGGCATTCAAATCAGAGTTGTTCTTCTATTGAAAGACAAGTATGCTTGGACTACAATGTTTAAACTTGTTTACACCACTTGTATGGCTACATTTTGAGTTATATTTATGTTATGTCATGAAAATTTAGTGAGCAGATCTTTTTACTTTTTTTTTCATTGTAACACACTGCAGCATAAATACCTTCTTTTGCTAATGCAAACTGGGTATCATTTAAAGCAAACAACGTTTACACAACTGTGAATTCACCTGGAGTCTTGTTTGTTGTGGCTGCATCCTCCCATGACATAAATACTGTGACTCATAATGTTTCATGATATATCTTCTATTCTGACTCATCTCACCTGGCTCTTTCAGTTATAAGAACAGGGCGTATATTGCATATTACAAACCTCGGATATTACTTTACACTTTACATTAAGTCTCTCTATGCACTGTATATTTACATAGTAGTTGCATAGTAACATTACCAAGCTATTATGCATAGTTACAATGTATTTAATGTGTAAATGCAAAATTGTATCAGCAAATAATGAGGGGTTAGTTTTAGGGATAGTGGGGTTAGGTTTAGAGTGTGGGTTATTTCATGCAAAAAAGAAATAAACATTAAGTACAGTGCAACTATGCATAATAACATTGTAATTATGTATAAGTAGATATGCATTTACTAAGTACCTACTATGCAGATACATAGTAATTAGAGAGACTTAATGTAAAGTGTCACAATGGCCTATTATGTACAATACCTGTACATTTCTAAATAAAAATACAGTGCATAATGCAGTATTTATCAAGATATGTAATTGAGTATCAGTGGCAAAGTGCCCACCCCTGTGTGTATTTTCTGTTATATGTTATGTGTTAATGTTGGTGTATAGTCATTGGTACACAGGATATAAACGGGTCTGTGTTACGAGTGTTTAAAATGTATATTTGTATTTAGGCACGAGGATTGCACAGCACTTCACGTGCAAGTAAAATGTAATAATATGTGAGCACGGGGAATTGCACTTTATTAATTCACGTGCAGTTGTACCGTGACTCGAATTGAATGACTGATTAGCAATCGAGTCTTGGTACAGCTGCATAAAAGCAGGATGTGAACGGGATTTGAGACAGAGGTAATAAATAATAAAATAATAACATAATGTTAAAATATCTGCTCACCGTGTTTTGTGTAGTGTTAGTCCGTTTTGTTTGTCTCTTTTGTTTTGGCGAATGTGCCGTGTCCTGTGTTTTTGTGTTTGTTACAACCGTTTATTTTCTGGCTGTCTGTTCATTTATTAAATGCTGAGCGAAACCATTCGCTCAGCTCCACCAAACTCCACCTCTCTCTGTCGTTTATTTCCTGTTTCTGGTCTGACGTCACCCACTGCAGCCGTCTTTGTGACAGTATCACTTCACTTTTATTTGGTAACTTAATTTATTGATTTTCCATTCTGAAAAATATTTTTTAACAAAATGTGTTTTTTTTAGCCCCTGACAGTGATTGAAAACTTTAGAATGTGTCTTCTTTTTTTGGTTCTTCACCAGTTGGAGTTTTGCTCAGGCAGGGATGATGCTCAGGCTAATCAAGTGTCCTGTCTGTCAGAAATCTTTGTGCTTTCTGTCAGAATTGATAAATGTTGAGAGTTGTGTGGGTGATCTAACAAAGTGATGGGCTTGTTGTGAGGCAAGGATAAGTGAATTCCTGTTATAGCCGCTTCCCAATGTCTTATTGGAACAGCAACCTACTAGATGACTGGGGAAAAGAAAGAAGAAAAAAAACAACCTGTGTTGCAGTCCTCATCAGCACTTTGTGAAATGTACTTGTACTAATCAGCATGTTTCTTTAATGTTTTTCTCTCAACATTTGTGCATTTGGAAGCAAACAATTAATTTACAGATCTACACTTTTTTTTTATACCAGCCATTTCTTTTTCTTCTGCAATTAAATCAATGCATTGCCTCCAAATTTAAAGATATTCGCTACTTTTTGGACAAAAGGTCAGAATAAATCATTGTGCATATTCAATTTCATAAAGACATAATGTAAGTATTAATGAAATAAAGCCATGTGCAACTGTTCTAAATGCATTGGATATGATAATTGTCCTATTACATTTGCTTAGCAGCCTGCCTGATGTAAAAAAAAAAAAAAAACACTCAGTAAAATACTACAAAGAACAAATTAAGCACAAAAACTACTAGGGCCAGATGTTTCCAGGGGGACATATTTATGGTTACACCCTGGGGTACCAGCTGTACTTAGAGGCATATTTGGGAGCTCTATTGAGGCCACAGAAAATTATAAACAAAGTAATTTAAAACACAAGTAGAATACATTAGTTAAATTAACATAATACATATGAAATCATTATATGGTTCATTCTAATTTGTACCTGTCCCATGTTGTCCTCATAAATAAGGCTGATGCGTAAAACTACATGCATGACAAAAACATACAACTAAAATAGAGTGTATATTTCCAAGCCTGAGCAAAGTTCACAGTAAAAGGTTGGTTCTGCAATGTCTTTGGAATGATTGCAGAAGTAGCAATGCATGCTTCACATTTCACAGAGATCACACATGCCAGGGAATACAGATAGCTCAAGGCAGGAATTTGCTTGCCTGGAATAATAGCTCAAGAAGCAATGCTGAAATGACAGCTTCGATGGTCCAGAATGTATGATCAGGTCTGGGCCAGGTGTAGAATTTGCATGCTGTGTGCAAGTGCAGGTGAATAGTTTTTTAGTTTGCAGTAGTTATCCTCTGGGGTACAATTTTAAAATGTAAATCCACAATAAACAGATACTTAGGTAATGGTCACAATAGGGTTAGACTAAACGTTAAAGATTACAGCTATGGGCAAAAGTTTTGCATCACCCTATAGAATTAACTAAAGTCAAATAAAACCTGTTGAATAATGTTATGTTAACATATTGAATTAAATACCACTTTGTAGTTTTCCATATACTTAACGAAAAACTGCCAACAAAATCAAAACATGAGATTTCAAAATCTAACATTAAATACTGCACTGCTATTGTGGCTTCTGGTAGACACTTGATATCATTTTGTTGTTCATTTGATTCCATGATGCTAAATAAAAAAATGCCAGCTGGCACAACTGGGGTAAGGGCTAGGTGGCACAATTAATTCACTATCCTCTAGCCATCTATGGAGATCTAAATCGGACATAATGTCTGTTCTGTATGGTTGTTGTTTCTGCTTCCTCTTACATGCTTCCTAAATATTCCAGAAAAACAAAAAAGCTTCTAAAAAAGAACTGGAAGCACATTATTGTTGCGCTGTACATTGAATCCCATTCTGTAAGTGGAGCATTATGTACTGAAGCCATGTTCCTTGAGAGCGACATGACTTTAAGGAGGGCGGATTTTAAAAAATCAAACCCGTGGTATAGTAACAACGACTTTAGTACCAAGTGATTTTCAACCAGAATTTGTTAATTAAATTAATCTGATAATGCTTTGAAATTGAGTTTGAGTTTGTTAATGAATGGATTCCTTGGTTAAAAGCTTAATTGTTGCAGGTTATGTACATCGCTTCCTTTCTCATAAGGGGAACTTGTTAGTGCATGCTAATGAGATCAAGAAAAATAATTTGCTGTTATTACCTGCTGGAAGTGTACAGGGACAACAGACACTTCCTCGTTCCCAGTCTGTTGTCACTCTGTGTTGCACTGGACAACATGCAGTTGGGGGGGGGTTGAGATAAGCCAGCTACGTAGGCTTGGTTGGAATTTATTTTGTTATATCTGCTTTTGTATGTATTTTAGTATGTGTGATTGTAGGCTAAAAAGTTTCAAGCGCCATTTGTGTTTGTAGTTTTTAGCTATATTTTACATGTATACCATGTATGTAACACTTCATTATATATTTATTAAGCTTTTAAAATTACAATAGAACTCCCTAACCCAATACACAATGTATTTATAATTGTTCTGTGATTTCTCTTTGGCATTCTTTGCTCACCTCTGTGATTATAAGAACCTTTTATATGCATACAAACATGTGAAGATGGAAGTGGATATTGTACATACAGTAAGACTGTGTGTGTGGGGGTCTGACAACATGTATACTTACAAATATGTTAAGACAAAATATATGTCACTGATGTGTTGCCTGGCAGCCCTGGCTCTAGCAGCTTCTCTGGGTGGAATATATTAAGGAAACTCCAGTGGTTCAAGATGAGGCGTTTCTTCCTCCTCACCTCCCTAAAGTGCATCAAACATTTCTTGGTAGCCCAGAATTCTTTGACGTATGACTATGTTGTGCAGGATACAACATGCTATGACGATCCTAGCCACAGTTTTGGGGTCATATTGAAGTTCCCCCGTTGATTTGCAGAGGCAGCGAAACCTCATTTTTAAAAAACCAAAGGTCCGCTCGATCCCATTCCTCGTGGACCTGTGTGCCCTGTTGTATGCCTGTTCTTCGTTCATGTGTGGATTAGACACAGGTGTTGCCAAGGATGCATTGCAAATCTGCAATCACCTTTAAGGAAGCTTTATTGTAATATCTTGTCAGTTGTTTTCTATACCAAGATTTCATTATTTACTCTTAGATTTTTATTTATATAATTCAAATAGAATATACAGTAGAGGTCAGCTGTAATATAATGTACGTATCCAGAGTTCAGTGGCTACAGTTGCTCTGATTATTTCTTGGTAGTACCATTGCGCTGGGTGTACAAATGATATATCATTTTAGCAATGCAACAAACATTCTGTGAGGTTACAAATGGTTAAAACAAGTGCATAAATCTCATTCATAACCACAAGTATAGAAAAGCCTAAAATATTTTCATAACTACAAATATTTAATTATCTAGGTAGTCTTAAAATACTGATCTACTAATATGCCATCTTGTATATTGGGTCTCTGAAATGATTAAACACAGTGGAGTGTGTCAAAATGTAAGTCATAACAAGAGCCTGGGAAAAGTGCACTTTTTTTCTAAAGGCAGAACCTCGACTTAAGAATGAACTTAAGAATCTTTATCGATTTGTTATGTAAATGCCCGACTGGTCTAATTTTGGTGCCTGGACACCAATCAAGCAATCTATTTTCTGTGGAGAAATCAAATGAATCTTTCCATTGAATAGGCACTAGGAACAAAAAGTCAGTGTCTGATTCCCTTCATAGCAGTTTTGATTGTACACTCCAAATCGGAGTCTCTGATAACCGGCATGTATTTTAAATGTTTTTCAATCTGCGTCAGTTTTTCGTTAAGTGTATGGAAAATTACAATGCGGTATGTAATTCAACATGCTGACATAAAATTATTCAGCAGGTTTCATTTGACTTTATGAAGCAAAATTTGTTAATTATATATGGTGATGCAAAACTTTTGGCCTTTGCTGTAGACCTCAATGGACATCACAAAATAACATTTGGCAGTTAAAGCCAAAGACAGAGGTTATACAAGTCTCATTGTCCATTTCACAGACAATACATTCAGAGGCACTACATGTCTAAATGATAAATACAAGTTTCACTGAGAAAAACATTTACAGAGTATACTCGTAAGAAGACCATTTCTAACAGTGCCAGAGACTGGCTTTTTTAATTCTGACTTCATAATTGTTTCCTTCCAGTTCTTTCTACAATGATGCATCATGTTTAGACAAGTACAGACAGTTTAATAGCATTGCTTTGTTGCCTAATGGGCTCTTAAGTAGCTTAGATTAGTTTACAAAGTACATCAATTAGAATCATCATTGGTTACAATACTGGCAGGAGTTTGTAATGCTTTCTAAAGGACACTGATGACTTGCCATTATATCTGTTGTGAATACAAGCTTGTTTTAAAGCCTGAACACCAATTAAGTTGCTAAAATCTCTTGGCCCTGCACCCCTTCCTCCCTTTCATAACAAAATGTGCATCTTGCATGAACTGAAAGTGCAATCAGGGCATTTTAAAAGTACTCACCCAACTTGGTCATTAGAGTTGACATGTATCCTTTGTCTTTCAAGCTACTTGGAGTTTCTTCCAAAGCATTAGCGCTTTGTTAGACATGCAGGTTTTTTGAATAGCTGTCTAATTCACAAAAGCTCTGCTAATAAGATGTCGATGATCTCTTTGGTGGGTGTTATAGGTCACCGACCTTAGACGCAGCTATTTATAAAAGAAAGTTTTCGGACTGTACAGCAAATGGGTTTCAACACTAAACAAACATTTGTCATAAGTAAGCTATTTCGAAGTACAGTGCTACCTAAAAATATTATTTTCACAACAAAAGAGGTGGACTTTAGTGTATTGTACCCCAAAAATGGACGTCAGCAAGTATAGCTTTCTTTACTCACTAATCAGTCGCATACCTGCAGAGCTATCGCCATAGTAATTTAGCATAACCGTACACACCATAATACAGTTGCTAAGGGGAAAACTATAACACAACTAAGTCGAGTGTTCTAATTAGGAACTGTATGTGGTGGTATTTTTATTGCAGTTAAAGCAGGGAAGCCCCTCCCTGACAGAGCTATGTGTGAACAGCACCTTTCATTGTGATTAGTCTGTTAATGGTGAGTAATGAGGAGTGGGGTAGAGGTGCAGAAGGGTGTAATTGGAAGGGGTGGAATGGGTAAACCATATCCAGGAAACATTCTTATCAGCTCTTTTTCTAGGTCTTCTTGTTAATTAAGTATCTTCTTGTGCAAAGTCATTTTTTATACTTTCTGGCAAACATACCTTGTATTGAGCCTACTAGAGCTCACTGTATATGTTGATGCTGCCATCTAGAGGGAGCAGCAGGAAGTAAACTTGACTTATGCACCTATAACCATGCTGTAACTGCAGTTTCTTGAACCAGAGGAGAAGGGAATAAATCTAGAGATCCTTGTCATTTATACGAACAAATTCCATATATATTGGATTTTATCAATAAACAATAGCAAAATGTTATTGCTAATTGTGTTCGATGTGTTTAATTTTTTTTCCCCTAATGCTCAAATCCCACAACAGAAAAAAAAAAAAAAATATGTGTAACGGTTTCCCTTGTCTCTTTCAAACAAGGCAGTGCACAAGAAATTAGCCTCTATGTGTCACTCTGCCATCCAAGATGGATGAAAGCTCCAAAGACTGGTTTGTTTAACTCCCTTGTGAGTTTAATGGATACAAGGTACATTGCAGCACAGGCAAGTGCCTATTTTAAAGAATATATAAGCAAGATTTTTTTTTCAGTGCATCAATCATGGCAAAACATTGTAAGGAAATAACTGTTACAGCTGTGTCATTGAGGCTTTTTAGAGAACAAGACACACATCAGAAGTTGTATCCAATTTCCCACATAATGGACCATTTCATTAATTTATAGTAATATTTTGATTAGTGGCTCTATAGCAGGGTGAAGGTAAGAAGGTGAGGTGAAACCTGGCCTCCCAACAGGTGGTAACGTTAGAACTATCATCTCGTGGGTCCTCACCAAGACGGAACTTTAAGTGTAAAGTCAGCTTGTGGTGGCCATCTTGGGAAGGACAATCGCGCAGGTGTTTTGAGTTGCTCATCTGTCAAAGCCAGTGTTTTTTCCATGGATGCAATCAACTAGCGATTGATCATGGAGGATTGATGGGGTGTGGTTTTGAACATAAAAGAGAACTGTGTTTAGCAGGGGTGTGGTTCTTTGCTACCAGAAGTGCCGAGACAGACTGCTACTAACCCGATACGTGTTTTTAAACCCAAGCTTCCAAGCAGTTAGAGAACGTGGACGCTGTGGGGGATTCGAGTGAAGGATGGTGGATCAAGCTACCATGGACCTGCCTGGGACTCAGTGAAACAAAGCAGAAGGGGTGGACGTTTCATCCCCGCTTGGATCGTTTATTTTGTAAATAGCGGTGATTGGGACTGTGGGAATTATTGTGTGTTTGTGTTTATTTGCACCTGAAGAAGTGTGTGTTTATCTGCACACCACACACCACCCAGGGACAGGCTCCATAAGCACAGGCAAATTATATCCTTATGTTTGTTGTACTATTGGGGTTATAATCTCATAATAAGAATTGAATAATGTTGCCATGACAGTAAAAAAGTACAAACTTATTCACTCCCTATAATACACAGCAAACTTAAAGATCAGAGGATGCATGTTTTATATTACAAATTGCAATCCTTTAAAGATAGTTCTCATTATCTGCATTGTTAATTTTGAGGAAGTGAGACAGGAAATCATAGACGTGTTGCACAGGCATCAGCACACAGTGTAACACTGATATGCTTCCTCATAATCCTCCTGAGTCTTTTGAGAGTAAGGACTTAATTATCAGGATCATGTAGAATATACAAATTATAGGAATTCACATTTTACTGAACTTCTGGTAACACGTGATAGAGAATGTATGCATCTAATTTCTACAAATAAGTGTCTTTCTCTATGTTGTCAGAATGTTTTATTTTACCCGTCTGTGTGCCAGTGGCTTCCTTTGTGTTTGTGCTCACAGTCGTAGCAGATGCACTGTTGTGGTCGTCTTCGTCAGCATTTGTATCCTTCTAAAGAACTAATAGAAGTTCCTAATGTTCTTTTCATTGCATCAAGGGGACTACTTACTGAATCAGACAATTGTGCGGGAGATGTGAGTCATGTGATGTAGCTTGCCTATTATGCAGACTCGACAACACGACTGCTGCCTATAGAAAATAGTGCCGGAACTGTGTGAATGACTAATGAAATTAAGTTTGTTCATTCCTACATGTGACTATTTTCCCTCATACACAGACGGTCTCTGTCCTATCACCCTAGATTACAATTGTATGGCAATAGTATTTTCAAACTTTTCTGAAAGGGAGTAGCAGTGTATCTCAAGGAGAGTCCCCAGGGCATCCAAACTGGAGTTTGGTAAAATAAATAAATAATGAAATAGATCCTACAATGGATTTGTAGTCAGCATGGATTATTTTGTAATGCTTTGTATGAAAGATCAATTTCTAAAATTGATCAGAAACACAGGTGGAGGAAATGCTTAGACAGAAGACAATTTTCTTGACACGAAATCGACAATGCTATTGGAAGCTGATGCCTAGAACTACACACAAATGAGCGGTTAAATAGAGTAGTTTGATTTTACTTTGAAATACAGATGTTGTCTCCATCAATAGGTGACCACGTCTTACATGGGGATGATCACTAGTATAGATTCCTATTCATTGTGGAGTAATTTCACAGATCTGACTACCTCAATGTGGCTGAAGGAATACTTAATAAATAACCACACTACTTGGGATACTTTAAACATGGGTTTGCCAAAGGTGAGCTGGATATCCAGTCAAGAAAACTCTTGCAAATGCTGAAACTGTAATAGGGGTGACCAGGCATGCTGTGAGTGTAAAAATGAGTTTCAGTGGCATACAGGGGCATGGCAGTGGCAATGCAAATCTGCTGTGCCAAATTGCAGTGGTAGAACAAGGAATATCACAGTGCTGTGAGCCAATAAACACTGATATTAGATTTTATTAGAAACCTCTGAATGTTCACCTACAAATAGGGAATTTCCACTGCAGGACACTAAAGATGAGGGAAAAACAAAACCACTTTGCAGCTTGGAACTGGGTTTCAGGAGACTACTGTGGGTTTCTGGCCACTGCATGGCACACCAGTGTACGGGGTTTGATACAGAAAAGTTGCCTCAAAATATCCGTCTCCCGGCATCTTGGAACCAGGTTTCAAGCCACTGTTCCTGTAAAACTGGCTTTGTGTTCCCTCAGCCTAATACATGATGGAAAGTCTATTTAAAAAAAAACTAAAACAAAAAAAAAAAAAAAAAAACTGTGGTGCATGCATGTTTAAAAGAGTAAGGATCTGTTTACCAGCTTTTAATCTCAATAAAACCCTGACTTTGAATGTACAGTCATGTCAACTACCAGAAGGCCTTCTAATCAAGGTTCTATTGCTTTCATTACCAGTGCATCACTGTATCAGGATCACTGTGAAATATAAGATAAAGCATAGGATTTACACACTAAGAAACAAAATGCATAATGCTTTCCTTAATCATAAAAATGTTTTAGTTCAAATTCTGCTAGACATAGTGAGTGTCAATTGGAAACAATAACATCACAGCCATTGAAATTAATGAGAGAGAAAAGGGAATTACAAATCTTAGAATTGCACAAGGTTTATGTAACTTTCTTTATCAAACCTTCTCAACTTTTGAAGCTTCGGAAACATGCTGAATAATGAAGCAAACTGGGGATGTTGTGAAGCCAGCATCAAAGTAAAACGTTACCTGCTTTACATCTGCTGTATAGACTTTGTATAATGCTCCGATACAAGTAATACAATTCAGCCTTGATCAAAAGTGATCAAACTCTTCAGCAGTGAAAACCTGAGCAAACAAAACTACAAGATGACCGTTCCCTTGGGACATGCACAATGGTGACTCAAGTGCCAGGGTGTCTGTTTATAGTGTCCTGCTGTTGGGAAATCACTTTCTAACTGTAACAACTTTTGTAATTATATATTCAAAACTTGACCGTATTCGCTGCCACTGTTTTTAGGCTTGTTAAACACATACACTTTAAAATGTAATAATGCATAGTGAAAACACCATTGTATAAAGCATTGTAAAGCCCAAAGGGGTATGGTAAAGCATGTTAAAAAATAAAAGAGAAAACAGTAAAATGAATGTACAAATTTACTGTGGCAAACTTACATAGGACCCTGGCTGCAAAGAAACTCTATTGGGCAAGCAGCTGGGTTGGTTACAAGCTTTCAAGAGGTGGGCATCATTTCACTATCCAGGTAAAATGGCCAAGAAAGTGCAAGACTAGGTGTATCAAAATGCAGTGTTTTAGAATGAAAATGCGTGCTAGTTACAGTGTTTCTTTCAAAATTGCACATCTGGGACCTACTTTATAGAACTAACAGGATAGCTCTGTAAAGCAGGATATGGGTCATGAAGAATAAACTTAATTCCTGCAGCTTGCCATGCTGTGATCTTCTCCCGAAATGGATACGCACAGTCTATAGAACTCATGTCCGGACTGTGGAAGAAAGTCCTTTTATTTGTATAAAATGATTAAATTACTTTCTTGATACAATATTTGGCAGTTTGTCGTAAGGGAAGCATTCATCTGAAAGCAACACAATTGACAGAGAATTGGGTGAGACCCACACTGAGTCTAGAATTAATAATGCTATTTTTGTTTGATGATTAAGCAGCGGCTGAACACAGCATACTAAAACCTATAACATTATAGTGAGGCCTGTTGCCTATGTTTTACTGTTTCCAGGGAAACCCCCCCGTGTCACTCCAGCTGTGATATATAACAAAACAGAGCCCTCTAATGCTGTTTGAATGTTTTTTTTTTGTTCAATATACCTCCTAAGGATGTGAATGCCGGAGTGCCATTTACAAATTCAAGAACTTAATGTAAAAGCTCAGTGAATAAAAGAAAACCCATTTGATGCACTCTGTTTACAGTATGGTTTAAATCATCTACCGTATCTACTAGGTAACACAATCTAAATATTTTGACCATATGAAGACTGTGCTTTTATGGTCAATGCTCCATTGTTATTCATCTATCCGTCTTGCAGATTTAAAAAATACACTGAATTAATAAAGCATGCAGTTAAATATAGTTCCTGTTCAATCTGTAATGGATATTCAAGCGGCTGATGATGTAATAATGGTAATATTAGCACAAGCAATTCAACTTTGAACCCAGTTCTGAGTTCCTAACTCATATTTGGTGGATAAAGCATGCTCAGCAACAATGGATAAACAGGACGATACCTGTATGTTTATTTTTTCGCTGTGTTTTGGAGTGCTAACTAAACTTAACAGGATCCCTACTCTGCCTTTAGTCAGATGCTAATCTAGTTTACTAGCTTTAAACAAACCACAGATTTTATATACTTTTTTAAATGTACAACGCATTCAGGTCTATACACAGTTCCTTACCTTCCCACATACAACTATTGTCTTTAAAACCTGTCCTTTTATACCTGCTTGGCTTGTTAAATTACAAACAGGTGTATTAGTTTACCAATTGCCAGTCGATCAATGTTCTGGGATAGCTATGTGTGAGAGGGAGGACCCTGTCGCTGGTTCTTGCATAGACGTGTGTAGCTGGGACCCTTAGCAGGAGATGCGTAAACAATTAATTTAGCAGGGAGACCCAGTGCTGAGCTGATCTGGAGGTCTGGATAGACTGGGGGGCGTGAGCAGGGAGGCTGTGCACAGCTCAAAGTGTCTGTACCACAGCTTGAGGCGACTGCATCGCCATGCTACAGAGAGGGGTTGTTTGTTTACATTGAAGAGAAGATCCTCAGGATGACTTCTACAGAAACTTTCAACAGCAAGACGGTGCCTGTGAAGCCCAGCCAGGACTGTCGTAAAGACCCACAGTCGCTGGAAGGCAACAGCAGGAGGTCAGTTTAGGGGGGATGTTAATCCGAACCCGTATCAAGAGGGTAACGTAATGTAGTAGGTTTCTGGAGCAGGAAGTCTCTTTTAATGAGGCTAGTGTTCACCTCATGTGGCAAACTTTTATTTGTAGCTTTAATTAGTTTTCCTTAGTAAATCTGACACTAGGGTTCCCTTGCTGGTACCCTAGTGACAGCACTAGTGTGTTAATTAAATCTGCGCGTCAACACATAATTCTCTGTGTCTGACTTATAATTTTTCAGTGACGACCCATGCACATGACACTTCCCTGTTACACTATGGCATTCTGGGAGATGTAGTTTTTCATTCTTAGTTGAAGCAGCAAGAACTACATTTCTTTTTTTTTTCAGTAACAGACACAATTTCATCATCACCATGTCAACCTCCATCAATTACACGGACGTTAGGTTTAAACTCAGCTTTTGCATTTCGTTCCTGGCTTTAACCATTGTTCAAACAAGCTCACAGCCCACTTACGTAATTCTTGAAAACCAATCACTTGCACTGATATTAGGTCTGCATCTGTTTTAGGTTTGGCAAAACGATCAGTAGCTTTCCTCTCCGTTCCAGGTTCACATTCCTTTGTTTTTTGCATTTCTATTTTCCTAATACCACTTTCATGTTCTACATCTAAAACATATTCCTTGCTCCTATCTTTACTTACAGGACACAACTTTTGGGGATTTCAAACTCAAACTTCGAGGAACTCATGAAAACATTGTTGCAACTAAATGCAACGGTGAAGCGAAAACCAAATCCAATTACCAAATTAACAATCACTTGGACCTTGTATGGAAGAAGTATCAATTAGGAAGAAAATTTACAAGTGGCAATAGCAACTCACAGTGTTGAATTGGTAAGAAAAATAATCCACAGTTTTTCGTACCTAGTGTAACAAATGGCACTGGAAACAACAAATTATTTTTACTGATTCAACACTTATCGTTGTTTGTCTCTTACTTAAACCACTCCTAAAATAAGTCTATTCACATATTCAATTTCTATGTCAATGTCTTTCTCCTTTGCTGCATACAATTACAGTACATTTTCTCTTAAGCTTGTATTCCCAAATGCTGTCTTCCTTAAAATAATTTTTGTTAATAAAATGAGGCTATACTAATTACTTTTTATCTTCTATTTCCTTTGTCAAATGAACTCACTTTGTTTCCTGGAATACCTCGGAAGCCTGGAGCTCATGATGCACAGTATATTCTGTTTGATGTAGCAAAGGGAGTGCTTGCCCTTTCCTGTTCTCAACATTACTAACATAACAGTGCACAGTCCAATTTATAAGGAACGACCCCATCATAATAAACTGGCCTCATCCTGTATACATGTAGAATTTTGAACAATACTTGTAGCATAGTCAAACAATCTTTTACAAAACTCAATGTGAAAATAACCATTTGTATGTTTAATAATACACAGTCTTAAGTAGAGTCAGGTGACATGGAGGATATTTTTGTCTGTTGCGTGTCAAAGCAAATGTGTGCTAAGTACCTCCTTAACTATTCTTTCATAGCTTCCATCAGTACCCTGCTGTGAGAGGACAGGATATTGCATTAATCTATATGTCACTGTGGAATGCCTGCTTGAAATAACAGCTTACAAGACCAGACATGTCAACCCTTAAGTGTTCATACCAGTGAGACCCCTGCTGAAAAATCTTGGGATTGATGAAAAACCTTAACCTAGACCACTAGAATACTGCAGATTGGGTTAAGTGCAGGATTAATTACAGTAAAACAGGGAACAGATAAGTACAAGTTAAAGAGTATTACAGGCAGAGTGCTATATTGTCCAGAAGGGAAGAGTTGAGTTTTACAGGTGTTCCCTGAAAAGGTGTGTCTTGATGAGGTGCCAGAAGGTGGTCAGGGATTGGGCAGTCCTGACATCCATAGGAAGGTCGTTCCACCACTGTGGGGTGAGGGTGGAGAAGGAGCGAGCTCTGGAGGCAGGGAAGTATAGAGGAGGTACAGCCGGTCTTTTAGTGCAGGCGGAGCGGAGAGGTTGGGTGGGGGTGTAGGGAGAGATGAGGGTCTGGAGGTAGTTGGGTGCAGTCTGGTCAAGGAATCGGTAAGCGAGTCCAAGAGTCTTGAACTGGATGTGAGTGGTGATCAGGAGCCAGTGGAGTAGTGTAGGAGAAGTGAGACAGAGAGAACACCAGACGAGCAGCGGAGTTCTGGATGAGCTGGAGTGGACGGGTGGCGGAAGCAGGGAGAACAGCCAGGATTGTTTTGTTATTTCTTACCATATGGCATCTATTTTTTTATTGTCTTTAAAACCACTGAACATTATATTTGTTGACTTCAATAAGGCTCGTGCAGACAAACAATTGTTTGAGACAAGAAGTAAGGGGGGGGAGTATGCGTAGCATCTACAGAAATATAGAATGGTAATGTACACCTATTCATGGTATCCTCCCACTCCCCAAGTCCCCCAAAATGAAATAACACACTTGGACAGTTGTATTTGATTTACTGCTCTACCATATATAAAGGGTTTTGCAGCCTTGCAAACAATAACCTATGCACAAAAGTGAGAATCCATTGCACTCTTAAAATTATTAAAAAACGTGAGTGGAGACCTTGAGACTTGATATCCATGCAAGAACATCAACAGACATGTCATCCTGTATCTGACCAATAACATAAGGGTGTAAGCAAGGTAACAATAAATGGACTTCTAGCACATCACATGTTGGTCCACACCTATAAGAGTTCCCCACGATTTATTTACCTGACTATAAAATGCTTTAATATCTAGTAACACTAGTAACATTGCCACTGGCCCCATTTTCTTATGCTAAAAGTCATATCTTTTCTACACTTTAATTCAAGATATAAAAATTCTACCTTTTGATCATGCTGATTCATTAAGCTCCTTTAAGTTTGGATTGACAACGTCTTGATATCAACCAACTACAAGAAACTGGACAAGCATTGCTAGGCTTAATGGCACCTTTTCATTCAAACATTTGAATAAATTTGTAGGGAAGTGAACAACTTTTCCCAGGTATTGTGTGAAATACTGAAGAAAAAAATATACCTTGAAAGGCGGACCAAAAGAAGTTGTTCAGCAGATGTAAAAAAAAAAAAAAGCTTTCAATCCAGATGACTTGCTTCTCTGCTGTAGCATCCATGCTCCATCATTTTGTGACCTTTTCTCACATCACTTCCCATTGCTCGTTGGATATATAGTCGTGTCTTTGATTTCCCCATTCTTATTTTAGTTCTCCTCAACTGGTTACAGATTTCAAGCTGTGTTAAACAGCTGTGATGCAAGCTGTTCAAGCACTAAGCAATATAACTCTCTTACAGATGTGTCTGCTTTTGAAATAACAATCCCCCTTTGCCCTGCAAGCTACCTTGGGTCTTGATTGTGGACAAAGCCTCTCCAAAGAGGTTGACTGCCAAAGAGATGAGAAGCACTTCATTTCCGACAACTCTCCTTCTGTTTTACCAGAAAAAACAAAGTACACTTGTATTGCTCTTTCTTTATTTTGCTTTACTGTGGTTGAAGGGGGAAAAACACCATCCAACCTTCAGTGTACTCAACTTACCCAAACTAAATCTCTTCTCCTCCCTTCTGAAAATTCCAACTGTTGGTGAGCTGGTGTCCAGCTGGGAATTGGAAGAGGTGTTTACTTGCCTCTTGCTGGGCACCCAGCAAGTACTACATAAAACAACTACAAGGTTTACAGCACCTAGATTAATTGAGGAGTGAAGACAATAAACAGTTTACTTTAGAACTTTACAGTAGAAGGACCTATTTGTTCTTGGACAAATGTATAAACAGACAACATCCAAATGGTAAATGATTGGTCACCAATTAAGGAAGACCAATTATCCGGTAATATACAAAAGCACTGGTTATAGCACTGTCAATAGAGTGCAAGCCGTTTTAATTGCTCTGCAGGCACCATTCATCATTCCATCTCTAATCCTTCAGGGAAATTGATATACACTGCTTGACATCTTTATTAGGACCTGCACATAATAAAGGGTTGAGATGCCATTTTCCCTGATTACAGCCTTGACACAGCATACACTCCACAAGGCACTGGAAGATGTCATGAGGGATCTATTCTCTCATGAATACTTCACACAACTGGTGCAGAGAGGCAATCAGAGGATTGTGATGATCGATGTGTTCTCCAAAACATGCTCAATTGGACTGAGATTGTGGTGATCATGGAAATGCCTGAAGTCATACTCCTCAAACCTTGAAAAATGATTGCGGATGGGTGGATTATCATCTTGAAAGTAGCTGTCAGAGAACAAATGCAGCATTGTAGGGTAGACCTGATTTGAATCCATTCATTACAACAGCATCGTTACAGCTTTCAAGAGGTATGGCAAGAAAACCCACACCAGGGCGAGGTCAAACTCAATCGGATTGACTGGTCCTAATAAGGCAGTGGCATGGAAGTGTATCTGCCAAAGAAGCAACCACCATAGTTTTGTTAAAGTTGATCATTTCTGGCAGATGATGTTTTTATATCTGCAATACTGGTCTCTTGCTTTGTTTTCTGGTCAAGCTCTGTACATGTTCCTCGTGCAACTAGAATTTGTGTAACTTTAAATTGCATTATTTTTATTAATATATTACCCACAGCCTCAGGATCCCTGTAAGAGAAGTGAGGCTGGTAGTTCAGCATACTGATTGAAAACTAGAAAGAAAAAAACAACTTCAAATACTCTTCTTGCATTATTTACGGGCAAACCTACACACAGTACATACTCCCAGTAACTTGTCATTTCATGGAAATAAATAAAAGCATAGACATAAAATAGAATCAGAGATTGCAGCTATATCTTAAGGATTCACTTTTGATTTGGTATGCTACAGCTTTCTGCAGCTTCAATCAATGGGTCCAAATATAAAGGGTTACTATAGGTTCACCGGAACTCTTGCTATTGATTGTATTGTATTAACTAGGCTCTTATTTGACCATATCAATGCAATCAGTGTAAACAAACATTATCATTCACAGATTGATCCTGTGGGTCACTGACAAAGATAGATGTTGCTTAATTCATGTGAACCTACAGCATGGAATCTAGAAACATTACAAGCTGGTTCCACAGACCCTAACTGGACTGATCTGGGACTTCCTCCAATAAAGTAACCTTAATGTATTCCAAGATTAGTGCTAATCTGGGCCTGTAAAAGAAGCCGGATAGATCTACCTGGAAATGTAAAGAATAACTACTTTCACTGCTCTTTATATAAATGTGATAGGTATGACATGTGCAAGGAAGGTGCACCTTTACCATAGATATCCTCTTTCAATGAAAATGAATGCTGTTGAAAACATGAAACAGAATTGCACAGCCATGGCAAAACGTTTTGCATCACCCTATAGAATTAGCAAATGGAACCTGCGGAATAATGTTACGTTTAACATCATGTAATCAAAGAAACTACAAAATGATATTGCGAAAGTCTATCGGAAGCTATAATAGTAGTACAGTATTTCATGTTAGATTTTGAAATTTTTCAATTTGTAGTATTTTTTTTTTTTTTTTTTTATGGAAAACTACAAAGCGCTATGTCATTCAATACCAGATAAGCGTACAATCCTTTACTACAATAACACATGTTATTAATACAGTTATCTACACACCAACACAATTTAAAATCAAAACTGTCCCATTAATACCATCTGCTTGTGTTACTAAATTTTTGGAATAATAATTTGAGAGGGCACCTGGTGTTTAAAATCAATGCTGCAACTGCGAAATCGTGTTACCACCACCATAAGGTGTAATTTGATCATTTAATAAAGAGCTGTAAACAGAGTCCAGATGTTGACTTCCAAAGCTTGGACGAATAGTTTATCAGTGAAGTACCTGTACAGCTTGTAGCAAATTAAAATGCAACCTAGCAAAGACTCCTTCATTTTAATAGAGATACTGCTGGATTACAAGTAAATTGCTTTGTAATTTCCTTTGCCATTTTATGGTGTTTGCAATTTGAGTGGTCCAGGATTCTGTTTACCCATTATGTTGTCTGCGTATCTGTGTTTACCAGTCCCTGTGCTTATCTGGAAAATGCTGTCTGCAACTCTGCCTAAAAGTGTCTAGGATTAAACAGGCTTGCTCATTGTGAACTATAAAAACGGGTCGAATTTGCCCTCCCGCCAAAACAAAAAAAAAAAAAAATGTTTTTTCATGCAACATTAAAAGAGTTTATATTGATATGTTACGGCTACTGCAGTCGCACAGTCGGGCACAGTACTTCCCGTTTAGAATGAAAAGTGATAAACAGAAAGGTCACAAGCAATAGTGAAGCAGCAGGGGAGCGGACTGCACGCTACTTCAAGACAGAAAATCACAAGACAGAAGAAGTCCCACTCTGTACACTTCCAGCAACATGTGCATTGCAGTGATAAGAAATGCTGCTCCACACACTCATTAATCTTCTGGGAATTGCAACTTAGCAGATATGTTTTGTTTTTTTTCTTGCTGAATTTCATATTTAGTTCAGGGACTTAACGCTCTGGACTTGGGTTGGAGGAGTATGGTGCTTTCAGTTACTTTTAACTGATCACGCACGGAATAATATTAATAAACAAAGCGTCCGCCTGAAAGAATAGACAGAGCTTTTTGTAAGATTAGTGTTTGAAGTTTTTATTTATTTATTTATTTATTTATTTATTTATTGTATTTCATTTTCTAATTAGTTTTTAGCTTTCTTTGTTTTGAATAGCGGACGATTGTAAAGCAAGCGCCATGACAGGGTTAGATGGAGTCATTCAAAAGTAGCTGTTTTGTACTGCAGAGCAGGCTGCAAGCACAAGATAAATTGTGTTATAAAAGTAAAGACAGACTGCAAAGAAAAAAACAAAAAACTGCTTTCCCAGTGTTTATAAATTAAGTATTTTCAAACTTACAAAATACTTCTCTGTTGAATTTGTCTTTAAGTCTTTTGTTTAAAATAATTTTAAAGTCAGGAAATCTGCAAGGCATGGTATTTATTTTGTATTTATGGATTTATGGAATTCTAGGAAGTACCAGTCTTCATAAAGCAACAACATAATGCTATATTCTCAGAGACATTTACTCCAAATTATCATTAGGACATTTTCTTTCTGCAAAAACAAAAACAAAAAAAAAACATGATTTTTTAATTTGAAATTGAAAAAGAAACAACCTGGCTGTTTAAAAAGCTCTAGAATAAATTTCCAGGTTGTTTATTTCTGGTAATTGATGGTTTGTAGTCAGGAATCTAGCCCATGTTGTCTTCTTCACTAAAAAATCTCCCAAAACTATGCAAGAATGTGATGTGCAGGTGTGTGACAGGGGAGATCTGTGCTGGCTGTCAGGTGCATGCGTGATCCTGCCCTGTTTCACCTGCCTGTCAATCACGGCAGTGACACAAAGAGGTTAAGCAGGGTGTGTCGCTCGGACCTCTTTGGTTGGTTGAGGGGTGGGTCGACCTTATAAAAATGACGCTCTCCTATTCCTTTGGTTCCTCCTTGCAGGATATAGCCCCGCAGAAAATCTGGCTGGAGCAGTGGAATACCCTGGTGATACATCGCATACAGAGTGAGCGACAGAATGAAAGAAAATAAATAAAATCTGCCTAATGTGTAGAGTTTTATTACAGTGATTTGTTTTCTGTTTCATTTTTCCCTTTTGATTATGGATTGCTATCGCTAGTACCCGGTTACAATCACTTGTGTGTACAATAATATATCTTGTGCGCCTGGGCAGCATCTCAAAGACATTCTCTGACTCCTGTGTCTTCAGTGAACCACCCACACTCCCTTCCACAAGGTGTAAAAGGTAGTGTGTGATGCACTTCTGTTATGGATCTGACCCCTGTTGGTAAGATGAGGTGAAAAGCTCTGTAACCACAAATACAGATGAGAATACTTAATAAACTTTTTAAGTTACAGTATGGAAAATTGAACTTCGCTATAATATCACTCAACAAGTTAGATCTGCCTGTTATTTCCATATCTAAAAAAAATTATATAGGAAAGTTTTTACATTCTGTATTTTAAGTAGTAGATTCAATTAGTTACCACTTGTAATTCAGGACAGTCTGTTCCATTGATCTAATTGGGTAATTCATTATCGGCTCTGTTTTGTTTTGAACATCAAGGTTATAAAAATAAAAAAAATGAATATTTTGCTTCTATTTTGCATATATGCCCGCTGGAACATTGAAGTGCTTAACTGTGAATTAAATTTTAAATCAATCCGTGCATAAATACTGGCTTTTTCCCTTAAAATTCTAATCTACAACTAATCTTATAACATAAAAAGCTACTTAAGCATACTTTCTGACGCTGGTCCAGAGACAAGGAAAATCATGTCTGTGACAGGACACTGTAATGAAGGCTCAATTTGCATCTTCTGGACAGCAAACCAACAGGAAAGACATGTTTGGTCTACAATTCTGGCATAAGCTGGATCCAAACAACACCCTGCCTCAAAACCAGCCAGTCAAACTGCCAATCCTGTTTCAGTTCTTTCCGCACCAGCCAATCCACTCCCTTCCAGCTTGAATGACGCCCCGCCTCCAATAACTAGTTTCGAGTCCGACTTTATGCTACACAGACTATTCAACAATCCTACTGTTAATTTATCTGGCAATGTCATAATAAATAATAATAATAATAATAATAATAATAATAATAATAATAATAATTGTTTCTCTATGTGCATGTCATTTTTCTATTCTAATTATGTTAGGGACTATTTTCCTCAACGGAAGGTTACCCAGCGAAATATCAGAAGTTCAAGGTAAATATAGGTTTTAAAGTTTTTTATTAAAGAGAAAATTAAGAAATAAATAATTTTCAAATAGGGATAGAACCCTCTCGATGCGGGCTGTACAGTGTGGTAGATGACCTTGACTTTTGTCAGCTCGGGATGCATAACTCCAATCGCGGTCATCTACCACACTGTGAAGCCTGCATCGATGGACTCCATCTCTTAAGTATATCTTGTGTTCAAGTCAATCTTTGATATACTGTTAAGATGCTTTGACCCGAATTCAGCAGCAGCTCTTGAGTCATAGTTGCTGCACTCTCTTCCACCATGGATACTTGCAGGCAGCAAAGTTTAGGTTGAACACCAAAGACCCTTTAACGAATGAAGTTTTCTTTTGTATTGATGGCAATACACAGTGCCTGAGAGCCCAATCACCAGAGGACACTATAAAAACATATGAAACTTGAAGCACTGTTAGGATTTAAACAAAGCTCCAACCTCCTCCATTTAAATAAGTTGAATAGACTAGTCCTGGTTTCATAAACCAACATTATCACTTTAGGTAGACCAAGATGAGTGCTAATTGGGGTCTGTAAAACCAGCTGTATATGTTTTATTATAATACATCCCAGCAATAGGAATGTATTACAATAATTATGCTTAAATCCAATAGCATTGATACATGCTTGTTTTCTTATGTGGCCATACACTATATTGCCAGTATTATGAAAAAAAGGGAATGGAGTACAAAGCCCAGAAAGATTCCTAAATTACTTGTCATTTTAAATCACAGATGTGATCATCAGTATTGCAAGTCCGCTGATTCTCACATCATTCATTGTACCACATTTTCTATTTCTGCAGTCTATTATTTATCTTGTCGTTGATAAGAAAAGTAGTCGAATTACATTTTGTCCACCCTTGAAAGAAGAATCGGAAAACAGTATTACAATTTAATTTGCATGTGTCATTGGACATTACCTCCAGAATGAGAGATATTAAGGACAAGGAAGCAACGTTAATAAATCCTTCGTATGAGACATAAAACTGAGGTCCTATTGTAAGTGACTCCACAACAGTTGCCTGATGAACAGTTCACCCCTAGTCTCTTTAAGTCGCTTTGGATAAAAGCATCTGCTAAATGACTAAATAATAATAAATAATAATATGGTGATATGTCTAATACATAGATACAGTATAATCGTAAATCTCGAAAAACTACTCACTTCTAAATCTTTTGTAGTCATTTTTGTATTACTTTAGTATAAATGCATGTTCATTTGGATTCATATGTTGTTTTTTTCTGACTTTATGTGAACACAAAGACACACATTTGCCCGTTCTCCCATTGGAAATAGTGATATTTTGAAATATCACTGTCCTGGTCACAAAAGCAAAGTTTGTGGGGAATAATAGCCATTTTCTATACTTTTGAGGCATAAGCAATTAGGAAATAACACTTACTACCCAGGAACAAAAATAAATAAATAAAATGTAATATATTCAGAGCCATATATTATTTTATATACTGTGTTATATGTTTCCTAATGCATACAAAAGCGAATAAAAATCTCTTTTGATATATGCGCATGCGTTTTGTCATTAATTTATTCATCACCATGGTTAGTAACGCATAGCAATAGATCACTGGCACAAATTCCCCTCTAAGCTAATATAATACATTTATGTTGCGGTACAAACTTGACTTTTTATATCCTTGGTACCCATGATAGCTGCTACTTAACACTAGCGTAACACCATCTCTGCCAATAGATGCTTATTTAATCTTATTTGGGCAAAAACTTACCAGAGATACCTTCAGCAGATCTCAGTTGTTAAAAATAAAGAACTGCAGCTTTAGCGGAAAGTTGCGTGAGGTAACAAACGAAAAGGTCTCATGAACATATGGTATGGATTTTTAAAGATTTAAAAAGATCCTAAGTTTTTAGGCAATTTGCATGAGAAGGTGATTCACCTGCCCTTTTTAGTCCTACGTTATCTTGGCCACGCACCTCTGATGAGGAATGAACTCGCTGCAGTACGTGCATGCTATGTCATAATCTCATGACAATAGAGAGAGAATTTGGAGTTTCTAAACTACTGTGCCAGTATACCCCCACACTAACACAATACATTTTGTAAAACGTTTCTTGACATTAAGTTTAACAGTAGTTTCGCAAGATTCCATTTATGTATGTTTTGTTTGACTGAATTTATAACAGTCTGTGGCAATGTTGCCCGCCCTGTGTGTATTTCAATGTTATATGCTGTGTGTTAATGTTGGTGTATAGTCATTGGTACATGGGATATAAATGGGTCTGTGGAACACGGACTTTATTAATTTATTAATTAATTTATTAATTGACGTGCAGTTGGACCGCTTCTCCAATTGAATGATTGATTAGCAATCGAGTCTCGGTACAGCTGCATAAAAGCAGCATGTTTTCACTCACTCTGGGTTGTTTGTTCGGTGAGTGGAGAACGGGTGTGGATAGGAGAAAGTAAAAACAAAAGTAAATAATTGTTTTGACTCACCATGTTTGTTTGTTTGTTTGTCTGTTAGTCCACTGTTTGTTTAAGTGTTAGTCTGTTTTGTTTCATCTCTTTATTTTGGCTAAAGTGCCGTGTCCTGTGTGTTTTGTCTTTACAACCTTTTATTTTCTGTCTGTTTCATTATTAAACACTGAGCAAAACCAATAGCTTAGCTTCACCAAACTCCACCGCTCTGTTGTTTAGTTCCTGGTTCCTGTTTCTGGTCTGACGTCACCCACTGCAGCCGTCTTTGTGACACAGGCATTTGTAAAAACATCCTTGATCGAAAACATCTTTCTCTGAGGTGACCCCTCTGCAAAAGAGACGTTCCAATTAACTGTATAATCCATGTGTTGATACACACAGGTTAATTAATAGTAAAACACATATAACTCATTGTTAAACTGCAATAAACCTTTTTATAAAGTCATAAAAAACAGTTCTCCAATCAAGGATTAATTAGCAGTGCAGTCTCAGACCTGTTTTAGTAAAAGGCTAATTGGAATATACTGCAATCTTCAGCTAGTGATAAATATTTAATTCATCTGCAATGAAATACTAGATGAGACTCTTCATTTGGAATTTAAACATCCAGCGCCTAGCCTACAGATATATTGCTTTCCTACTGAGATGTGAACAGACTCCCGTGGGACAATCTGACAACAAAGGCAAAAGACTATAGTTAAGGAAAAGGTCGGGGTAGAATACCTCATTACAATGTGACTTCTGTCATATATGCGGTTTCATTTAAAAAAAAGAATTAAAAGACTGAGGCTGGATATTCAATGTATATCTGAATACAAAAGGCCTGTTATGTGTGGCATATTATCTCTGAATCATCTTCTTTCCAAGTTGCTGTCTATTGTCAGACAAAGTTTTTTATTTAAGAACATAAGAACATAAGAAAGTTTACAAACGAGAGGAGGCCATTCGTCCCATCTTACTCGTTTATTTAATGTATGTTAATTGCATTGGTTTAGTCTGCATGCATATGAACACCAGACATCCCATTTTTCTGTTTGTTTGTCTCAGTGTCTCTTTGCCCAATCCGGCATGTATTGCCTGCGGGAGATGAAAGTGTTTCATTTGAATGCCTCAGCTGTGACTTCTTGGAATTCTAACTGTTTGCTGTTGATTCATCCTATGCAGTATACATTGAATAGACATCTTTTAACCCTTTGCATATGGTTTATTGGGATTAAAGTTTACTCATGAATTGAACAGCTTTTGTGTAGAGTAGTACAACAACAAAAACAACAACAACTGTTACTGTGACTTCCTATTAGTACTAATTCTCCAAACAGAAAAAAAAATAAAAATACAGTAACGTGCACAGGGGAATGCAGCAGCAGGGCTGGTAGTTGATGTAGTCACACTCTGGGACATAAGCCCGATATACACTCCTTGTAAAGGAGCCGGCCCTTTTGTACAGCGGTATCAGCGCTATGCTTTAGTGCGAGAGGTCCTGGGTTCACGCCCACCACATGTGTGTGGATTGCCTCGCCCTGTGTAATGCCCCTGCCTGTGTTAACCAAGGTTCACTTCATTGGTGTCAGAATTGGATGCTGGTACCCCGGCACACACTCGTCGGACTGTTACCTGGTGGGCAAGTCCGGGGCGGACTTCAGGCTGGCAGGGGAGAGGGTAACATGCATGGGGGAAGGCAGCACAGGGCTGGTAGGTGATGTAATCACACTCTGGGAAACTTACCATATAGTTATTTCAGCTGGTGTTTACCCTAAGGGATGATTTATTGATTCACTTATTAACGTTACTATGTACAATAAAAAACAGTTAATATTTAAAACCTATACTTGTTACTCAGGCTTCAACGCACACTGGCTGATCTGTGGGCTTCAGTGCTCAGTGCAGCGCAAATATGTTTCCCCACCTCCCCAGTCGACAATCAGGAGAGTCTTTCCAGAAACATCTGTTTTCTGGAATTTATCTCAACAGATAGAATGGAGAATATACATAAAATAATAGTAAACAGGTACAAAGAAAATTAAGAAAATATAGATGATATAACCGTTAAAATAGGGTAAATCAATATATAATAATGATCTCTGATGGCAATGCAATGTGTCTGTGTAGGAACTAACCAAGCACACTTCCGCAAGCTTAATGTCCCATTCAAGACTTCCGTCAAGGATGGAATTCACGCTTCTATATATATATATATATATATATATATATATATATATATATATATATATATATATATATATATATATATATATATATATATATATATATATATATATCAAACCACCCCAACACTCACTGAAAAACACTAGAGTTTAGCTTGTTTTAGTGTTTCTAAAAGCAATGTGTCTGGAACTGAACAGTGGTATGATGAGACAATAGTAACGGTATACCAATTCTAATAGAAGAACTGAATAAGTACTTGATCACTGGCATTTGCTGTGGGGTCAGCTTCTGAATGTGTTTAACAAAACCGAAAAAATAGATAACCCGGGGAGGTTAAACACCTTGTTTCATTTTTTTTTATACTAACAGCAGGTTACGCAAGCTTCATTGAGCCCGTAATGTTCCTCTTTGTGAATCTGCAATGGGAGTAGAAACGATCTACATTTCTAAGGGTAAGCAAAGAAAGTCACATTATCTGTGCCAATCTCCCACTCCTCTCATGCTTGCTTTTTGTTTCTCTGAAATGGAAGGGCATGATCGGAACCCACAGAAGCATCTGGATTTAGATCTGATTACATTCATACAGTGTAGTGCCATTGTTGGCTTGCACATCAAACTCCCTTGGTATTTGTGGTGAATCTGATAAATTAGTAGAGAAATGTTTGCTTCCCCAGTTGTTTGCACATTTGCACATGAATGTTATTCCTTACAGCAGAATCTGTGAAAAATACTGCATAAGCAAACTGCAAAGTGAGAAGTATTAGTATTGTTTTGTTTTTCCTTATTCTGATAACAGATTTTTTTTTCTTTTTATGCAGGGCATAGTTTAATTGGCCTTAAAAAATGTAAAATAGAGTCTTAGTCTTTGTTTATTTTATGTGAGGTTATTTTAAGAGCAGTTTTGTGGATGTACTGTATATAAACACCATAAACATTAAGTACAATGCAGGGTATATAGCATTAAAATGTGTTGCAATCGGAATGTTACACTTCAGTTATTAGAATAGACTGCAAGAGCATCTCATGTCATGTTTTTTTTAATTAATTTGTTTAATAGTTTTCTTGATTTGTGAAGTTAACTAGAGTGGATTCAATTATTAGATCATTAGAATAAGAATGGCACTAGCTGTTTCTGGGGTAGATAGAAAACCACACCATTCACTGTGACAGCTGTCAGTCTGAAACGTTCTGAACTGTGTACATGTCATTTTCAACATGTTCTGGTTTTCTTAACATGTATAGTAACACACCAATCAAAACATATATAGGAACACTCTTTTAATACATGTGTTTACATTACTTTTCAGATGTTCAGTAAATATCAGTAGATGAAATCACAAATAGCTGTCAGCATCTGTAAAAAGTATTGATTGTTAATTATAACTAATACCCTATCTTTTTATTTAATTTGATTCAAATGACAATGATCTCCATTTGTCGTATTTTGTAGTTTCCAATAATTACACTGTTGCCTACTTAAGATGTTGTGCACCGAGCAAGCACCATTACTAATGTAAGAAGAGGGTAGAAATAAAAGAAAACGTAAGTGAGAAACTTTTTAAAAACTTAAAAAAAAAAAAAAGACAGCAAACGAGAATGTTATAGCATGAACCCAGATAGCCCAGTAGAATGTATGGGTTGTCTGGGCAAGGGGGGGGGGGGGGGGGGGCAGTTATGTCGAGGTGGGAAAGGGGCAGGAGAGAGGGGTCTTAGCGGGAAGCGATTACTGAATAGTTGGATGTTGCGAGCCAAGTGTGGAGTGTGATTGTGGGGGTTATATGGGGTGTTACTCTACAGACTAATGAAACCCCAAACTCATCATTCCCAACCGAAGGCACGTTAAAAATACAACAGCGGCAGAAAAATCTGAAATGTAGTTAGCAGACTTGTGGCAGGGTATCACTGAAAAGTTCACCTTCCGCCAGCAGGGAAAACAGGAGAAACCTGTTAATCCAGCAGGCTCTGTCAACTATGGGGTTAATATTCTGTAGGAGTCAGCCTGTTAGGAGGCTGGGGGAAGGGAACGAGGTACACCTGGTTTCAATCCCAGGTACTGGGATAGCTGTCGAATTCAGGTGTACAAAAGGGGCAGCCTCTCCACCAGCCGGGGCAGTGCTCCTGGAACCTGCATCCACATATGTCCTAACTAACAAACTACATTTTTGTCTCTTTAATTCCTGCAGCCTGAGCACGTTTACATTGCTTCAGAGGATCACAGAGCAAGTACCTACGGGCAGCATGGATCCTGCACTCATTCATCAACATGATTCTGGTTTTAAATACAATTGCAGATACGAGTGCTTCTCCCTGGAACCTGTAAATATACTGTGTGAATAGTTGTTTGGATTTAAGGGGCAGTGTCCTTTTTTATTTTGTGAACCAGTTTTTGATTTATAGGTTTGTAAATACATTTTGGTTACCCCTTCACCTGAAACTGCACTCTCCATGTATTATTTTTAGGACCTTCCACACGACTACAAAATGCAACAGCGGCAGAAGAACAATCTGAACTGCTGTTATAGCCAACTATAAAATTGCAGGTACACCCCACCTACATCTCACTCCGATCACAATCTCAACTGCTGACACACATTCACTACTGTCGCGTTTACATCTCACTCTGATTAACCTCACAAAACAAGAAAACTATTAAAAAACATGTTTTCTTACATTATAACTCTTAAAATAGACACATCTAGTAAGAGGGACAAACTATAAGGGGGTGAATTGTTGTGGGGAAGAACTGTCGTGGGGACGAATTGCCACGCGGACAAACTATCATGGGAACTAATTGTTGTGTGAACGAATTGTCGGGGAGGGGGAGGGCGAACAGTCACGGGTCATAAACAAACATGAACCGAAACTCGTTTCAGCGTTGAAAACATTCATTTATGTGTATCTTGTGACCAAAAAGGTTTTGACAGATCATGGCATTGATGATTGGTAAAATGAGAAAAGCATCTGCTTCTGGAAATGTCAAAGCACTATTTCATGATCGCTGCACCATGAATGGGGGCAGTGCTGTTTACAAATTCAACAAGCTTTAAAACACAAAACAAACATGACAGGGAATGTCATGCACTGTTAGAGATCTTGGGACAGTAATAACAGCATAGGTATTCAGATTGGTTAATAGAATAGCCCGCAATATTATGAACAAACACTACTGAAGTGCAGCAATCTATTGGTTAATTATCGGACAGTTACCAACAGAAGTCAATTATATATATATATTAATACGGCAGGGAGGGGGTTAATAGCTTCCCTGCCTAAAAACAGGACCGAATGTATATTTGTGCAATTGTGTTAATTGATTATTAATTATTAGTTATTCCCTGCACTTGATGTTTATTGTAAATTACAGCCAGGTGCAGGGGATTTAGAGGAAGCAGCCAGTGTCCTCAGGGCTGCTATGGTGTAAAGGAGCCCGGTTGATGTTGATTTCAACTGTAACAGAGGTAGTGTGAAAAAGCCTTTTTGTGTGTTCTGTTTTTGTTAGTTTGCATTACAGGTAAACAGCTTAGCTGCCCTGTTTTATTTAGGTTCCTGTGCTGGTGCGTAGTTAGTGCTCAAGTGAGAGCTAGGTGTTTATTTTGTTTGTGCATTAAAAATAGCACAAAACATTTTAAAAACTCCATTTCCAGGTCCTGCTTTTAAGGGGGCAATGAACCTGTGAGTTGCAATCGTTTTACTGTGTGTATATATATTTTCATTCAGCTTCAGCAGGCAGATGTCAAATTATCTTCGGATTTTAGGTCATATCGGCATCTGCCCTGGCTGGTCAACTGAAGAAAGATTTTTAACAGATACAGTACAATACAAATAGAGAGTGAATTACCTTTGTTGCTTTTAAGCCCAAAAGCGCACCGCCACCCAGTGCAATGTTTATTTGAATAAAAAATACTTTGACAACGCTATAGCAACGGAACTAAAGAAAATAACAATGCAGTTTATTTTCATCATGGGTTAGATAGAGGTTAGAGTAAGGGGGGGTGGGGGGGGGACGGACACACAATCCAAAATAAAATGCAACAATGTTTTATTTTATTGTTATTACATTAATACAATACAAACTTGTATTTCTTATTAAGAAATATGAATGACAATTTGACTCAGAAGAAAATGTTTTCTTATAGAAAAAAGCTTTTTTCGTTCTATAGAAAATATTTTTTACACATTGAAACTATTACTTCATGTCTAACATTAGTTGACATCAGATCTCAGACAATTAGACATTTGCCTCAGCATTTCATTAAAATGAATAAATAAAAATATAAACGATTCAGTGGGTTTAATGATTAAATGAAGTTATTCGACTGACAAACTATTATTGAGAACTGCAGTAGATGCCCAGAGGATGAACACCGCTGTGTTAGTTTCCATTAGCCTTTCATTTGTTACAACAGGGCGAACTAAAGTCTTTCTTCGCCATCAGCCCGGGTGGCTGTGGGCAGTTGATGAACTGCCCAGGCAGAGTCCAAATGACATAAAATTCAAAGCTAGTTCGATATCTGCCCGCCGCAGCTGGGCACTTCGCCAGTTGTCCGGGCATTACAGCAATTGTTCGAAAAGTAATGAATAAAATTATATATATATATATATATATATATATATATATATATATATGTGTATGTGTGTGTGTGTGTGTGTGTGTATATATATATATAATATATATATGATATATATTATATATATATATATATATATATATCGCTGACGACTGATGGCCAAGCAAACAGCGCGTCAGCGACTGATGGCCAAGGCAAACAGCGGCAGAATGAAAAACCAAAACAAATACAAAGAACTCCACACGGGAGAATTAAACTAAATTTGTTCAAATTAATCTTTAACTAAAACAGGCCAGCTAAACCATTTCATGTCCAAAAACCTTTTTGAGAAAGTTGTCCCAAACCACACCGTAATCCTTTTCTTCTTCCAAACCACACACCAACTCCCAATACAACTCCTACCACACCCCTTTTTTACTTCCTGAGCACAAAGTGCCTTTATACCTGAGTTAATTATGCTTGAATGGAAACACTCAAACAATTATTGAATTAACTCATTGAGGTATTCTGAGACCTTGAGCCCTAGAATCTGTTAGAAAATGTTGTTTTTACTTGGCGGCCATTTCCATTTTCCCTTGGACCTCATTTTATACGGGAAACAGTGCTATTTTAATGCACAAACTTACATATTTGCCACACAATATATATTGTGGTAGAGTGGCTGACAACAAGGCAGACAACAGAGGAAAATAGCACAAACACAGGCACTGCGTCTCAGCTCCACACTCTCACACAGAACCCATTACAAACATTCATTCCTTTGTTCTTTTTATAGGGTGTGACCAGGTGTAATTGGCAACCAATAATTGCATTGCTACCTAGCCACATTCCACACTTTTCAATAAAACAATCACACAGTTCAATTAAACAATTTAGCAATCCCCAAACCAATTAAACTACCTGTGGTTGTGCATAGGCAGCCACAAGCACACATTTAAGAACATAAGAACATAAGAAAGTTTACAAACGAAAGGAGGCCATTCGGCCCATCTTGCTCGTTTGGTTGTTAGTAGCTTATTGATCCCAAAATCTCATCAAGCAGCTTCTTGAAGGATCCCAGGATGTCATCTTCAACAACATTACTGGGGAGTTGATTCCAGACCCTCACAATTCTCTGTGTAAAAAAGTGCCTCCTATTTTCTGTTCTGAATGCCCCTTTGTCTAAACTCCATTTGTGACCCCTGGTCCTTGTTTCTTTTTTCAGGCTGAAAAAGTCCCTTGGGTCGACACTGTCAATACCTTTTAGAATTTTGAATGCTTGAATTAGGTCGCCACGTAGTCTTCTTTGTTCAAGACTGAACAGATTCAATTCTTTTAGCCTGTCTGCATATAACATGCCTTTTAAGCACGGAATAATTCTGGTTGCTCTTCTTTGCACTCTTTCTAAAGCAGCAATATCTTTTTTATAACGAGGTGACCAGAACTGCACACAATATTCAAGATGAGGTCTTACTAGTGCATTGTACAGTTTTAACATTACTTCCCTTGATTTAAATTCAACACTTTTCACAATGTATCCGAGCATCTTGTTATCCTTTTTTATAGCTTCCCCACATTGTCTAGATGAAGACATTTCTGAGTCAACAAAAACTCCTATACCTTTTTCATAGATTCCTTCTCCAATTTCAGTATCTCCCATATGATATTTATAATGTACATTTTTATTTCCTGCGTGCAGTACTTTACACTTTTCTTTATTAAATGTCATTTGCCATGTGTCTGCCCAGTTCTGAATCTTGTCTAGATCATTTTGAATGACCTTTGCTGCGGCAACAGTGTTTGCCACTCCTCCTACTTTTGTGTCGTCTGCAAATTTAACAAGTTTGCTTACTATACCAGAATCTAAATCATTAATGTAGATTAGGAATAGCAGAGGACCTAATACTGATCCCTGTGGTACACCGCTGGTTACCACACTCCATTCTGAGGTTTTTCCTCTAATCAGTACTTTCTGTTTTCTACATGTTAACCACTCCCTAATCCATGTACATGCGTTTCCTTGAATCCCAACTGCGTTCAGTTTGAGAATTAATCTTTTGTGCGGGACTTTGTCAAAAGCTTTCTGGAAATCTAAATAAACCATGTCATATGCTTTGCAATTATCCATTATCGATGTTGCATCCTCAAATAAATCAAGCAAGTTAGTTAGACACAATCTCCCTTTCCTAAAACCACGTTGACTGTCTCCCAGGACCCTGTTACCATATAGGTAATTTTCCATTTTGGATCTTATTATAGTTTCCATAAGTTTGCATATAATAGAAGTCAGGCTTACTGGTCTGTAGTTACCTGGTTCAGTTTTGTTTCCCTTTTTGTGGATCGGTATTACGTTTGCAATTTTCCAGTCTGTCGGTACCACCCCTGTGTCAAGAGACTGCTGCATGATCTTGGTTAGCGGTTTGTAAATTACTTCTTTCATTTCTTTGAGTACTACTGGGAGGATCTCATCCGGCCCAGGGGATTTGTTTATTTTAAGAGCTCCTAGTCCCTTTAACACTTCTGCCTCAGTTATGCTAAAGTTATTTAAAACTGGATAGGAACTGGATGACATGTGGGGCATGTTGTCAGTATCTTCCTTTGTAAAAACTTGTGAAAAGTAATCATTTAATATATTTGCTATTTTTTTTTTCTTCCTCTACGATTTTGCCATTTGTATCTCTTAAACATTTAATCTCCTCTTTGAATGTTCGCTTGCTGTTGTAATATTGGAAAAACATTTTGGAATTGGTTTTAGCTCCCTTAGCAATGTTCATTTCTATTTCTGTCTTGGCCTTTCTAACTTCCTTTTTGACTTGCGTTTGCAGTTCTGTGTACTCTTTCTGCATACTTTCTTTTTAGTCCTTTTTTAATGCTCTGTAAAGTGCTTTTTTTCGCTGAATATTTTTTTTAATTGATCTATTAAACCATTTTGGCAATTTAGTTTTACATTTAGATTTGTCTACTTTAGGGATGTAATTGTTTTGCGCCTCTAGTACTACATTTTTGAAGAACAACCATCCTTCTTCTGTGGGTGTTTTCTCTATTTTACTCCAATCTACTTCTGTTAGTCTCTGTTTCATACCTTCATAGTTTGCTTTTCTAAAATTGTAAACCTTAGCTTTAGTCATTACTTTTGGGGATTTAAAAAACACTTCAAATGAGACCATGTTGTGGTCTGAGTTTGCCAGTGGTTCTCTGACCTCTGTTTTAGTTATTCTATCTTCGTTATTTGAAAAGACTAAATCAAGGCATGCCTCCCCTCTAGTCGGTGCCTTGACAAATTGTGTTAGGAAGCAGTCATTTGTCATTTCCACCATTTCTATTTCATCCTTCGTGCTACCCACCGGGTTTTCCCATTTTATGTGGGGGAAGTTGAAATCCCCCATTAGTATGGCTTCTCCTTTGCTACATGCATTTCTAATGTCATTGTATAACAGATTATTGTGCTCACCGTCTGAATCTGGCAGTCTGTAGCATGCTCCTATTATTATGCCCTTTTAATTTTTGTCCGTTATTCTGACCCATATTGATTTGGTTTTATTTTCTTTGTCCAGATTTAACACCTGGGCTTCATGACTGTTTCTTATGTATAGCGCTACCCCTCCTCCTTAGTGTGCAGGGTCTCTGCTCTGTCACACGTCCTCCCCTACTCTGCCATATATAAAATTGTATGTATATAATAATATATATATATATATATATATATATATATATATATATATATATATATATATATATACACACATTTTTCAATAGAAAAAGTTAATGATCCAGAAAACCAGCTTTTTCAACATTTCAGAGCTAATAAAAGAAGAAAAAAAAGATGACATAATTAGCAGTCAAAAAGGTGGCCTTGCAGTGATGATCTTCTAGCTTCACTGGCATGTAAAATCCTAGTGGAGTTTCTTAGAGGAATTAAACATGAAGATATGAGAAGACTGCATCCAGAACATTAAGTCCTCAAGCTCTGCAAACATCACTCTGACTGACAGAAACTGCTTTTTTTTTGTCATCTCCTTCAAGATATTTCCCCAAAGTATTTTCTTTCTGTCCGTGATACCCACCTAAATGGTTACCTTCAGGGGCTTCATTAAAAAGAAAGCGGGATGCTCTTTATTTTCTTATGAATCAAATGGTATAACATACGATTTTCATTAAGTAAAACCAAATCCCCAGGCCAAGAAAAAGATCAGTCAGCAAGGAGCTGTAATTAGAATTGTTCTACTGTGCTATAAATGTATACAGCAGATAAAGACATAGTGGCTGTTTATAATGCTGTGCACAAGCTGAGCATATATTGCTTTTTATGCATTTTATTTTAAACTGTGTTTCTTGTGAGGCTTAGATAGTTATAAAGCTGAATAATAGTGTGAAAACAGATTTTTATATAAGGTAATGTACCTCTTATTATTATAACTACTTCCTGTATCTGGTACTTGATTTTATTCATAAGTATCCATATTCAACATTTTTGTAAATGCTCTTATTTTAAATCATTTTCATCCACTTATCGTACTTATTGCATGCTCTTACTGGACTTTACTCGTATGAGCAAAATAACTATAAGCTAACTGCTCCTAGTCGAACACATTCTTGAAGGTAATTATTTACTGTATTGTTTATTTCGCTCTTATTTGTGTTTGATTTTATTTTCTACTTATTTTACTGTATTTTATAACTGTTCTTACTGTAATGTGCTTTTGTGTAATGTGATATGTTATAATGTGATACTTTGTACTGTGATATTTTAATAACAATTGTAAGTCGCCCTGGATAAGTGCGCCTGCTAAGAAATTAATAATAATAATCCATGTCAACTCTTGCAGTTTGGGTAAGAGGACCGCAAAGCAATGAAACACATCAAGTCGCTTGTTGCTCTGTGTGCAAAAAGAGTTCCATTACAACAAGAGACAACACATGACAAATGAACTTATTAAATATCAGAAAAATTTACATTGTACTCCCAATAAAAATAAAAACAAGTTGTTTTTCATAAATTCTCATGCCTGATCCCCTCCTAGCAGCTGACGAGTTAACAATACTGACATCCACGTATGATTTATGTAACCCCTGACTACAGAACTTGTTCTTAGTTGAAAGGTAAGATATTCGAACCTGCGCTGTCCTGACTGTGTGACTCACCTTGCACACCAACTGGCTGTGCTTTTACCAAGGAAGACATTTATTATTCAATGATATTCTTATATTCGTCTGACTCCTTTGCAACGCATCTTCTGTATATTTCAATCACCTGTTTGAGTAAATATTTCTTCATTAAAATTCCTTTTAGGTTATTATTATTTGCTTTGAGCTTACCAATTTGTTTCTCTGTTGCTTGGTTTTAAAGACAGTTGTTTTTTATAGTTTTTTTGGTTATTTCTTTTTTCGAAAATTTGGTCTTCAGGTTTGTGATTTGTTTGCATGGCTGGAATGTAAAAATGACGTGATGTTTAAGACAAAAAAAAAGCAAACTGTACTTGTAGCAGGGTCCCTTAAAAAAGTTTCCCATAGTAAATGTCCACAGTAGTTTGCAGTTTTCCCATTGTTACAGTATGCATTTACAGCTGACCATGTGTATATTATGCATTACCCCTATAAGTTTTAGAATGCTTTTCTATATGTTACCATGTTTTTACTATGCTTTACTATAATTTTACTATGTTAAACTTTTATAAGGGATATTTAAGAACTTCTTCATAGGATAGTCTGCTATCTGCTATAGTCTGCATTCACTGAAAAAAAAAACTTTGCAGTACAGTTTTCACATAAGCTTTTCACTTTTAATTAATATTTACAGGTGATTCCATTTGTCAGAGAAAATGATGCGTGTTACATTAGAAAGATTTTTTTGGACCCCCATAGCAGTGAATGACTGTGACAAAATGCCCGCCCCTGTGTGTATTTTCTGTTATATGTTGTGTGTGTTGTGTTAAATGTTGGTGTATAGGCATTGGTATGCGGGATATAAACGGGTTTGTGTTTCACGTGTGTTTAAAAATGTATAATTGTATTTAGGCACAGGATTGTACATCACTTCACGTGCATTTAAAGTATTTAATATGTGAGCAAGAGGTTGCACATAATTAATTCACGTGCTGGTATTCAAGTGAATAATTAATTGGTAATTGAATCCCAGCACAACAGTGTATATAGATGCACGTTTTACTCACTCGGGGCTGTTGGGTGTTCGGTGAGTAGGGAACAAGAGAGAGAGGAGTTTAATATCAATTGCTATTACATGTTGGTCAGACCAGCACGTTACTTGTTTATTTAAATTCATCGTGTTTGTTAGTGTGTCGATCTGCTCACCGTTTGTTAAGTGTTAGTCCGTTTTTGTTTGTCTGTTTATTTTGGCGTAAAGTGCTGTGTCCTGTCTTCTGTTTGTTTAAACCTTTTATTTTCAATAAACCGGCGCAAGCAAGCACCTTCATCATTTCACTTCATCTGTCCTGTCTTTGTGTATTCATTTCCTGGTTCTGACCTCTCCACTCAGCCATCTTTGTGACAATGACCCATAACCGAAAAAAAGAATTACTGTTAAAATAACAGCCTTGCCCCATCGCCTTGTGATTCAAAATGATGATTGTTGATTCTTCTACTGTCAATATTTATATAATTTTTTTCTTTCTTTTATTTTGTGCTGAGTATAACCTTAAATGTTTCTCCTCTGCTATAACGTGTGGACTTAATCACTCCCTGTAGTCTTTCTGCTACTTGCCACGCATGGTGATTCATCAGCTATGTATTACAGTTTTCAATATTTTAAGTTACAGGGAAAAAAAAAATTCAGAAAGTGCACAAAGTAAGAAGTGTTGCTTCTCAAAATAACAAATGTAGTAATCATCACGTTGAAACTCATTTCTTAATCTCTGCTACATTTACAGATTCCTGCTCCTCCTCTCACCCACCTCTGCAATAGATTCACTCCGTGGGGGAGGTAATTGGTTGTTATCCTTCACTTTATATTTGCTGCACTGCTATGTTCCAGGGGGACAGGAGTATTAGCAATCCATGACGGTAATTGTTACCATACTGTTATAACTAATGAATTCATCAATCAAATACAAACAGACAGGCATGCACTTTCAGCCACATTGTGAAAGCGGTGGTTGAATTAGAAGACTTTTATTTACACAGACACACCTGGGCCCAGGTGATTAATGACCCTGTGAATGATGAAAAACAGATATAGCAAATGCGTTTAAAAAGAAATGTGCTGCCATATGTAGTACACAGCTGAGGGCTGTTTGCTGAGTCTTTGGCAGCTGTAGTTTTTATTTTATTTTTTTTTTACTGTACAATATGTAGGTGTCCTTTTCAGAAATATTGTAGAAAGGGGTTGATTCAATCAAACATGAAGTGCCACACCCATGCTAGTCACATTTCAATAAAACATCAATCATGATTTTATCGGAAATCCAATCTTACAATGTGCAATCTGTGTTACACAAAGGGCTATTAAAGTATAAATATTATCCATGTATTATTTTCTGGTCTTTACATTTGTTTGGAGTAATTTTTAAGCTGAGACATTCAGCTAATGTGACATAATAATAGTAACACTTAAACACACCAGTGACTTACCTCCCAATCTGTCAACAAAAAGCTGTCTTGTGTTTGATCACACACTGTGGCGAGGTGCCCCACCCCTGTGCGTATTTTGTGTTTCATGTTGTCTGTTATATGTACTATTGTAGTGGTGCACAGAGTTTGGGTTATGTTGCACAGATGATGTAAAATGTATATTTGTATTTAGGCACAGGGATTGCACAATCACTTCACGTGCAGATTAAAGTGCATATTTGTATGGGGGAATGGGGAGTGCACAATTAGTTCACATGCAGACTGCGTCGATATTCAATTGCATGATTGATTAGCAATCAAGTCTCAGTACAGCTGCATAAAAGAGTGAGTGTTTCACTCACACGGGGTTGGGTGTACAGCAAGGAGGTATGGGAGAGAGAGACGAGAAAACCCCACAAAGGATAACAATTGCTGCTCATGCTGAAATATCTCAGCACGAAACTTGTTTGTTTAGTGGTTTTGTTTGTCTATTTTTCCCATTGTGCCTTTTGTTTTGAGTGTTTTGTTTTTTGTTTAAATGTGTTATGTAATAGATCTGTGCTGCCAGCCTGTTTACTCACAGCACTGTCTCTGCACTTCCTAGTCTGACGTCACCCTCAAGCTATACTTTTCACACACCTTTGTAACCTTTGCTAATGAAACTGCAAACTAATGATTTGTTTATGCAAACTGTTGTATTTGTGTATCTCAATATATCCTTCTAATTACTCTAGAAATGCAGGTCTCTAATTAACATGACAAGCAGCTCCACATGGCACTCAAAAGGGTAATAACTAAGGTGTTTTCCAGATTGTGTTTTCACTTTGAATCAGGTAAAGCCCAATTATCTTGCCACAAAAAGGGGGAAAAAAACCTTTAAAAATATCAATCAAGCTTACACACACATTTAAATGTTCTGCGGGTTCTGGAGCATGGACAAGTGACAGCTTTAAATACCCCTGCATTCATCGCGGTCCGTGTTTCAGTATCATGCACACCCCTAGTAAGTAACATTGTAACTTATTGCAACAAGATCTGCTCTTAATGCAAGGTTGAGGTCAGCATGGTGTGAGACATACAGTATAGCATGGATGTTTGTGTAAATGTACTGTGAAAAAATTGAAAGCCAATTCCGGTTCATTAGCAAGACAAGATGATGATGATTCTTCTTCTTCTTCTTCTTCTTCTTCTTCTTCTTCTTCTTCTTCTTCTTCTTCTTCTTCTTCTTCTTCTTCTTCTTCTTCATATTTTAGCAATTAAATAGCAACAACAAATCTAACAATGATAATAACAATGAAAAAAAGCAAAAAATAACACAAATATACATATACACAATATACCTACTGCTGACAAAAACATCAAATTGTATTTTGTTACGTACCGTAGTATCAGCTCGCTCATTGCAGTCATTGAAGCCCTGTTCACTATTATCATCTCAGGACGAAAGCTATTGATCGTTATGGAGGTTAATATCTCAGAGTGAGTATCTGATAGCTGTACATCTGATTTAATAACAGAAAAAAAAACTAAATCAGAAATACTTTTAAAGGAGGACTCATTATGTTTCCAAGGCAAAGTAGTAATGTTTTATTAGATGCAGTTTCAAAAGTGATATGGGCCAACTCGGTTGCAGATTTCCTCCTCCAAGTTTCCTGAAGAAATTAGAGGCCATACTAATTTAGGATTGGTCAAGTATTTCTGCCCATGGTTGTCTGACAGCCATTTGGCAGTGTTATAGCAGATGTTTCCAACCAAAAACAGGGTCCCAACATGCATTCACTTATTAATGACTAATATAACCCAACCCCTAGAATCACTAGTCTATTGAACAGTTCTCAGAACAGATGTGATAAATCACCGCTATTTTTTTTAGTACTTGTCGTCTCTGAGTAGAGACATTTATACTGTAATAAACTTTCTCATGTGTTCTGAAAAGCTCTCAAAGAGCTATTGAATATCCTCTCCCGCTTCAAATAGACAGGTCAGTCAGAATGCGTAGCAGCTACATTTAAAGGCTGCAAATAGTTGGCCCCTTTTAAATGATTACAAGTAAGTGTAATGATCAGCATTGAACCTTAATTTAGTGTGCATTGATGTCTAGCCTCAAGTGCTCTAGCATCAAGTTATTATAATGTGCTGCATTACTCTTGTTAACACAAAGCAAACTCAGACAACATGTTCAGACAGACTATATTCTTAATTTAAAAAATTAAGAAAAGTATGTTTCAACAACACTTATATGGCTGGATGGAATATTATAGGTAACTCCTGAAGACCAAACAAATGCTGTACTCTACTCTGCATCAATACAGATTAAGTCTACCCAACAATGCATCCCTTGTACCCTGATAACCATCACAAAGCATCAGAATTGTGCATGAATGGGTTAAGGAGTGTGAAAGAGACTTCAGGCGTTTACCATGGCTGTGATCTCAATCCAGATGTCATCACAATCCTCTACGTATCTCTCTGATTGTGTGAAATATTAATGACTGAACTGACCAACATCCATTAACATCCAACTGATCAGAGCAAACGAATGCAAAACCAGGTACAGGTCCTACTAAAGTGTTCAGAGAGTGAAGGTATGTGAATAGGATATAGGAGAGTGCATTTCCACATTGTCATCAATGGGTCCAATGATATTTTATGTAGGCAACAGGGTATCACAACAGCAAAAATTGCATTTCTGACTGTGGGTATGAACCACTATACTGGTTATTAATTGATGTAAATATGTGCTGCCATATCTGGGCTACAGTAGGTGTCCCAAATCCATTTTATTACCGTTGATTGTATTTCTGATTTATTTTATTTCAATTGCTTGGTTTACGAGCAGAGAAAGAGAGAGAGAGAGAGAGAGAGAGAGAGAGAGAGAGAGAGAGAGAGAGAGAGAGAGAGAGAGAGAGAGAAGAGAAAACCTGCTGCAGTTCTTTTTAACATGAACCCTATCAGTACATTTCACCTACTTTAAATTCTACTGCAAGCTTAGCCCTGAGGTACCTCTTCATTACTACAGATGTATAAATCAGGCAGGTCAGGAAGGTCTGGTAGCTTTTCATATGAGATAAAAGCAAGATTTGGACACAAAGATATCTATAATTTCAACTAAAATAAAACTAATGTAACACTATGGTATGCTTTACTCCAGCACAGAGGCAGGGCAAGATTACCAGTGCTGGGCACGTTACTAAAATGGCTTATTACTCTACTCTTTCTTCTTAATAAAAACAGAAGCACGTTACATTTCTTGCTGTACTATATTCCGTTCTATTGTCTTGTCCTGTGAAACAGTTGTTGTGACTATTGTTTATTTAACTATATGTTTGGTAATTCATGTATTAACCCTTTCATGCACGAAATACTGAAAACAGCTGGGGGGAAAAAAAGGGAAAAAAAAATTTCAATTATTTTATATGGGAAAAAATGGCATCCTCATATGAGGTTGTCTTCCATATGTCCCAATATAAAGGCTAGAAGAGGTTTTTTTTGTTTGTTTTGTATCTGTCCCCATATGAGATCACCATCTGCGAAAGGGTTAAATGTGTCAAACAGCTTTTTAAAATGTTTGTAGTATAGCAAACAACTCTTAATAATTGACTTGATATAGCTAATTGTAATTATTACAATAAATGTCATGAGTGAAAATGAAAAAAATAATAAAGCACACACTTAAGTTACATAAAGGCTTTTTAAGAGACTAGAGAGCGTTAAGTTGGAGAAAAAACTGACATAGAGCTATATGTAATAATATTACTTATGTGTCTTTAAATACTAGAAATTCCTACCCTCCATCCTTCGTAGAATTTTTGCGTGCGATGTACTACAGTTGTTTTTCATGAACAACTACCGTAATATCACAGCAAGTTTACAAACAGCCTAAATTAATGCTCATTACACAGGGGAGAGTAAAAATTTGCATTTCATTATAAATAGATTGGCAACGCCGAAAGTCAAGATTTAGAACTTCCGTCTGGCAAAGATAAATGAGTGGTACAGCGATCAAAAAGAAGTAGTAGGCAAATATAATAGGATTGAGCTATGCAGCTTCTGCAGACTCTAAGCTTGATGCAACCATGCAACAGGACAAAAAGAAAAGGAAAACAAATTCCCACAAGATGAAATTGACCTGTTAGTTAAAAAAAATCAGGAAATATCATTTAAACACTTCAAGGGCGAAAAACATTAAGAAACAAAACATGGAAAGAAATAACTAACAAAATAAATTCCCTAGGACTAGTGCCGGCGCTAGGATTTACTGGGCCCTGGTGCAAGACTGGAAATTTATGCATCAATTATATTGTAATATTTTTCGGATGCATGCAATTTGAATTTGAGTTCTTCAAAAGCATACATTCACAAAACATTTTGTTTCTAAATCTAAATAGTCCTTGTGTCGCTTCAAAAGGAGCTACTGAAGAAGAAGATGTTATGTACCTGTTGGGGTCTCTGTTATGCCTTTACTAAGCTCTGTACTCAAGCCAGTTTGTGAGCATGCATGCAATGAAAGCTGTGTCCAGGGACATAGGAACATAGCAGATACGTCTTTAGGGACTGCTGTAAGCTGTAAGTGTTTCTGGTTTGACTGTGTGTGGTGCTGACTGTAAATGCAATAAAGCTCACTGCAATAGTATTACTTCCATTAAGAACCTAACACATTATATTACCTCACTATTGACAAAAGTCATATTATTACAGTAACACTTAAGCAGCGAGTTACCCCAACTCTGAAGATTAGTATGCATATTATGTTATTTTTTTTCTGAATTTGGCGTGACAGTGCAGAGCCACTTTGCAAAGAACATTTCCAAACAGCCTTGAGTTTTTTTAACCCTTAGTTGACAGATTCATTATTTTACAACACAGGTACAAGACTTAAATCATTATGCATCACCTGCAACAGTACAATGAATAATAAGAAACTGGCATTTCTTTTCCATGGGTTATTGCATCTCCATTTTTGGTTTCCGGTCTTTCTAGCTGCATCTGTCACTCATGCCAAAAAATATATTTTACAATATAAAACTACATATACTGTAATTCTGTGAAATATCCTACTGTACTAAATACTGTTATATTGCAGTTAGCACTTTAGAGGTACTAATGATAATCGGCTTGGTGTGGATGTATAAATTCCCTGTCCACTAAATAATGCATGTTGAAAATGTGATTGTGAGGTAAGTGAATGGCAATCATGTGGTTTGATAGTGTGTTTGAGCGGCAAGATAACAGTTAGTAAACCAGGTGGCGCTAGATTTTACTGCACAGCCTGCTCTACCCTGGAACAGCTGGTAGAGGAGAAGTTCCTTTTTCTGTTGCCATTTTTGGAGATGCTAACCCATTGTGCACCTTGCTGAGTAGAGTAGAAAGGTCACGCTGTCACGTTGTTTGAATGGACAGAGTGTTCAGTGCTAGTCAGAATTCTCTGGACAAGCTCAAGGCCTGGTTGAGATTAATACTGGAGCATCACAACCACTCTCAATGACTGTGAACATCATAAAAGGACAAGGGTAAGTCAAAACAAATATAGAAAATGACATTTGAAGCTACTTGCTTCTTTACGGGTTGCAGCAGCTGCTACAGTTTTGTTTGATGGAACGGTTAACCAGAGTTTAATTGGAGTAAAAGTCATTGCATGATTAATCCTGTAAAGAGAGGTGTTTAATCACATGGATCTCCTTTGACACCATTACAGAACACGCGTTCATTAAGGTCAGTACTTCACTCTGCTGGTTATGCCTTGCTCCTTGTAATCACATTCAGTGTCACACATGCAAGCATTTCCATTTGTCCTTGGCACTTTTATAAAGATAAATAGTTCCCACAAACAATATTGTGACACTTTCATATATATTGTGAGGCTTTTTAACAGCTCCAAAAGTCAGGGTTACTTGAAAAGCCAAGCAGTCAACACAGAATTTCCATTAGGGCTTTACAGCCCGTATTAAAAAAGTCATTTTGATAATGCTATCTTTTTTCATAGATGGTAGAAAACTCTTTCCTTTTTTGGCAGATGGACAGAGAGGGCAATGGCAAGCCTTTGGTTGTAAAATGCTTATAAAACACGTAATTGTCGAATAGAATAGGTTTAAAAAATGATTATTCTCTTGCCCAAGTGTCGTTCATCTTATTTGGTTTCCAGTTCTTGCATTGATGCATCTTCAGTGAAGACTAAAGGTTAGAGAGTGAGACTAATTTGATTACACTGTGTTGTAACAAATTTTTTTTTTTTTTTTTTTTTTTTTTGTTCCTGGGTAGTAAGTGTTGTTTCCTAATTGCTTATGCCTCAAAAGTATAGAAAATGGCTATTATTCCCCACAAACTTTGCTTTTGTGACCAGGACAGTGACATTTCAAAATATCACTATTTCCAATGGGAAAACGGGCAAATGTGTGTCTTTTTGTACGATTCTACTGTATTTACAGTATAATCATAAATCTCAAAAAACTACTCACTTCTAAATCTTTTGTAGTCATTTTTGTATTACTTTAGTATAAATACATGTTAATTTGGATTCATATGTTGTTTTTTTCTGACTTTATGTGAACGAAAAGACATACATTTGCCCGTTTTCCCATTGGAAATAGTGATATTTTGAAATATCACTGTCCTGGTCACAAAAGCAAAGTTTGTGGGGAATAATAGCCATTTTCTATACTTTTGAGGCATAAGCAATTAGGAAATAACACTTACTACCCAGGAACAAAAATTGTGTTACATAGTGTTATTGAAATAGTCCATTAAATTCAACTTAGTTTGACGTTAGTTGTATCTTATATTTGGATGTTCATATGTAAAGAGTTATTAACTGACCACCAGTATTACACATATCCCGTAAAATAACTTTGAATTTACTGGACATTCAGGTAATGGTTTTAGTATTGCCATACAATACAGTAGTTTCCACGTATAGGAACACCTTCTAAGAGAACACTTCGCCTAAGGGAACACACTTGTGGTGAAGCATATTTTTCACATTATAAATGCTCCGACGAAAGGAACAGTAACTTTGCTTTTTAAAAAAAAAAACTCCTTCTTGGCACTGATAGCGATTCGTTCACAACATGACTGTTTTGTAAAAAAGCAAATAGTGTTTTGAGGGACACTGATTAGTTTATTAAATCTTTCCAGAACTGACATCATATAATTTAATTGTTTTGTATTCTGATTTCCATGAGTGCACCTCATCGCTACAAAATGGCATGTAAAAAAAAAAAAAAAAAAAGGAAAAAAACTCAGCTGTTTCTCCTACTGCACAAAGTTGGAAATTGTTCGAGTGCTTGAAAAAAATCCTGAATCAGACACAAGTCGCTGAGCAATTGGGGTTTTCCGTTGTGGTGATTGCTTATACATTCTGTTAAATAATGTGCATGTCTTGTATATTGCTGCCACATTTTGTAACATGCAGTGTTAGTTTAGTCTGACAGTTTCTTAACGTTAAGCTAACCTTAAGTAATGTCCATTATTTTTGCCTCTGCCATTTTGATAGCCCGAAACACACCAGCCAGCTAATTTCATAGTACATAGCGACCGTGTTGTTAAGCTTTTGTTTTATTCACATTAGTTACTATATTATTATAGTTTATTATCATACACTTGTCTATGGTTTTGCTTTTGCTTACTCAGTTCATTTGTTATGTTGATGCACCTGCGTCGTGACAAGTAATACATATGTATTGATTTATTTATTGATTGATTCATATTGTGCCTGGTGTCTTAGAGAACACTTCGGCTATAAGAACACTTTGCTTGCTTCCCGAAGGGTGTTCTCTTAGTTACTGTACTAACACTCTTTGTTTTGTTTCACGGAGAAGTGCGTACTTGAAGAAAGACTTTCTTGACTTGCTTAAATTCTCTCCTCAATGGTCACCAATAATGTTATAATAGAAGCAAGCTGCACTGCAGACCTGTAATTCTGTAAAAAATAAAATAAAATAAAAAAATACTGTGATACTGACAAGATGACTACTATTTAGAAAATATGCACTCAAATTCAGACGCAATTATATAGCAGTTTGTCAATTACAGAAATTCCTGCTCTTAGTGTGAGCTTATTATTGGTCCTGCTTACATTTTGAATGCTCTTTGGTAATGATGTGCTGTAGAGAAAGTTTGTATTGGAGATAAAAATGATAGGAACCATAGCAACACAGCCTAAATACAGCTGCTATTTATAAAAGATGTAATACCTTGCCTGTTCACTTTAGCACATGGGTTTTAAAATGAGTACGGGTAAGAAAACGTTAATGTGGATTGACATTAAACCTCTGTACACTTTGATTGAAGTGGAAAAGCTTAGAGAATGTGCTTTGCAATGCAAACATACTTAATCAACCTCTTACTGCACATATACACCTTACCGCTAAGGGCAATACTCTGTCAGGTTTTGTTTTATATATTTGACTTAAAAACCTATTAAAACATTTCCAGTTAAACTGAAAGGTATCTTTTATGCACCAGCAGTTTTTGTAATACCAGCAACAACAAAAAAGAAAAAGGCTACCTTAAACCCAGTCTTTAATTAATAGTTTTCTCTTTAATAGGATGCAGAGACAGAATAACAATGACTAATTAACGCTGAAAGGGAGGTAGAGATCCCGAAAATAAAAACCGAAAAGATCAAGCTCTAATTAAAAAATAGATACAGAGAGAGGAAACTTAACATGGTACAACAGTGACTGAAGGGATATAGTGTGTAGTCAATTATAATAATGTAGGAGGCTACTGCTAAGTTGTGTGATATTTGTGTCATATTGTTGTACATTCCTATTTTCTATCAGTGACCTCTGTGCAAATTAGACCACTTTCATAGCTTAAATCACTTTAGATCATTCCATTTATGTTAAACTGTATCTACTGTGTGCTTTTCTGTACCAAGTGCATTAACCACTTCAGTTATTTTTGTCCCTATTTTTGGTTTTGTGCAATATTAATAAACTTTACTGCTGTTCTATCCACATAGCTCAGTTGAAGCTCATTTAGGATTTGCATACATATCACATGATTAATTAACTGTGAAAAACTATGAAGCTGTGTGTTTGTGGACTGGGCTCCTTAATTCAGCATTATATTACTATGTGATGTTAACACAAACAGTTAATTATCATATAGACTTTAGCAGCTCCCTCTATGGGCATATATAATAAATACTTTAAATAGGACAACTCTCTTATTTAAAAAATTAATGAAATAGGAATTGATTCTTGACTGGAGTAAACGCTTTGGAACTGTGTATCTATTGACCCTATTGGCAACTCGAATGCTTGATGTGGTTGTATGTGGCACCAGGCTAAAGAATAAATCACAGCAAACTAAACAGATGTCAGTTATACCTGACTCTTTTCTATTGTTGACTTAGACTTTGGATACTACTGTAGTATTTCCGGCCCACTCAATCAGCTCAGCTGGTCAAAAACGACTTATAAGCTGAAAGAGAAAAACCTGTTGCATAGTTATTATTAATACTTTGTTATGGTGTTCCAGTGAAGGACCCCAAAGAAATATGCATGCTGAAATTGATTTGTTATTGTACTTTGTGAGCCCCTGTGTAACAATGTGGTGTGTTACATGTGGGGGTCGTCTCTGAATAATACTAAGGCAGACACACAGCACTGGTGTTGACACCCTGCACATGCATGCAGATTTAATTACACACAAGTGCTGACACTAGGGTACTAGCAATGGTAGCCCTAGTGTCACATTTCATAAAGAAAGCAAAAGAAAACAAAGCTAATAAATAAAAGTTTGCCACATGAGGCGAGCGCTAGTCTCACTAAACAAGACGTCCCGCTCGAGGAACCTGCTATACTATGGTAACCCTCTCTGCTTGGTTGAGGTCAGCATCCAAAGTCCCGACCTCCCAGCGACTCCAGGTTGTTGTGACAGCCCTGGCTGAGCAGCCCTCACAGGCACCATCTTCCAGTCAAACGGTTATGTAGAAGTTTTCCTGCAGAACGGACTCCCTCCTCCTTGGTGTAAACAAAGGTGGACTTTCTACTCCTTGATGTAAACAAATGCACCCCTCTGTGTGGCAATGGCCTTGCAGTAGCCTCAAACCGTGGCGCAGATGCTTTTTTAACTCCATGCAGCATCCCTGGAAACGCCCCCCCCCAGCCAATCCAGACCTGTTGTTCAGCTCAGCGTGTTGTGAGCCTAACTGCCCAATTGGTTGCCTAGCAATACGTCTCAGTTGCACAGACGTACACAGGAACCAGAAACAGAGCTCTCTGTCACTCCCAGAAAAACAAATGCCAAAAAGATGGATACTCTGCTACATTGACACATCAGTGATACTTTGAAAAAATATTGTTGTTTTCAATTTAACACAGTACCAGTGTGTTTCTCATACTATTCAGTAACAAAAACGTTTTTTTCCCCAATCAAGCATGATTTACTTCTGTCAAACATCCCAGGAAAAGCTTTTATGATGTGTGATATACTTTGAAGCCATTTTTCCCTTGTACAGCCTTTTCTATTTGTCTTTCACTTTTTAAGTTCAAGCATTCTACACATTTGGTGTCTCTAGTTTTCAGAAAACAGAGGGCTAATTTAAAAATGTCCAGGATCAGTCATAAAAATGATTGATTTCAAAGGAAGAAATGAAATGCAGTGTTATCAACACAGTGATTTCAACACAGTTATCAACACACAGATTTCTACTTTCCCTTAAGGTGAAGTTGATTGCCTTTGAACCAATATATATTGTTCAATAAAAAGTAAAGGATTATCCTAAAAGGATATTTTATATCATCTATATTAATAACATTGTAAATATGTGTAAGTACACTTGTATTTACTATGTAAATACACAGTAATTAGAGACGTAATGCAAAGTGTCACCTACGTGTCTCTGCTGATGTCAGTAGTATTAACTCATCAGCCACCGGGAGGAAATACACCCACGCTTCCTCACAATGCAGTCTTGTCTTTTAGGAAAACAATATTTTTCTGGAAATATGGTGAATAATGGTCTAAGCAGAAACAGAGACTGGATGATCATACAGAGCACACCTAACAGGATGTTAAGCAGACGGTAGCTTCAAATTATCTTTTTGTTTCTTTCTGTCCCCTTAGTTTTGTATGATGTTAGCAATCCTTCTGAATGGTTATTATTGCAATGACTCAAATACTCTTGTTTTATAATTTAAGTTTTTGTAACGGGTATGAATTCAGGAGCTGTTGTTCAGTTCTAGTTGCCTGCCATTGTCATATGTTGCGTAGTATGTATATTAGAGAAATGAAAAACTGGTAATAAGTTATTGCCAGAAAAATTATTGGAAACTTGATCCAAAGTGGCAGATCACTAGATGGAGCTTGCTCTTACTTCTGTTAGGAAACTTTGGCTGATCTATCCTGTGTTAAATATACCTGCGGCAGGCAATTTAAACTGAAGAGCAGCTCCTGAACAAGGGTGAGACAATGCATTTCTTTCTTTTTTTCAATAATCTTTAGGAATATGGCCCCTGCATGCTTAGTAGAGCCAACACATGTTCAGTAACCTCAGTGCTTTTATGAGATAGTGTCTCACAACCTCAGAGGCTGATGTTCTGAGTAACGGCATTGGTTTAGAGCTTACTTAACATTGAAAAGGAGCATAGAAGAAAGCACCCTAACTGGAATATCATTTGTGTAAGAAGCTGCAGTCATCGTGGTGGGAAGCTCAATGAGTCTCTTGAACCGCTATCTCTTCAAATAGTAACAGAGATGCTGTAGCATTCATCATTGCAGTATTACAGCAGGGTGAGCACACATTCTATTTTTGAATAAGAGGTATAATGCACTGAAAGACAAGAGGAACACAGTCTATTAGCATCCATTGGCTCAAATATTTCAGTTCAGTGGTCTGGAAAGTGGAGCAGTGCTCTCGGCAGGAGATACATTATGTTTCCTATCTTGCAGGAAAAGATTACGTCAGATATACAGTAAATGTCGCTATGTTGTAGAAAGTATCAATCTCAGCACGACATGCTTCACAGTACACAGCAATCGATTATTAAAGGGAAATAAGCCTGGAACTTGGGCTTTTAATTAGAACTTTACTTACTGTTTACTATATTAACTTTAGTACTGTTTTAGATTTAAGAACCCACCTACAGGACTACAGCAGTCGCTATATTAACTGTACTTGTAGGGTAATGATTATATCTTTTGCCAAATATATGCTTAATCTCTGGTAATTAAGGGATAATGGATTTGCTGTGGCTTGTTACAGGTACTAATGGAAATCTCAACTCAATAAACAAGGCATTATTTGCACAAGGGAGTGTCATAATTACCAAGGAACACATCATAACACTGTCATTATCACTATAGTACCATACTACCATCAAACTTTTTAAAGTCTTTGTCTGAAAAGATTGCTGCAGTCCACTGAAGGAGTTCATTTCTTGAGTGCAGAGCTCCAGTGTATCTGTAAAGCATTTCACCAGTAAGCTGTGGTTTTAGAAAAGTGTAATCATTTACTGTCATCTTTTCCGTTATTGAGTTATAACAGCCTGGCTGACCTCCATAGAAAACAATGGGAGAGCAATTTTTGATAGTAATATTATCCCCAATAAATGATGGTATTATACAGTTAAGGTCAGTCCCGAAATGCATCCAGAAGCTGGTCTATTTTTTACATCTACAACAAAGCAAATTGAGAAGGATTTGATGAAACACAAAAAAAACGTTTCTATACAGGGTTTACTGTAGTTTGATACTGACCTACTTTGATAAGGAAATTAAAAATTAGTAAATTACATCAAAACCCATTTTAAACCTTAAGACCAAGGGCTCAATGTACCAATGCTACTTACGTGTTCGTAAATTCTGTGAATTTGTAGACTACGTCCTTCATAGGTTTTTTGCTTGCGATGTACTGAACAGCTCTTTCGTGAACAACTACCGCAATATCGCGGCAAGTTTACGAACAGCATAAAGTACTGCTCATTATACAGGAGCATCATAATTTGCATCTCATAAATAGATTGGCAACAGCGAAAGTCAAGATTTAGAACAGTAACACAGTAATATGTTTTTTGTTTGTTTGTTTTAAAAAGAATTGCATGGGGTTGGTCAGGCTGCAGAAATAGATAGAGCTATAGAAACTCAATGCAAAATATTTACTGTATTATACAAGATTTCAGTTTGTGTTTAATTGAAGAACTGCAATGATTTGTTTGTGTGTTACCCTTCCATTATTAATGTGAAATTTAAAATAAAGCACTTTAAAATATAAAAGAAACCAAAACAAAATGTATTCATTGCCATTGTTATTTAATGTAGACTATTGATATATATATATATATATATATATATATATATATATATATATTGTAAACGATCCTCGCACTCACGGAGTTCGTTGCCCCTTTAAATAGACCCAGGACACAAAAATTGATTTTTTTCGGCCCTGACGCGCATTTTTAATAAACTCAGAAATGAAAACAAAACAAACACCTAGCTCCCTTTTGGAGCTCTGACTAAACATAGACTGGTTCCTCACTAAACCACAGGACAGCTAAGCCGTTTACCTGTCACACAAAAACTCAACATCGCGTTCCACACAATACCTTCCTTTGATACGACTGCTCTCACATACACACAGTCGGGCTCTTTCCTCAGCAGCAGCCCGGAACAGACTGGCTGCCTCTCTTAAATACCCTGCACCTGGCTCTAATTTACAATTACCACCAGGTGCAGGGGATTACTAAACAATAAAACAATTACACAATTAAACCCCATAACACCCAAATGTGCATTCTCACAAGGTTTTTAGCAGGGAAGGATTTTAACCCCCTCCCTGGTACCTTACAATATATATATATATATATATATATATATATATATATATATATATATATATATATATATATATATATATATATATATATATATATATATATATTAAAGTACTTTATTTTAAAAGTAACTAAAAGTCTGTAAACGTTTAAATAGGAAGTTTCACATACAAACATCCAGTTGAATCTACGCCAGTGAGAGGCATGTGTAAAATAAAAGACACAAACTGAAGTCGTAAATCAGCAAAATATGATAATACATCGAGGGTAAGCACGAAACATCGATATTATAATGAAATTCGTACATTTGCATGTGGAAGTAGTTTGAAATGAACAGTCGTAACTAAACTACCACAGCACAGATGGAACTAAGTGTCTGTAATACATTGGTGGAAGACCTACGAAGTCACAAAAACCTACTAAAAGTCAAGATACGAAAGGAAAATCAATGATACATAGAGCCCACAGTCTGTATCTTAACTAATCAGCATTATTTTGGTGTTATTGAACTGCAATATAATATAAAAGTGCATTTAGACTTCAGGACTGGCTTTTATACTAATTTCAGTTCTTTATAAAAAAAAAAAGTCACATTTTCCAAACTTATTTATTTCCCTGATCGATGTAGGAAAAGACCAGGCACATGTAAAGCTACTTGTCTTTGCAGACAGTTCTGTGTTTTGAGTTTTCCTTCCTTTGAGCAGTCCCTGTCTATCTCTCAGCTCTGTCTGAAAGACGAACATACACATTTCAAAGCAGCACCCAAAGAAAGAGTAAGAACTGTGACACATCCTTATGTCAACTGTTGTATTTGCTAAGTATTTATTTATTTATTTATTTGTTTATTTATTTTTATTTGCCCTCACTGAAAACCATCATCCTAAGTTTAACTGTCACTTAAATACGCGATTAACTGCCCCTGCTTCTTTGTAGGGATTGATGTTAGCTTTATTTGAATTTTTTTTTTTTGGCTTGATGTAACTTATAATAAACAGCGAAGTGCCTCAAGAAAAGAAACAACGTCCTGTTAGAATATAACATCTTTCTTAATGCATGCACAATGCTAAATAGACAACTGGCTTCAGTCCAGGTACAGCCCAGCACTTAGCAAGATTAACTGGGCTGCACATACTTTCCTGGAAGCTACTTTATTTCGTATAATACAACTTAAAATATTCATCATGGCAATATAACACTCCACAGCGTTTGTTATCTGGTGGGTACTTGCTTTCATCTTAGGACACTTTTGCAGCCCTGTAGCTGTATGTTTGAGGTCATGGACAACTGGCTGGTGGAGGTAGGGGAGGTGTGTCATGGGTAGGTGGCTTAGTCCTTGCCAATTCTGACAATTCCCAGATTGAATATTGATACTACCAAACCCACATACAGGTTTAGACTTGTCTTCCGACTACATTCTCAACCTACTTATTACTTAAAAGTTTGTTTGTGTGCTGCAGATAGGTTGCATTGCCCGTGTTGTTACTTTAAAAAAAAAAACAGCACGTCTTAATACCCTTTTGTTTGATTTAGACTGTAATAGGAAACTGTGATCCAGTGGTTAAAGAAACAGGCTTGTAACTAAGAGGTCCCCAGTTCAAATCCCAGCTCAGCCATTCCCTCACTGTGTGACCCTGACTAAGTCACTGAACCTCCTTGTGCTCTGTTGCAGCTTTAGCAAAGCCTCCAGGTGCCTTGGTTTGTTTCTGCTGCAACAAATATCCCCCCCCCCCCCCCCCCCCCCCTGTTTAAAAATTGATGAGTTACTACAACCCTGATCAATGTACAGTAAGACCACATATTATTTAACCAGCTCACAAGTTTCTGAAGGCAGTAAGGATTTTAGACCCACAGCATGTTTGTAGTTTGGATAAAGAGCCTCTCCTGATAGACTGTATTCCAGGGTTTGATGCTTACTGTAAATCAGAAACGGAGGGATGTGAACTATACGCAAAAGAAAACGGTAGTGGAATTTCTTTGACCAAATTTTGGAGAAATGCAGAAGAACTAGTTTCCAGTTTAGCAAGAAAGACTAAAATATATTTGTCCATTGTTACCAATTCTATGGATGCTGAAAGAAGTGTTTCTTCATATGGACACATTTTCAATCACATTTTCAATCAATCCATGAAAGAAGACCAGGTTAACCAATCGACGATGCTTAAGTTTAATAGCATAATATAATGCACAAGAACTGAGAACATCTTCTCTTCTGTTGACAAAATATATATTTGTGCGTGGCTGGATCCAGATATCAAGAACATTTTTTTTTTTTTTTTCTGAAATGATTTGTGTAAAAATGTACTGGTAAATGAAACCCTATAAATAATGTTTTCACACTTATGAGCTATCTAAAAGAAAATTGAAAAAAACTTTCTTTTAAATTCCTGTTATACGTATTCACAGGGATGAAAGGGTTAAATAGATGTCAATGGCTATCTACAATGTTCTGTTTATTTATCTTCTAATGCATACTTTGTAGTGATGGGATGCCCAATTCAAATGGTTGAAGTAACGTAATGGGATGATTGTTTAATGATTGCTCATTATGTCTCTCGCTGTAGGGGCTATATTGACATCTTGGGGATGTGGGACTAAATTCCAGGTTAAGAAAAAAAAATTATGAAAAACGCAGGTTCCTAGTTATAACCAATATGCTTTTTTATGTGGATTCTCCTCATTTACATAGAACCCACAAGATTTAGTATAGATGTTTTTTCAGTTACCTGTAATGCCCTATGCATGACAGGGTTCCAGTTAGCTATGAGTAATTATAGGTTTGAGAGGTCAGAAAGCAGGTATTGATTTGTTTTCAGTTGTGACAATGAACTATCATGGGAGAGACAAGTATGTGGTTCACCGTTTCCAAATCTAATTCAGTGTCATCTGAAAATAGAAGATCTTGCCTGGCTTCCCATCAACTTAGGGCCTAACAATATTTTATGAGCACACCCCCCATGTTTTTTTACAGTACATGTGACAGAGTTTTCTAGAAAAGTGTATATAAGCAGGAAGAGTAAGAGGTTAATCTAGAAAGGATAGTCTAGTGAGAGGTACAGTTTAGTGAAGGTTTAGTCTATACATCGTGCCTGTTTTGGGCAATGGGATCTGGGAAAGGCAGCCAGGCTGCTGAAGATACCACAGCCCTTCTGTGAAGACCAGGATGTTCCCCAGAAGTAAGGTGACCACATGGCTCTGTGCTCAGTGGGACAGTCTGGGACAGTTCAGGCTTTTCAACTCACACCCCAATACATTCTGGTACATTTTGCCTGTCAACCAATGCATTCTGGTACTTTTTACCTGTCTCAGGTAGCATTCTTGCCTTCAAGAGAAGCAGGACTATGCTTACCAGAATGCATTGGGTTGTGAGTTGAAAAGCCTGAACTATCCCAAACTGTCCCACTGAACACAGAGCCATATGATCACCTTACCCAGAAGTTGTTTTTAATAATCAGCATAACAGTAATTAATTGTGTTTTGTTACAATTAAATTTGAATTAGAGAGTCGGTTAGTGTTCAATATATTGTTCTGGCGGTTTTGTATGTATTGTGGGGAAATTCTCTAGGCACTCAATTTTACAATTCATCAGTTAGTCACCAGAACAGCTTGTGTAATTTAATCTTACTTACTGTTATTTAACATAATAAAAACACACTTACTGTAAAGTGTAACCAATGTTTACTCCCCCAAATGCTACATAACAATGTATTTGTAGTTAGAATTTTATTTTATTTTTTTTCTGACAGAGGCAACATTTTTCGTTTATTTTGCTAATTTCCAATCAATCTTTTCACCTTAATTCCCTCACATTTCTAATAAACGGTGCCTCTCGCATGCTCTGGTGTCGGATTCCATTTTTTCATAATTTATTTCAAATAATTTCTCTATTTTATTTGTATTTCAGGGGTGTATCTTCCTCTTAAACATCATTTATAACATCTGGCTTGACAGCTACAAGCTTTTATCACAAGATTTATAGGAACTCCCTAGCTCTGCATCAACGCAAGATTGATAAACAGCCCTCTCTGACACCCCATCTATTAGGCTGTTGACTTGACTGTGAGGAGCTAGTCAAACATACAATCCATGTTCTTACCACTGGTAGTTAAAATCATATGCTTCTAATATGACCTCACTTAAGTTTAAAGCTGAGGGAACACGAAGCCACTTTGTAGCTTAACTTGGTTTTGGGAGACTAGATTTCAGGCCAATGCATGGCATAACAGGGGTGATTTCTACGTTTCAAGCCACTGTTCCTGACAAAGCTTTAGAACAGGGGGGTCAAACTCCAGTCCTCAAGGGTCTTCTGGTTTTCATTCCAACTTAATTTCTCAATTAGCATCATTGATCAAATTATTTGTTGAATTTGACATATTTAATATTTTTCAAGGTCTTTTACAGTTGATCCGGTTTTAAAAATGCACTTAATTCAAGGTACACTGCCTATGAAACATGTTGATGCCTGAAGAGAAGTGTTAAATGTGTTCAGTTAATCAAATAATTCAACTAATTAAGTAACTGAGAGCTCAGGTGGAATGAAAGCCAGCAGACCTGTGGCCCTCCAGAAACTGAATTTGACACCCCTGGTCTAGAATGTTCAATTCTTCCACCATGAGACTATGACTGTTTAGGAAGGAAAAAAGTTCCACTCATCAACACATTGGGGCTGATTTTCCAAGGGGATTACACATATATTTTTTTGTAGAATCTAAAGTTAAGGTTACAACATTGGAAACAAACACCAATGTCACTTTTGAAATGAATCTTTTTAGGTTGCTTGTTACTGTGGTAGTTTTGCAATATTAAAAGTTAAAGTGTCCTCTCACAAATAATGGTGCCATTTTCATTTTGGCATAAAGACCTTGAAAAAACAGTAGTGCTATGGGATAAATTGGCTTTGCAGTCTGCGTCCACGTTTGACATCAAATTAAGGGGGTCGATGGGGATCAACATATGTACCTTGCATTATTGGAATGACATTATAGAGCCACTTTATTACCACAAAGAAACCATTGCAATATTATTAACAGCCCATGGTTTTACTAGCAGTGGCCACACAATTGGGCTTGGCAGAACTATTGTGGAACTGATATGATAGCACAGTAGAGCAGGGCTTCCCAACCCTGGTCCTGGAGACCCCCTGTGTCTTCTGGTTTTAATTCCAACTGAGCTCTCAATTACTTAACTAGACCCTTAATTGGACTCACAATTTGCTTAATTAGAGCGTTTTAACTTGTTTTCAACTCTTGAACAGTTGCAGATTTCAAGTTAGCTATAGCACTTTGTAAGTAACTTGAACTCTGCAACTTATTAGGAGCTGAGAACAATTAAAAAGGTCTAATTAAGCAAATGATAAGTTCAATTAAGGGTCTAGTTAAATAACTGAGAGCTCAGTTGGAATGAAAACCAGAAGACACACAAGATCCCCAGGATCAGGGTTGGGAAAGCCTGCAGTAGTGTAACACAATATCAATGTGTAATGGGGGGCCATATTTACTCAACTTTTAAGGACTGTTTTTAAGCTGTGTTTATAAACACTCTCTTAGGTTAATTATCGCTTTGAAGAAATGAGAATAAACCCTCTCTGAAGTTGAAAAAGGATTTGCTGGATTGAAAACACGATTCAATTTATCAAAGCAGGCAGACAACATTTACTTCTTAAGCATGTTATCTAAAGTATTTTGAATAAGTATAGTTGATAATACATAGACCGCTCATTAGATTTGGCATAGGCTCAGATGGTTTCTATACAGAAGGAATAAAGGATGTTCAGTTTCCTGGGAAGTGTTGGAAGTTCAATGTCATTCAAGCAGACAAGAATGTGAACCAGTATGATATGGAGCTGATGAGGAGATTGGTAAATGGTCTCATCCATCATTGAGTATTGTATCAGTTAATTAAAAATGTGAAAATGAGAACAGTTTCTATTATAATGCAATAGTAACCTTTTCAAACAATGGTAAAAGAATAAAAGAAAGGTACTATCTGGCTCCCAGTCTCTGGATTGAAAGTCTGTATATAAGAGGCCTGCTGAACGAGTACAGTGAGTAGAGATAGAGGGATGATTACTTTCAATACTAAAAAACAATTGCAGAATTTTGTAAGACATTGGGGGGGTTAGAAAGTTAGAAAGACCTGGCAACGATCGGGCTTAAATGCAAGTCTGTTCATTTTGCTCTCTTAAAGTGATTGTAGAAAACATAATAATTTCATTAAACTTATGGGTTGTGTGCTTCCAATATAGGTCTCAAATGGGCAGTTTTGAAAGTAACACATACACAACCTACACTAGCTTAAGAAAAAAAAAAATCTGTTTCTAAATCATACTTTCAAATAAACTGTGAAGTGAAATTGTCCCCACCTCTCCAATGGTTTATTTACTGTCATTAACAAACCAGCTGCTCCCCTTATTGACTGACATGCTTTCAGCAAATAGCATGATTTGACCTAGAAGGCACTGCTGAGATGAAATGACCCAGAAGTTAAAGCACCATGTACTTCCTTTAGCACATGCCAGACCTGTATAGCTAACTTACAGAATTATTTTGCTATGCTACAACAGCCATCATGGCTTTCCTTTTTACGAAAAAAGTGAATGTTGAATATATATATAGAAAGTCTACACCCCCTTTCAAAATGATCACCTTTTGTTGCCTTATAGCCTGGAATTAAAATGCATTAAAATATTTTTTTTTTTCATTTATCTACACATCCTACCCCACAACTTCCAAGTGAAAAAATATTCTAGAAATGTGTAGAAAATGAATTAAAAATAAAAACTGAAATAGCTTGATTGGATAAGTGTAACCCCCCTTGTAATAGCAATCCTAAAATAGCTCAGGTGTAACCAATCGCCTTTAAAATCACACACCAAGTTAATTGGCCTCCACCTGTGTTAAATTGTAGTGATTCACATGATTTAAGGATAAATTCAGCAGTTTCTGTAGGTTACTTCTGCTGTGTAGTGCATTTCAAAGAAAAGACTCAACCATGAGCACCAAGGCGATTTCAAAAGAACTCCAGGACAAAGCTGTTGAAAAGCACAGATCAGGGGATGGGTATAAAAAAATATCAAAGACCTTGAATATCCCTTTGAGCAAGGTGAAGACGATCATTAAGAAGTGGAAAGTGTATGGCACCACCAAGACCCTGCCTAGATCAGGCTGTGCCTCCAAACTGGATGACCGAGGAAGAAGGAAACTGATCATAGAGGCTACCAAGAGGCCAATGGCAACTTTACAAGAGCTACAGGCATTTATGGCCAAGACTGGTCAAAGTGAGCATCTGAAAACAAGCACTCCACAAATCTGGCCTGTATGATAAGGAGGCAGGAAGGAAGCCATTACTCAAGAAAGCCCACCTTGAATCCAGTTTGAAGTTTGCAAAAAACACTCAGAAGATTCTGCAGCCATGTGGCAAAATGTTCTGTGGTCTGACAAACTTTTTGGCCTAAATGCAAAGTGTTATGTTTGGTGCAAACCCAACAAAGCGCATCACCCAAAGAGCACCATCCCTACTGTGAAGCATGGTGGTAGCAGCATCATGTTATGAGGATTTGTCAGGATAGAAGGGAAAATGAATGGAGCAAAGTACAGAGAAGTCCTTGAGGAAAACCTGCTGTCCTCTGCAAGAAAGCTGAAACTGGGATGTAAGTTTACCTTTCAGCATGACAAAGACACAAAGCACAGAGCCAAAGCTACATTGGAGTGACTAAAGAACAAAAAGGTAAATGTCCTTGAGTGGCCCAGTCAGAGCCCTGACCTAAATCCAATATACACATATATATATATATATATATATATATATATATATATATATATACACACACACACACACACAGTTATTACTGAATTACAAATGGTACATTGAAATTTCGTTCTGTTTGATATTTTATTTTTAAACACTGAAACTCAAAATCAATTATTGTAAGGTGACATTGGTTTTATGTTGGGAAATATTTTTAAGAAATATTGCATAAGTATTCAACTCCTGTGCTGTGGTAGCTCCCAGTTTGCACCGATGAAAGAAATTGCCCTAACGAGGACACAATTACCTTACCACTGGCCTCCATCTGTGAACCATTAAAGTTGCTGTCACATTTTCTGGATAAAAACCCCACTGTTGAAGGATCATTGGTAAGGTTGTGAATCTGAAGGCAAATAAAGATCAAAGAGCATGCTACATAAATTAGAGATAAAGTAATACAAATGCATAGATTAGGGAAAGGGTACAAAATAATATCCAAGTGTTTGGATATCCCAGTGAGCACAGTTAGATCAATAATCAGGAATTGGAGGCTGCATCACTCCACAAACCTAACACTGCCCATGCCTCAAGACACACCATCCCTACAGTGAAGTATGGTGGTGGCATCATCATGCTGTGGGGATTCTTTTCATCAGCATGGACTGGGCATCTTGTTACAGTTGAAGGAAGAATGGATGGAGAAAAATACAGGAAAATACTACAAGAGAATCAGCTTGGAGCTTGGGAGGAAATTCACCTTTCAGCAGGACAATGAAAAAACCCTAGCACAAGGCCAAAGCAACATTGGAGTGGCTCAAGAACAAAAAGGTGAACGTCCTACAGTGGCCCAGTCAAAGTCCTGATCTCAATCCCATTGAGAATCTGTGGCACTATTTGAAAATTGTGGTCCACAAGCGTTTCCCAACCAACCTGAACAACCTGGAGCAAATCTACCAAGAAGAATGGGCCAAAATCACTCCGACACTGTGTGCAAAACTGGTATATTCTTACCCTAAAAGACTAAAGCTGTTATTGCAGCGAAAGGTGGCTCTACCAAATATTAATGTGGGGGGGTTGAATACTTATGCAAGCAAGATATTTCAGTTTTTTATTTTTCTTAAAAATATTTCCCAACATAAAACCAATGTCACCTTACAATAATTGATTTTGAGTTTCAGTGTTTTAAAATAAAATATCGAGCAGAACGAAATTTCAATGTACCATTTGTAATTCAGTAATATGAGAGAATTGGTCAGGGGTCTGAATACTTTTGCAAGGCATTGTATATAATTTTTTTTTATTTTTTTTTATCAAATCACAGTATATAGCTTTAGAAAAGTTCCAAAGAGAATTAAGGTCTCCACACTTTCAAAGATGACCCCCAGAGGCATGTGAGCAAAACATATTATCTGTGTGTGAATTACAGCTTCTAAGCCAAGTTACTGTGGAGAGAATTTCATGAGCTTACTGGGGATAACATCTGTAATCAGAGAGAGAAAAAGAAACTTGTTTTATGTTAGACAACATAATAACAGTCCACGTCCAAGGCTATCACTCCCCAAGTGCAAGGTCAGAACAATGTATATTATTTACTTTAAAAGCACATTGCATTTTTGTTTTCATGTGCAACACAGTGTTCTTTCTTGTGACTCACTGCATTTACAGGCACTGCATATCTTCATTGGGGGATCTGATCTGGATATATAACCCCAACAAGTTTGGACATTGTTTTAAACCAGGCCTCCTGTTGTAAATGTATTGTATTGGAACACATGTGCTCAAGGTAGTAAATATAGATTTTTGATACATGCATCATCAGTGTAGATAATAGACTAATGACAGTGGGTGGGGGAAACTTCTTCACGTAGCCAGTGGTTAGGGTACGGATGTTGCTGGTATATTATATTAAAGCATGCTCAATCACCTTGGCATTTGAATGCAAGTGTAAAAACATGTGTGAATTAAAAGGTCAACACTCTGAGGAGCCATTTATTACTAATGAAAATGAGTGTCAGCTGGGTTTAGCAAGGGTTTGTACATAGGAAATATTTTCCTTAAAGCTCTTTGCAGCGCTACAGTGGCCCTTAATAGCCAGGCTTCCAGTGAGCTGAAGTAGACACCTACAGAGCTTGCCTCTGTCCTCAAGAGGCTGGTAGCTCACTTAAATCTGCTCTGGAACTCCTGGGTGTTTGAGGCAGTCGACTTGGTGGTTGGACTGGAGGACTCCCACTGACCTTGTTCTTATGGGCTGTTGTTGGGATTATCTGTGGTGAGGGAACATAATTAGAGATTCTAAATTGTAGAGAAAAAACTGATTAAATAGCAAAGATATTCACGTGAGTACTCCATGTATTCCAGATAGTTTCCGAAAGATAAAACCTGACTTTAATCTCTATTCCTGGAAGATTACACTATCCCAATTTGCAGACGAATTAAAACAGAGTTTCAATGCAATATTGAAATCAAGTGCTTTAGTAAAGTCTACCCAAATGCAGGTTATATATAGACTAACTAGTGCGGAACATATAAGCCATTGAAACAAACTACTAATTTGCAGCATTATTAATGAGACAGATATACCCACCTGAGGATTTCTCTTAATTACAAATTGGGTTTCTGCTAAAACATCAAATATAATAATTAATTTAGCATCTTTGGTGAGATTTTGTTTTATGCCAAGCTACAACTGACATTATTTTAGAGAACTATAATAATTAGTGTGCTTTACATATGCAAATGTTTATCTCACTGGATTTGTATATACAGCTGTACAGCTATGGCAAAAAGTTTAGCATTCCCCTATAGAATTAACTCATAAAGTTGATTGAAGCCTGCTGCATAATATTACATTAACATATTGAATTCCATAATGTGTTGTAGTTTTCCACTTAACGAAAAACTGACAAATATTGAAAAAATCTAACATATCAAAATCTAACATGAAATACTGTACTACTATCATGGCTTCTGGTAGAATTTTACAACATAATTTTGTAGTTTCTTTGATTACATGATGTTAAATAAAAGATCTAAATTATGTTCATATCTATTGTATATATTTTTTGGTCTAAATCCTTAAGCACAACAGCACAGAGGAACTGATAACACTGCACAGTACTTACTTAGTAAATACATGTGTACATACATGTAATTACAATGTTATTATGCATAGTTATAATGTACTTAATGCAATCATCTTCTTGCACAATATATGTAAGCACATGCTTGTATCAGGAAAGGGTTAGGTTAGGTTTAAAGATAGGGTTAGGGTCATGCAAAAATGTACACACATTAAGTACATTGCAACTGTGCATAATAATATTGTAACTATTTTAAGTACACATGTACTGTATTTTCTAAGTAACTGCTATATAAATATACAGTTATTAGAGACAGTAAAAATCAGTGAGCATCCTCTTATCCCATAGCCAAGCCAATTGCCTCTTTTCACCCAGGAGATTGAAAGCAGATGCCGGCAAGCTATCGCCCTCTAGAGGCCAGCCCTGCAGGTGTCTGCTAACCAGTAGGGGCCACTGTAGCACAATCAGGTGCTCAAAAAATGTACAGTAGATGTAAGCTGTATAAGTTTCATCTCAGGATTTTTGGTGATCACTCAGTTATGTATTATTATTATTATTATTATTATTATTATTATTATTATTATTATTATTATTATTATTATTATTATTATTACACATGTATTGATGAATTAATGATAATTTGTATTGCTAAAGTATTGCTTTTTGGTAAAGATAAATCTGAGACATAAACAATAATATACACTAGTATAAAAAGACACCAAGCGATTGATTGAACATGCAGGACAACAATACAGCTTAAATCTTCACTTGTTAAATGGTTGTGACAGGGTGTCCTCCCCTTGGGGATGTTTATTTATGTATATATTCGTGTGTGTTGTTGTTGTTGTTGCTGGTAGTAGTAGTATTATGGCATGTTGTGTTTGTGTGTGAATGGAGGAAAGCCGTCCATCATTGTTGTTTGAGACCGGCAACAAGCCGGTCTCGTAAAATGTGGTTAGCATGGATGGGGTTGAATGCCCATCCTGAGTAGCTTGTGGGATAAAAATAAAAGATTTGTGTTTGTTTTAGTTTGGCCCGTGTGCCTATTGTTTATTGTGTATTTTGTTAAACTGTTTTGTTTTTATAATTTAATAAAGAAACTGCTGTGGCAGTTTCACCCTGTGCGTTCTGTATTTACTACTGCTTCCTGAACCTGTCATCCAAGCCAACCGTGTTGCACATCACCTTAGGTATTGCCTTTGAGTTCATAGCCTGTGAAATGTTTGTAGTGAGGGATCTACAGCAAGGTCCAGATGGACTGGGATTATATAGAAAACCTGAATAAACAGTTGCCTCAAATGTTTCTCCACCTTCTGCTATCCCTGCCCATTGTTATCAGAGCTTGCATCTCTAAATCTAAAATTGTAATTATGGCATCACTACACTTATAGTGGCTGTTTAAAAATGACAAAATAACAACAAATAAAACAGCTGTGATAAAAAAGGAAATTGCTAAGGAATGGTCACGTGTCATGCACATGTTATAACTACAGTTTCTTGATTCCTCCACTTACAAAAGAGCACATACACTTAAACTTAACATCATTAAGGGTCAGACTCATACCTTTAATGATTTAGCTAGCTGTTTCATTATTGCTGCACAGGGGGTAATGGTGTCCCTGTTTTAGTTAAAATATCTTTTCAAGCTAAAAAGAAACTTAGAGAACAGTAAACATCACCAATTCATCAGATTAGGTTCAAATGAAATATTTAAACAGAATATATTTAAACAGGAGAGCATCCTGTACATTTGTTACAATCCTTTTGCCTGAAGTGAAAATATTCCCGGTCGTAGAAGCGTTGTGTTCAGTTTGTCTGTAGATAGTTCTGGAGTCGTGGATGATCCCAAAACCTTTTTCAATCCATAACCTGCTCAATAACCAGTATTGTTAAAGCTGCTCATGCCCCCATAATCTATTGACTTTTAGAAGTGTTTTCTCCAAGTTCGTGTTCAACTCTGTTTCTATAAATGCATAATCCTGTATTTTACTGTGATTTTTTGTAAGTTAACCATAGGTGTAACAAGCTAATCTACATGTCATTTTGTTCTTTTGTTCTTTAAACTCATGAATTTCAAAACCTTTTAAGCGATAATATCCTGCTTCAGCGAATATCAAAATAAGATGATGAATAAACCTGGAGATGCAGAAAATTAACTCAAATACGGTATATAAAATACATGAGTAGAAAGACAAACCAAAATAGCAGGGGCAAAAAATACCATGAAATAAAATCATTTTTAGGGTCGTAGTCTTTAGTATAAGACTGTTGCTAAGCAGAATACTGTTTAACCTGTTTAACCTGTTTGTCCCCACTTGTGTAACTTCATTGCAGCAACTGCTCTCAACAGCTCAGGAGAACTGAAGGTTTGTACTGCTGCCAAGGCAACTGTCTCTTTTAACCTGTGGAATCTCTTGTGATTTTGCAAGCCAAAGTGTGAATTGTATGACTTACCCAGCACACAATGCAGTCTTGTCTATACTAGATGAGGCCACTTGGGGATCCCAAACACATCTTTTCTATGAGGTTTGAGATTGCATTAGAAGGCATTTCAGGCATTGTAAATAGCAGAGCATGCAAGGTTATATTCACTAATTGAAAGTAACATTATGTCCTTTGTATGATGGAAATTCTTGCAGTGAGAAATGAATAATTGATTTCTCTCAATACTGTACCTTTTGGTCATTTATCGTGGAACTGATAGCTACTGCCTCCAGTATTATATAGTATTCATCCTATATGTCCCACATTAGACCTAATAAATCTTATTCAAGAAATTAATTAAATAAATGTCAGTTCAACGAGTATCGAAATGCAGTTTGGATTCTCCCAATGAAAACACAGACTAGTTCACTAACTATATTGTCCATGACACTTATTTAAGGTAAGTTAAAATTACTCTGATTTGGATACTGCTGTGTCTGCTGATTTGTAGGTTGGTAAAAAGTTGATATTTCTTGGAAGCCTGGGTGGGATTTTCAAAAGGTTGTAAACTTCAATGTTAATCAATAAATCAGTATGTAGCATTGATTTTAGCATTTTCAAGCGCTCGTTATGCCCATTTCGTTATTAAATAATAGTCCTAATATGATTTACAAATTTTGTTGATTTACAAAATAATGTTAATATCTTAACGAGCAATGTGTCTTGTGACTATTTTGTTTGCGTGGAAATTTAAAAGGAAGTCTGTGTTAATTGTCATCATATATCAGGAGTTAATATGCATGTGGAAAAGGGTTTTTTTAATTAATGAAAGAGTACAGCTGAACTCTACTGTAGATTTTATTATAATTGTACAAGTGAAATCTTGGTTTAGAAAATGGCATATTAGATATTACAGTAACGTTTCCTTAGGTGATTGCAGATTTGCAATGCATCCTTAGCTTTTAACACCTGTGTTTTATTTTGACAAGGATGGCTTTGCAGGGATGAAATCAAACCAGAAACAGAAACCAAAATAAGGAATGGCGGGGCAAAACAGAGACGCTGCGTTTATTAAATACAAATGAAAGATTTTAAACAGAACAAAATGCTTTTACAAAGCAAAAGGCACAAGGGCCAAAACTGCAACAGACAGACAGAACAAGCAAGTAAGTACCGTGCTGGTGTAGACCCAGCACGTTTTAGCAATTGTTTTCTATTCCCTTTAGTTTTACTTTCCTTCACCACCCGACTCGTTGTGCCTCACGAACACACTCATGACCGTGCAGCCAAAGCTGCATGTCTTTTATATTGGTGACCAAGGGATTAACTAGCTCTTAATAATCTGTTTAACCCATCTGTGTATCTGTGTAATCTGATTTTTACCCACACTCCAGATAATCATAAATCAGCATTTTATATGTGAAGTATTCTATATCAATGTACATTCTGCATGACAAAATGCACTATTTTAAATTACATGTATATTATACACAAAATATATATTCCCGTTATTTTTTATTTCCATTTGGCTGCTGCTCGCTGGTGGGAGAGTTGCCTCCCTGTATGCTAGTAGTTTCCATAACAACGAATAATGCTTCCATTCATTTTTCTTGATCTTGTTAACCTGCATATTGATTAACGAGTTCCCCTTATCTAATCGTTGAAACAGGAAGTGATGTACGTGGCCTGCAACAATTAAGCTTTTTAACGAGAAATTTGTTCATTAACGACCTCATCGACTCAATTTCAAAGCATCAATGGATTGATTTATTAACAAATTTTGTTTGAAAATCACTTGCTACTAAAGCTGTCGTTACTATATCACGAGTGCAATACAAAACTTGAAAATCCTACCCCTGGGTTTTAATCCGGTCCAGTCTTAATTTAGTCCACATTACAAAATGACCATACAATGAGCATTGGTCCAGAGCTTGAATGGGAGAATGAATCACTCTCTCATCCCTTCCAAGTCCCTGCTCAGTGAAAGCGTAAGGCATGCTTGCTGGTCAACATGGGAATGATCACATTCCTCCAAGTGGATATTTCCATGTTCAAAACCAATAGTGCTATTCAGTCCACCTGCGAGACAATTGCAATATAATTTTTAATAGAATAGATTTTATTGTGAACATTTTGTATCAGATGAATAAACAGCCTACATAAAATAATTACATGGAAGGGGTAATTACCAAGAATTACTTGGTTTTCTCTCTCATGTTCACTTCCAGTGTTACAAGTACAATGACTCAAGAATACTAGAGTAAGGTTCAGGTAAGAACCTATTCTCCTCTACCTGCAACACAGGTACATATGTCAACTGAGGAAAAGCTAAAATAATGCCTGTAAAGAGGAACCCTAAGCAAAACAAAAAAACAAAGGAACTGTTTCGCTGCTCAAGGGAAGTAGAGAAATGTACCAGAATCCTTCCATTCATCCTTGTACCAAATCTATGGGATTGCATAAAATTGTATCTGTCTCAGAAGAACGGTCAAATAAAAGTAGACATATGACATTTCCATAATTATTTGTTGTAGCTCAGCATGGGAAACACTTTTACAGAGTTTGAAAAAATAATGTATGCCCATTTTTGCCCCGCAACCTTGAAAGTTGATAAATGAGTCATGTTATCAATTAATATAATTAGGAGGGACTTGCATTAAGCACATTTTTACAAGTGGGATCATTAGAGTGAAACCATACATGATTTTAAAACTGGATTAAATACTCAGTACTCTATTTTGGGTCTGATTTTGCTAGCAAATGTTTCAGAGATAGTACGTTTAAGAGACGAGAGAGACACTAGAAAAAAAATCCACTCATGGTTCGATTGTACTGCTACTCAGCAGTGGAAACCATTAAATGAGTGTATGGCAGGCTGGCGAGTGGATAGAGGCCCAGAGACAGTCTGTAGTTCAAAAAAAATAATTATTATAAATACATAAAAATAAAAGGGCACAAGGGCCAAACAAAGATGTTTAAACACACAAAAAAGACCAGTACAAAAAACAAACTTACAAAAATAAAGGTTTCCAGGCTGGACAATGCCTTCACTGGATGTAGAATTCACAAATCCCAAAAACCCACAAACACCAACCTGCTTCCTTAGCTCCCTCCTCCTAAATGAGAAGCAGAGGCCTCCTTTTATGTCAGGTGGCTGGGCGCTGATTGATCATTAATTAACCTAATCAACCCCAGCCACCTGAACATAATAAACCCAGGCAGGTAGGGGAATTTAACCCCATCCCTGCCAATTTCTAAAGGGCAGAGCTTTGCTCTGCCACATACCTCCCCCCCATGTACAACGTACACCGGCCGCAATCGGCCAACTCCCCCATTACATTTCTTCAGCTGCTGTTTGTCCTGCCTTTGCCACTGTCTGCTCTTCTTTCCCATGTTTTTTAAAAAAAAAAATCCCAAGAATTCCAAAAAATAAAAAATAAATAAAAGAATACTGCTCTGAGCCTCTCGGTGGCGCTATCCCACTTTGACACCAAATGTGGCAGGCTGTTTGTAGGCCGGTGTACGTTGTACATGGGGGGGGGGGGGGGGGGGGGGGTATGGCAGAGCAAAGCTCTGCCCTTTAGAAATTGGCAGGGATGGGGTTAATATTAATGAATTAATTACTAATTCCCCATTGTATATACAAATAAATAAATAATAAATTATTATGTTCAGCCACCTGAACATAATAAACCCAGGCAGGTAGGGGAATTTAACCCCATCCCTGCCAATTTCTAATGCCACAGAGTGAATGGCTTTTTTATAGAAAAATCCTTGTTATAAGTGTAGATCTTTCCTGCCACTGACCTCATTTAAATATTTTAACTTGGGTTCTTCGTTTTTGGTAAGTTTAAGGAGCGCACAAAATATCGTTAAAAAAAAAAAAAAAAAAAAAAGCACTCACATTTTAAAGTAAAGCCTTTGTTTTATTTAACTGGAAAGCAGTGCAACCTGTTAATTGTCAGGTATGTCCAAGTAAACAATAGGAAAGCAAAAGAGTTGGATGACAAACATATCTATGGACCTGTAGATTTGAATGTAGATTCTAAAAATGTTAAGGATTTCAGCATTACAAATACAGACCTGCTTTTTTCTTCTTCAATATCCCTTCTTATTGGCAGAATCGTCCAATAAGGACACAGAGGACCTCCTACTGATGTTATACTGGTGTTATCACACAGCCTGTCTGTGTCTTAGATGTCTCCGCCTTTGGTTGCATAAAGCAGCAAAGCCTTTTCAGACAATCCTCTGTGCAAAAGAAAAGTTTTAATGACATTTCAATGAAGCAGAAAGCAGAATAACCTTAGTAAGTGCAGAAGGGGCATCATAGTGGGTGCAGCCAACTGCATTGACCAACTTTAATCTAGCCCATAGATGGGTGTAACAGTGCAACAGTGGCTGAAACCACAGAAGCCTGCAAACCTGGACAAGCAATGTCCATTTCTATTAGAACAATGCACCAGGAGCCTTGCGGGCCGTTAAAGCAATTCTCCAATTTTATGTGCATATCTTCATTTGATCTTTTACTTTGCAACTGAGGGCTATCCCAAAGATTACCACCAACAGAGAAGATAAAAACTTTGAAAAGACAGCTTTATGCAAAGCTACATAAAAAAAAAAAAAAAAAAAAAAAAAAAAAACCCGGAGAGAATAAGAGGTGCAGTACAGAAGCAGACAGTAAAGAGATATGTCAATTCCCTGTTGGGCAATCTGGATGAAAGTGTGACAGGGGAATAGACAGGCACCACATGAACAAGGTTAGTATGGTGTCACAAGCACACAGACGGCATCTTCTTCTATTGTTCTACTTCTGCGTCCTTCCATCAGTTGATCTGTTAATCTTTTAAACACTGGCAGCCTCTATACTTGTGTATGAAAGGCTAAACTATACCCTGATTTTAAGACCAGACTAGACTAGGTTGTATGGAATAGGTTATTAAGTCCTGTTGTCAATGTTAAATCAGTTGTCTGATTAATGTCAGAGTTAAAGAATTCAAACACGTATTAAATTACTTTGCTCTATTAACGCTTGCTAATAGCTTTCAACCAAATGAATTAACGGTCGTAGGACACATTTTAAGGAACCTGTCACCATCAATGTATTCTTCTTGTTAAAGTTGTCAAAAACAATTTGCAACAATTGTGCATATTTGCATAACGGGACTGCTTTATCCAATTCGTCTTTGGTGAAGGTTTTATTTACTTTTTGGAACATTGCAGACATTGAAAAAGACATTTTGACTGGGATGTGTCTTTAGCTTTGTTGAGGTTTTGTGTTTAAAGTTATCTATGTTGACATGCAATTTTCACAATAGGGTTCTACAACAGTTCAGTTATGCTGAGTGGTCATAGATCATATTGCTCCAGTGTTGAGCTATATCAATTTTTCACTAAGTCTGCCTTTACCCTGCTTTGAGCTTGACCAGAGAGAAGCTTTGACAATGAGGTGTGCTTTATTTGCCAAAAAGCTGGTCAATAGTTTATGTTTCTAATTCTAGCTTGGCCCCGCTGCTTCTGTATCTCAGATGTGAACTTCCTGCTTTGCCAGTGGCGATGTCAAAACGAACACAGAACATGAGACTTTCCAACACAACAAAGCTTTAAACAACTTCACCCTCCACTCAGGGCATACATTTTCTGAAGCTTTATCAAGTGAATAACAGCTTCAATTTGTATTTCTCCCAGCTGACTTATTTCTTATTAAAACATATTACCATAAGCTATCCCCAACTCCCCAAACTCATTCGTCAAAGGCATGTATTTGAGAAGTGTATTTTGCTAATATTAGCTATAAAGCTTGAGAATTCTTTTAGGATCCAGAATACAGTATTTGAAAAAAGTAGGCCATTTTAATGTTTTCATTACTTCTGTTCAATTTTAATTCATTGCACTGCATTTTTTAAATATAATTTCACATACAGTAATAAAACCTTCACTCTTGCAAATACTGTATAAAGAAGTGAGGTTTTTTTTTTAATTTATTTTTATATACAATGGGGAATTAGACTAGCTTAATTTAAGTATTGCTCATATGTGTATGGTGAAAGTATTTTACTGATATATCAGTTATCTTAAATACGTTTTGGAATAATATTGTATTTTGGTTCTTTATAGCTGGCCAGTGTGTTCACAAGGGCAACAACAAAGGCACATATATAGTAGTGAACCTCGGTTCCCTCAGGCAGGCACATCACACAGGGCGAGGCAATCCACACACAGGCAGAGGGTGGACGCAAACCCGGGACCTCTTGCACTAAAGCATAGGGCCAATACGTCTGTGCAAAAGAGACGTCTCCTTTGCAAGGAGCATATATCAGGCTTATGTCTTCATATGTGATTACGTCACCTACCAGCCCTGCTGCTGCCTTCTCCCATGCACGCTACACTCTCCCCTGCCAGCCTCAAGACCACCTCGGACTTGCTCACCAGGCTATGGTCCAATGAGTGCGTGCCGGGGTACCTGCATCCACTTCTGACACCAATATAGCAAACCTCGGTTCCCGCAGGCAGGTGCATCACACAGGGCGAGGCAATCCACACACAGGCAGAGGGCAGGCTCGAACCCGGGACAACTCGCACTGAAGCATGTTACAGTGTAACAGGGGGATGTTACCTGTGTGGGTCGTCACTGAATAATAATGAGTCAGACACAGAGCAATGGGTGTTGACATGTCACAAAGGAGAGCAGATTTAATAATAACAAGGCCTGAAGCAAAGGGGACCAACAATAATAATCCCAGCTCCAGATTTAATAAGGAAAACAAAACTAATAAATTAAAGTTTGCCCACATATGTTGAGCGCTAGTCCCACAAAATCGTCTACACTACACAGCCCTCACTTTGCTTGTTTGGGATAAACATCCCCTAAACTGGCCTACTTCTGGAGCTCCCAGTGACCTGCTGGGCAGCGCCTTCATGGGCACGTCTGGTTCTTTATCCTTGGAGCGGACGCTGCAAATACAGGACTCAGCGCAGCTGAAATCTAAGGGGTCTATGGCATTGCAATAGGCTCAAGCTGTGGTGCAGACGCTTTTTGAGTTATGCACAGGCTTACCGGACACGCCCCCAAGACAATCAGAACTCAGTAATATAGTAGCTTATCACTACCAGCGGCAGCTGTGTCAGGATTTGATCCGAATCCATTGCATTGCCAGTACTAGTGATTCTGTGGTCTGCAATGACTTCTTCAATATTCAATGGTATTCTTCAAATATTTCTGTTAGGGTAATAAAGTCCATAAGGTAATTTTCCTTGGAGCAACGTTTCCTGTAATATGACTTTTGAAAGTATTAGCTGATGCTGGATTATTTTGAGGCATTTTATCTGGTAAATGGGCTTAACAGTTTTATGCATAGGGCCCTGGGTGTGGTAAATGGAATATGTGCTATTATTACACCACCCAAATACTGTCCGGTTCTATGGAAAACAAAAGACTTCCTTATTGTAAAACTGTATATGACATATATGTGTGTGACGGTGTGTATAATTTGTAAGGTACAGACAGCTGCATAAAATACATTTATTTACATCAAGGGTTTGTTACCTTGGTTAACAATAAATAAACATGAATAAATACACACATATCTGCTGCCAGCTAGTGAATTAAATGTATTAAATCCGAGGTTTAAAAATAAAACCTGTTTACAAGCTGCATAATGTAACAGGCACAAGCTGGGTTGCTGTAGGTAGTACTGAAGAGCATAACTGTGGGTGAATTCATGGGGTGTCAAAAACATTGTTATTGGTAACCAGTTGGTGACCCGAATCATTGATAAGGGTTCTGAAAGAGCCAGACCCAGCTTCTTTTATTACAGTAATCGTTTTAGAATCCCTCGTCAGCGGTAGCTATTGCTCTTTTATGTTATTTGAATACATTTTATAAACCATGCTGTGCATTCTGCTAATGGACATGCATAATGGAAATTCTACACAGTGTGCATCCAAAAAGATTTTTGTAGAAATGTATTCACATAACTGAACTTAACCAGCAACTTGGTACAATAACATCTCATATCAGTTTCACACACTAGGAAAAAAAAAAAAATCTCATTGCAGGTCATTTGGCAGCCATATTTGTTGTGCACTGATGTTTCTGTGCTGATGTCGTTTTCTGCTACTGTGGATGAAAGAAAACATCTTAATGGATTTTTCAATACTGCTGATCTCCTTTTCAAATAACCAGCCCATATTTCCATCAATAGCCATACAATTGCAGACAGAAAAGCCATCAGTCGCCATTGATTTATAGCTGAAATCAATAGCTATTTTCCTAATGCTCAAATAATTGTGTGTCATTCTGGAGATGTGAAGAGGAACAAATGGCAAATAGCCTATTTTAAGGCTGAGGCAGGAATTATTAGAATGATGCATCACATCTAAATAGTGTGTATTATGCTCTGAAACCAAATGGATTTGCTGTCCTTGTCCCATATCTTTAGTGTCTAGTATATATTTAGCTTTACTAAGTTATATCCAACCTTTTTCTGATAAATTGAGGAACAAATGTCCATTTAGAAGATCGATAAATGAAATACTCCACAGGCCCAAGAAACTTCTGGCTCTCTATATATACACCGGATTACCTCACTTTGGCGCCTCTGCGTTTATTTTTAATAGATCAAAATGACTGTGGCACTTAAAAGAGGGTGGCCTTTATAGAGAGTGTCCTTTATTAATAATACTCCAATTTTCAAACGCTGCAATATTTTATTAAGTGATTTCTGACATTTTAGAAGTATCGCGGTTGCTTATTTTCTGTAATACGATAGCTTACATGTATGTAGCAGCGTGTGTGGCTAACTTACTTTGACTACAGTACATTTATCAGTGACAGTTACCGAGAGCTTATTAGGTGGTAGTTGGAAGGTCAAGGAGTACTCTACCAACGAATCAGGAGTGTGTATTGGTTGTTAACAGAATTGAGTACAGGAATTACAATTGAACTAAAAACATAACAGCAAAACCACCTATCAGAACTTCAGAAGGACTGCTGTTCTAATAATCAAATAAAATGTGCTTACTATGTGTGTGTACATTAGTTTGTAATTTACATCTCTTCGGGGGAGTTGCATGTACATAGTCAGTGTTGCGCGTCTGTTTGTTTACTGTGTGTTTTTTTTTTTAGAAGGGGGAGAAAAAAATACCTTAATGTTTCTTTAGTGATAGCGGCGTTTATTCGAGGGAAGCCTCTATTATAAAACTGATATGACTATGGCATCAATACGAGGGCGGCGCCAAATTGAAGTAATAGGGGGCATTATATAATATATAATTTCTAATTGTTTAAAAGGCATTGAATCACAAAAGGGCACTCAGTACCCTATCTCGAGCCAAGCCCCACCCCTTATTCGCTGTATTTCACATACCTCTTTATAGACCTGCATACTGATAAATCCTCTCCTGATCACTCGTTTTATCACCAAACTCCTCAATAATGTGATCCAGGTCATTATTTTATTACTATAACATCTCAAAAAGCTTTGCAAATGTCTGTGATATTCTTTGAGTGCTGGATGCAGAAGTAACTATCTCCTTTGTTACAGTGCCGTGAAAAAGTATTTGCCCCCTGTCTGATTTTCTGCATTTTTGCAGATTTTTCACATTGAATTTTGTCAGATCTTCTTGTGGGTTGTAATTTTATATAGAGGAAGTCTGAGAGAAAAAATGACACCAAAGTTTGGTGCTTCTTTCATTTGTTTGGTGTGCAAGGCAATCAAACATGCAATCTTCAGGTGTGAAAAAGTTATTCCCCCCCTAGTTAACTCAACCCAATTAAAGGGGTAATTAGGGTCAGCTGTTTGAATACTTTGGTTAACAATCAAGCCTGATTTGAGCCAGCCCTGCACAATATAAATCTGACTAACTTTGGCCCTTACCATAAGAGCGAAGTTGTCAGCACACAGAGGTTCTAGAGGCCCATCATGCCACGATCAAAAGAAATTCCTGAAGACCTCCGGGAAAAAAAAGTTATTAATGCCTATCAGTCTAGAAAGGTTTACAAAGCCATTTTTAAGGCTCTGGGGCTCCATGAAACCACAGTCAGAGCCATATTGTCCAAATGGAGAAAGTTTAGGACAGTAGTGAATTGTCCCAGGAGTGGCCGTCCTGCCAAAATCTCTCCAAGAGCAAGGCATAAAATCATCCAGGAAGTCACAAAGAACCCTAGAACAACATCCAGGGATCTGCAGGCCTCTCTAGCTTCAGCTAAGTTCAGTGTTTCGTGACTCCACCATCAGAAAGACACTGGGCAAAAATGGAATTCATGGCAAATAGCAAGGCAGAAACCATTGCTCACTAAGAAGAACATGAATGATCATCTCAAGTTTGCCAAAAAGCACCTGAATGATCTTCAAGAGTTCTGGAACAATGTTCTATGGACATATGAGTCAAAAGTGGAACTTTTTGGCCAACATGGGTCCCATTATGTCTGGTGAAAACCAAATATTGCATTTTACAAGAACCTCATACCAGTGGTCAAAAATGGTGGTGGTAGTGTCATGATTTGGGGATGCTTTGCTGCATCAGGACCTGGACAACCTGCCATTATTGAAGGAACCATTAATTCTGCTCTGTATCAGAGAATTGTCAGGCCACCCGTCCATGAGCTGAAGCTGAAGCTGAAGCGCAGCTGGGTCATGCAGCAAGACAATGATCCAAAACACACAAGCAAGTCTACGTCAGAATGGTTGAATAACAAGAAATTTAAAGTTTCGGAATGGCCTAGTCAAAGTCCAGACCTAAACCCCATTGAGATATTGAGGCAGGACCTGAAACAAGCAGTTTATCCTCGAAAACCCACAAATATCATTGAGTTGAAGCAATTCTGAATGAAGGGGTGGGCCAAAATTCTTCCACGGCACTATGAGAGACTGATCAATAACAACAGAAGCGTTTGGTTGCAGTTATTGCAGCTAAAAGGTGGCATAACCAGTTATTGAGTCTATTAATTTTTCACGGGGGCATTGGGTATTGTATAACTTTATTTAATAAATAAATGAAAAAAGTATCAAAATGTTATTTGTTCACTTAGGATCCCTTTTATCCAATAGTAGATTTTGGTTGAAGATCTGATAAGATTCAATGTCAAAAATATGCAAAAATGCAGAAAATCAGACAGGAGGCAAATACTTTTTCACAGTACTGTATGTGTCTGTGTTATTTCTGTGGTACAGGGGTGACCTGTATTGCTCAGATATGTCCCCCTTTTTTTTGGCTTCATTCGGCTCCTATCGGTCTCACTCAGCCATTGTTCTCTCAGCTTTTTCCGGAGAAAAAAACAAATAGAGTGTTTTTGATGAACCTTTTTTTTTTTTGATCGGACTGGAAAGGGAAAATTATAATGTGGGACCTGGTCCGACATAGGATTGCAAAGGGTTAATAGAATACCCAATAATTCTGTACAAATGCACAACAGTCATAGTGCATATTTGCAGAAATTGTGTGGTATTCCTAAGCCGGAGTTTCAACAAGAGATAGCAACACCTGCTGTAATGCTGCAGCTTTGTGTGCACATATATATATATATATATATATATATATATATATATATATATATATATATATATATATATATATATATATATATATAACCTTATTCTTTTGTCACTTGTGTTCTTGGTTCTAATCCAGGGGCACTGATGTACCAAATGTTATGGATGGACTGATATAGGTGTGTATTGACTGAGACTGAGACTATGTTGGCATGATCACAACACTTCCTTAGTCTTAGGTTAGGTGCAACATGCTATACACTTATTAAATTACTAATTAAAGCTATTCTACAGTTATAGTCAAATGTTTTGCATCAACTAGAATTTTAGGGTTGAGACATAATAATAAAAAATAAAAAAAACAATATGAACATAATTTAGATCTTTCATTTAATATAATGTAAACAAAGACTTACAAAATGATACAAAACGTTATGCAGCGAAAATGTATTAATTCTCTAGGGCGATGCAAAACCTTTGGCCATACCTGTACATCAAGTACACAAACCATTTTTTTAATATATATTAAAGAACACTGGGGGGGAACTGAATTCGTTTCAATTGCCAATCAATACATACAGTTACTACTGATGTCCCTTCTCAATTTGTCATAATCAATGTAGTGTCCTAATGCATAAAAGCGTCAATGGAGTATAATGACTGAATTACCCATCCCAAGATTAGAGGGGTCTCCACGTTTAGCGGTTGTGCAATTCAGCACTTCTGCTTGCCTTGACATAAGTAAGTAATCTGTGGATAAAAAGAGGCTGTCCCCCCCCCCCCCCCCCCCCCCCCCCCCCCCCCCCCCCCTCCTCCACAATCACTTCATGATCACCTAAATTACCATCGTCCTTATCACCTTCCTGATGGGCACAAAACTGATGTGTTTCTCCAAGCTTACATTGATCCTCAGTGACTACTTAATGTTGTCAATCCATTCTTATTTTCATGAGCATTCTTCAAATTAATCACCCACACTTACTGTAAACAGTTATGATCAGTATGGCCCTCACGAAAGTTTGCCACAGTAAATCTGAACACTCATTTTGCAGTTTTCCCACACTTTTCGCATGGTTGTACAATGCATTTACCATGTTTTTTTTTTCAGTTCGCTTTACCATACCTCACTGAGCTTTGCAATGCTTGCATATGCTTTATCAGGCATTTCCCTGATAACATGACTAACTACACAAACTTTTGATGAGTCTGTTTGTCACACCAAAAAAAGGATTGTTTTTTTTTCAATTCTGGAACCAAAATTCTACATTAGCTACCCAAACGACTTTATATAAGTAAAAATGACAGTGTGGGTTCATGTTTAGCATAATGACCAGTTTTATTTAGGGAGCGAGCTGGGATAAAGAGCAGACAATCATTAGGAAACACAGATCACTCCAGAAAGTGAGAATACAGACAGCATAACTCCTCCAGTATCCCAAATTCCCTGTTCCCAAAGAGAAAAAAAAGCATTTTTATAACCGTTTCAATACCAATATATTTTACTGAATTAGGATTGTCATTTAACAAGACTTCTGTGTACAGTACTTGCATCACCAATGGGGGGCATTGTAAAACCAGGTCTGTGCTCATGTTTGATGTGAGCTTATATTAATTACATAATGCACAGGACTTCTGATCGATAATGAAATGATGAGTTGTATGGGAGAGATCAAAACCTGCAAGCCCTTTACCACTGAGACCAGGCTGAGATCAAAAACAGTGCAATCCATCGCTGGCTCTGTAAATTAAGATCACAACATGGTTTATGGTAGGTTTAAAGAATTGATCAAAAAATAGCAGCGGGCTTTCCCTGATTGGAGATGAGGTGTTGAACAGTGAACATTGAGCAGAGTAACTGAGTTTGGAATGTTCTTCCTCTTTCTGTACCCCTCTCCTAATGGCTTGTTGTAACTTACATGTTGGCAGTAAAATACAGCGTGTGTCAGGAACACAACTGTGATTTCAAAATGAGTGCTATCAGTACGGTAAAAACATTGCTGACCATGACATATATCAGCGGTCCTCAAAGTAATTTTGGCATGGGCATAAATTGATCTTACTTGGCTGTTTGCGGGCACGCTGACTATTGCATAGGATCTTATCTTACACACTGCCTTCTCGCGACATATTATATAATATATATATATATATTCCGTGAGAAGGCAGTCTAATAAGCCAAGTCTCAGGTAGTAATTGAGCGCGCTGCTCTTATTCTTTAAATATTTTACATAAAATAATGCAAAGATTTTTTTTAAATAGCATGTTTACACAGATAAGTAGACAGCGTCTCACTTTGTTTCAATTTGACAAATTTGTAACACTACTCTGTTTTAAAGATCACTCATCTCCAGTACAATTATTCAGAGAAAGTAAATTTGTAACTAAACCGACTATGGTGTTTCCATTGTCTGGTGAAATAAAAAATAGAAAATTAAATTCACATAATGAAATGTATTATTGTTCTCATTCGATGCCGAATACTGTGAACGGCCTCTGCTTGCTTATGATTGGACAGCTGCCTAAAACTTGGCAGATATTTGACTCTCCCATTGGTTAAACTTACAGTTAGTACCTGCACTTGAAGCAGACACAGTTTATGTCACACCTAGCTAACTTATGATTGTGCTATCGCAGAGACAATGCAGCTATTCAATTGGTTGATTGTATTGCAAAAGCCATCCTGGAAAAAAAATGTCGCGTACGTACAAGCACAGCATAAGCGAGCAGCAATGTAAACAGACTGCTGTGGCGCTTTTGGTGGAAAATGTGTTTAAAGCTTTCTTTATTTTCCCATGCTACGACCCACCAGAAATGTGTTCACGTCCCATAATTTAGAACAGCTGCCGCGGGCACGATGGCCTCGCTTCGCGGGCACGACTTTGAGGACCACTGACACCAGCAACAGTATGTATAGAATAGTATGGATCAAGATAATGGGTGAAAATTTGACAAATGGTAGGACCTAGATGTCATTAACAAGCAAATATCAATAATATAAAATATCAATGAATAGAGCTAAGTAATGTAGGAATGTTCAATAACATGAATGTTATATACATGACTATAGTAGTAATATATACTACAGCCTTATTGTAAAAATTTGCAGATAAAACGTATCACAAACTGTACTGCAGCAGATTGGTACTACCTCCAATTCACAGCGTAATGAATAACATGTTTATAGATTGTATATAATCACCTAACAGAGCTAAAGTATTACAGAAATTTCTCCTTTTCAAAAATAAGAATTAAAACAAACATTTAAAATAAGGCCGGTAACTGCTTATATGAAAACACTTTAATATAAGCAATGGTGGCCAAGAAAGTCACATTTTCACTAATTTCTATCACGGTAGCTACTGTATATAAAACTATACATTAAAACTTGACCAGACAGATTTCCTTGCAAACTTTGGCAATCTCTTCCAATCAGTCCGTCTCGTGGAAGTCAAATTAATCAGACACTTATTATTCCTGCTTAAATTACTTGAGTGTTGCTGTTTGTGCAATCTGAGAAATTATCTTGTTGATTTCTTAAGATGTGCTGGCTTTGCGTGGATAATAATGTTTACAATGATGCTGGAAATCAATTTCTGCTTAAATGCCAACCAGTGTTTAGATTAAACGCATGACTAAAGCTAAAGATTACATTTGCTATTGACCTTTAAAGGTCAGCAACAGGTCAATAAGTAAATAGCAAACACAATAAACTGATATTTGATGTGATGCCCGACACGCTTAAAACTACAGGCACATTAACTACACTGTATCTGCGAGATCCAGATCACCACAAGCGCCCATCTTAACTGCTATGCAAAATAGCCCAGATTATGCTTTTTATTTTTTTATTTTTTTTTAAACTGGATTCAATAAAAACATTTGCAACCAATTTGTTTTTGGGGTCCTTTTCTCTCATTGGGGGGCAAAAACATTTTGTGAAGGGTTTGTGTAGCTCCACAACCCCATACTAAAACACTTTAACACTTTACACTAGTAATATGAAGGAAAAGAAAAATGTCCTCATGATTGTCTCCTCTATCACAGCATGACTAAAGCAAAACAGATTCTTGTATAGCTGCTGGAAGCAGGCCTGGCCCTGTCTCGATGAATAATAGATTAGCACTGAAACTTCTGTACAATTGCCAAAGGCAAATCTGTCGGGCTCACAACTTAAATAAGTTTCTGACTAGATTAGCTAAATCCTGAGGCTTTTGCTGTATCTTAGTGTAGCCAAAGATCTGTGGACCTGGTTGAATCTGTTACCTTGTATGGATATATTGCAGTGAATTAAAGAGAGTACCGGTAATAACTCAAATGCCATAGACCTACTGTGACAGGGCAGAGGCCCTGCACAGAGGTTGTGTTGAGTTGGCAGAGAAGTTCATCTCTCCTTGCCAACGCCACATGAGAATGTGGCTGGAAGTGAATAATGGAATAATTGATCATTAGTTAGGCTCCAGCCATGGCTGTATATAAGGACACAGAAATCCTTTGTTTGGGAGAGGGGTTTGGGTGAGTAACCTATATGTTGTATGCTGTGCAATGTATTGTATTGGGGCTAAATTGTGTATTGGTCATTGAAAGCAAATGACCAGCCTGAGAAGTGTTTTGTTTAAATCTTTTGTTTTGGCCCTTATGCTTGTTTCTTTATTTTATGTTAAATAAAAGAAACAATATAGTTAAACTGCTGCTTCTGCCCCTGGTCTGCTGCCTGACATTTACAACCCTTGGGCTTAGGGGGTAGAAAGGGATTTAAAAGGGCACCCCCTCGCAGAAGCCCAGGGTAAAGCCATCCTTTCACATTTGGTGTTAAAGTGGGATAGCGCCCCTTAAAAAAAAATAATAAACACATTGTCATGGAAGACTGGAATGACCAGCAATGCTGACTAGAAGCAGAAGGGGGCTCGAATCTGCACCGCCTGCAGAGTTGGGGCGGCTTTCTTCATGGAGGCCTTCCATCAGGATAAGGTATAGTCGGCTGAGGAATGACTCTGTCTGAAGGATCTCCAAACATTGGCCTCGCTAACACCGAAGACAGAACCTCCCCATCTTACCAGCGCTGGGGGATGGCAGCCTGGACACCTTCCTCGAGGACTTCGCCTGCCGATAATGTAAACACTGTCACCTGTTGCCCCAGTTGGTCGAGAACCAGCAAGTCCAGTGTGCCCCTTTCTGTGACCTGCACTGCCTCGGCTGGAGTGCCCCCGTCTTGCAACCTGCGCTGTCATCAGCTCTCGAGTTCCTGGGTGAAAAATGAAGCTGGCTTGGTCATGAGATCGGAGGATTCCCACTGAACCTTCAAGTCTCCCCAGCCATGTGCTGAATTGCTGTGGTCAGGGGGAAAAAGTGATTGGACATTGAAAACAAGGGATAAAATAATAACTAGACGCACAAAATTAAAAGCATTTAATACTAAGATTTTAATCCATGGTGTTGTGGAGAACAATAAGCAAATTCAGCTTGGGGCCAGTTATCTGGATTGTTCAGTTTCCCTTATTAAATGAGTTAAAAAGGGTATAACAAAATGCAATGGTGGCACCTGCAAGATATGAAGCGAAAACAATGCTTGGGGGAAAATAAGTATAAAAACCCTTCTTTCTTCAGTGCAAATAACAGCAAAAACACAATGTCAACAATTTCACACAATTTCAATTCAACACAACAAATAAATAGGTCATCTGTTTGTGCGACATCTACATTGTCTATACAAGTATTATTTTTTGAAATACTTAAACATTACTTTATTTATGAACCTTAACAACACTTGGAAATCATCACTACTATTGAAATAACTCAATCAAACAGTTTAAAGGCAATGTTTTACCTGGGATGGTTTCAGATGTAGTTTAATGATGTACCTGGCTAAAAAGCTGGCAGCATATACCGGTAGGTCACATGACTTTTCCTCTTCACAATATCTTCATTGTAGGTTCTATTATACTTTTAGTGAAAAACGAGCCAATTTTTTCACTTGGATCCATATGGGGCTCAGATCAGTAGGAACAATGAACTAAACCAGCCAAGCATTGTCTCCTTGAATGACATTGAAATGCAACAAAATCTGTTATTTTGGACCTCAATGATACTGCAGCAGGACCATCATAGCCTTGTTTACCTGTGTATCTGAAAACTGTCTTTGGTAAGCAAAGCCATTCATTTTCATCAGAATATTAAAAGATGTTTTCATATTTAGAGTACAGTAAAGCAGGCAGATGTGGTTTTCTGCTTTTGTTGTAGACATTTTTTCAGAAGTTGAAAAGACCCTGCTTTCACTGAAAATGGAGTGAAGGACTGGAAAAATCTAAAGGGAAAACTTCAGAAACATTCATAATCTGGCACCACAAACAGTGTTCAGAAAGGTGGCATTTGTTCAAACAGTCGAAGGAAGTTCTAACAGTAGCGTCCCAGTTATCAAATTCTCACAAAACGGTGGTGCGTGAAAACAGACAGTATGCTACGAAAATATTTTGCCACAAGTTCTGTAAAATCAGATTCAGATCAAGCTGTTTGTATAGATAACAGCAATTTGAATAAATGCAGAAATTGTGAAGCGGATGTTCCAGGCAAGGGAATGATCGAAAAGGATTCAGAGTTTTCGTCGGCTGCCTCCTTCAGTGGTATGGGGGGCTCAGATTGGCAGGAAGAATTGATGTTAAACCAGCCAAGCATTGTCTCCTCCAATGGCATTGCAATGCAACTAAATCTTGTATCTGAACTACAGTGTTGATTTTGATATCCCAGCTGCCCTAGCGGTCTGGCTGTTGCACAGTAGAAAATGAGAAATATATTTGTTGTTAGACCTACTCTCACAAATATTTTTTTGTGTTGGCCAGAACAATTTCTTGTGTGGGTTTGGGCAATTTATTCTGGGGTGGCTAGCCTCTTAAACGCGTCACCTATGCTGCTGATGTATTTATTTTCCAAAGACTTTATTTAGGTTATGCTGCAGCAGCTCTCCATTTGATTAACTAACAGGTCAGTTTTGTCTTTGTGGAAATTTGCTTTTCTTTTCTTTTTTGGCTGGTGCCATAGTAGCATCTGCAGACCCCGTTGTTCAATCATATTATATTTGCCTTCTACTTCTCTCTGTCCACTATACCACTCATTTATCTTTGCCAGAAGGAAGTTCTAAATCTTGACTTTCAGCATTGCGATTATTTATAATGAGATGCTACTTCTGATCGCTCCTGTATAATGAGTAGTAATTTAGGCTGTTTGTAAACACGCGGTGATATTACGGTAGTTGTTCACGAAAAAGAGCTGTTTAGGCTACAAATTCACAGTATTTCCGAACAAATAAGTAATATTAGTACATACTTCCGGGCTGTATTTAAACCTGTCACTGTTTAGATCAACATACATCCCAGTGATGTTGATTTGTTGTCTCATATAATACTCTAACTACTCAATAAACACATCTGGTTACCGTTACAGGCAAGGGCTTTAAGTAAATCAATGGGATAAACGGATTTATATACATTCATATATTCTTTTCAATACTCTTTCAGAAACGCTGTAATCCTTTACAATCTTACAAGCTGGAAAAAAGAGACAAATTGTCATGTAGCTTTCTGGTCTGCTGTATGTCATCTCTTATCAAATTACATCAGCTATAAACTACAGAATCAGTTTACCCAGCCATTTCAGAATGTGGAATGTGATGCTATAATAACTTGTTCTTTCCGCACAATTAGTTTAAATAGGACATGCCGGGCATAATATTTGTAGGTCATGTCAAGAAAATGAATAGTATTAGATTAAAACCACACATTTTGTCAATATCTCTTTACAACTGTACATCGGTGATGCTAAATTCTGATGTATTTTTAAAAGATAATGATTTTTTTTTTCATAATTAGCTGTAATAGTGTATTATTATTGACATGACATTCTGGCAGGGTTATCTTTTTTTTTTTTTCTAACAGCTTTATTGAAGTTTTGAAAGTGAGGCTGAATGCATTTTTGAATGTCATTCGTAACATTGTAATTGCAGTCAGCAAATTAAAGTCATGTGTTATTAAAATGCAATGATTTCCAATCAGCTCTGACAACACAAACAAACACAGCACAAAAGCTTTTAGATTTTATAGCATGGCATCTATCAATAGCATTATTGAGCCAGGTCTGTGAGCTGAGCAGAGGAGAGGGGGAGAGCATACAAAAGATGCTGCGCCTCATCACTTTGTTTTCAAATTTTGGACAATTTCCTGGACCATTGCAAGGCTTCAAAAGTATTAAAAAAAAATAATAAGTGGACCTGTTTATAGAGAATGAGTATTGTCTTTTAGCTGTATATGATAAAGAACAGGAGCTAAACTATATTTCAGTTCTGCCATGCAATTGAGTAAGTTTATGTATAGACACAAAATAATTTTTTTGTCTGGAAATACGTACAGTACACATACTGTACAAGTAGTCTGTTCACTCAAGTTAATTCACAACCCAGTTCACGCAGATCTGACTTTCCAGCTTTCTTCATCACTACAACATCAAAGGAGTTACTTAACTCATCTCAGTACTTACTGTAATTCTTAAAAACAGCTGAATGCAACAAGGACAAAGCTCCACGTTTTCCACTATTCGGCCTTCATCAGGAGTGAAAGAATCAACAGAGCTGGAATGCATGGCAATTAGTACACCATGGCTTAAAAAAATGCAAAAAGCTGTGTGATTTCTGTACAGCACAGGGTGAAATGTACTAAGCAAGCACAATGCTGTTAGCGACTTTTTAGGGAATGCTTCGCGGCAGCAGTTTTTCTGTGTAGTTCATCCTTAGATGAATATGTAATTATGGCCGTTCCTGCATACTTTTTCAAAAATGGGATACAGATGCAGTGAGGGTTGTCAAATTTTATAATAAGATGTACTAAAGCTGCCGGCAATTGCATCAATTAGTTAAGAACTTTTGAAAGCACATTTTAAACAGTCACAATTAGCAAACCTTTAAAAGGCAGTATGAAAAACACCATCTCCTACCCATGGCAGCTGTCACTGCAGCAAGAAGGAGATATTGTCTTCAGTAAGAACAAGTGATTTGTAGAATGAGAAGAGAAAGGGTATTTCATACCCACATACTCTCTGTGATTTAAATGAAGACCAAATTAAGCAAAGGCATGGGCTCGGCAGCCACATTTCTTGAGCTGCTGTCTGTTTTAAAATATGTCTGTCACAAAGAGAAGCTATGCTATTCTTGCAGTGGTCAAACTATTGTCATGGCCAACCTTAGTCTGTGTGGGTCCCTAGGCAGGGGCCCTGGGCGCACGACACCCTGCTGCCCCCCAACCCCCCCAAAGAAAAAATATCCCAATATAACCCCACCCCCACCCCGCATTATAATAAAACAGTAGGCTACTGCTCACCTTCAGTAATCAAGTAGGCAAGCCATGCTGAATGTGTGCTGTCACTTAAGTTAAATAAAAGCTGTTTGCAAATCCTTTTTATTTAAATCTAAATTGATATTTGACAGAGTTACTTCTCAAATCCATGTGTAACATTACACTAAAACAACATGCCCAACAAAGCATCATTATGTTTTTTCTGAATATTCTAGCCAAGAACAGCTTTATTTTATACCACGCTGCATTTCCAGTTGTACTTCCAAACATTTAATTTGTCGCAGATTAATTAAATATTTACAGCTCTCTTCATTAACATATTTTTATGAATATACATATTCTTCATTAACATATATTAACGTATGACAAAATGTATACTACTCGAATTGTCGCGACGAAAATGCTAATTGCGGTATGTTTGCACTGCGACTGGCCCATTTTAGTACATTTACCCCCTAAGACTGTAAAAAGACGTTAACAGACTAAGACTTTTCACTGGTCCAGCCAAACACAGTTTTGGCCATTTAGAGACAGACCCAAATTGCTACTAACAACCCAGTTTGAAATATGGAAAAATTAGTCAGCAAGTCAATGAGCCAGCCAACTAAAGTACAGACCAGATATGACACCACAGTCAGCAGGTCAACCAATAAGCCATTGAAAGGATTAGCAGTTGAGCACTGCATTTGTATTACAGTGACAGACTCTGACATTCTACTGTGCTGTATTTATTCATAAGGAGACCAAGATCAAGTACCAGCCATGCTTGAGCCAGCACGCGCAACAGACCAATCTCTTGTAAAATTAAAGATTATATACATACCAACAGCAGCCAGTCTCCATAGAAATCATATTGTTGCTTCAACGTTACCATTTAAAGAAGAATGAGCTTAACAATAGGCAGGATAAATGCCTAAATCAATCAGTGCCACTCATTCAAAACACTGGCTTTACAGTATTCATTAGTATAACAAAACACATATGTTTTATGTACGAATGTGTTTGAGAAAGTAGATATTTCCATGTGTAAAATTCTCCTAATAATGAATAAATACAAAATGATATATTATTTATTAAGATAAAGCATTTTAGACCAGTCAATGATTCAATATTGAGACATTTATTCATCTTCTCATCTGAAGAGGAGTCCCTCAGATTATTTTTTAGTGGAACGTATATCTAGGCGTAGTTTCAGGCAGAACATTCTTAATCAGTGGCAGCTACCAATATTGAAACCTCTTTACCTCTCTGTGGCAGGAAATGGCGTTTCAGTGACATCAGACCAGAAGAAGGAAACACATACAGGTCAGGAAACTGCAGTTTACAGGAGCGCCGTCCGCGGTCTATTTAATAACACAAATAAATAAAAATGTTTAAACAAAAATAAACACTGCTCACAGAGCAAAATAAAAGGTTTGAAATAAAACAAATCACAAACACAAAATATAAACAGACTCTTTTTTCTGTTTTTTCTTCTTTTTTTTTCTCTCTTTTCTCTCTTCCGTTCTTTTCTCTTCTTCTTTTTTCTCTTCGTTCTTTTTCTCTTTATTCTTCTCTTTTTTTCTCTTTCTTTTGTGTGGTGGGGGGCTATTCTTCTCCTCTTTCTCTTTCATTCTTTCTCTCTATCTTTTTTTTCTCTTTCATTCTTCTTCTCTTTTCTCTTCGTCTTTTCTCTTCTCTTTCTTCTCTTGCGTTCTTTGTTCTTTTCTCTCTTTTCTCTTCTTCTTTTTTCTTACTTCTTCTTCATTCTCGCTTGTGGGTGGGGGGGGGGATCTCTGTCTCTAAACTTCTGTTTGTCTTTTCTGCTTCTTTTTAGACTCTTTACTCTTTCTCTTCTTTTCTCGTCTTTTCTTCTTTTTCTTTTCTTTTTTCTTCTTTCTCTTTTTCTTTCTCTTTTTCTTTTTCTCTTTCTCTCTTCTTCATTCTTCTCTCTCTCTTCTCTTTTTTTTCTTTTCCTCTCTCTCTCCTCTCTCCTTCTTTCTTCTTCTTTTCTCTTCCTTTTTTGCTCTTTTTTTCTTTTTCTCTTTTTCTTTTCTCTTCTCTTCTCTCTCGTTCTTTCTTTTTTCCCCCCCCTTGCTTTTTCTTCTCTTTTCTCTCTTTCTTTTTCTCTTTATCTCTTCTTTCTTTTCCTTTTCCTTTTTTGTTCTCTTCGACTTCTTTCTTCTTAATTTCTCTTCTTCTTTCTCTATATTTACTCTGCTTCTTTTATTCTCTCTTTGTGGCTGGGGTCGTCTCTGGGGGTGGTGTCTTGGGGCTTTCTCTTTTTCGCTGGTTCTGGGGTTTGGGGGCTTCGTTTTGCTCTCTTTCTCTTTTCTGTTCTCTTTCTTATCTTCCTATTTGGTCTTCTTCTTTTCTTCTCTCTTCTTTCTTCTTTTCTCTTTCTCTCTTTCTTCTCTTCTTCTTTCCTTCTTTCTTTCGTCTTCTCGCTTTTTTCTTCTTCTTTCTTCTTCTCGTTTACTTCTCTCTTTTTTCGTTCTCTCCTTCTCTCTTTTATTCTTCTGTTCTGCTCTTCTTTCTTCTGTTTTTTCTCCTTTTCTCTCTTCTTTTTCTTCTCTTCTTCTTTTTTTCTCTTTTCTTTCTTCTAAGGTCAGGCTGGGCAACTGCCTTCACTGATCCTTATTTATTTTTATTTCTTCTTCTTCTTCTTCTTCTTCTTCTTCTTCTTCTTTCTGATTGCTCTTTCTTTCTTCGACTGTAGATTCTTCGTTTTTTCTCGGGTAAATTCTTCTTCTTTATCTTTTGGTCTGTCACCTCAGTCCCAAAACCACTGGCTTGTTAACTTTCTTTCCAGTCTACATTACCCCCACCCCTTCTTTGTATTTTTTGTTTTTATTTTCGTCTCTTGTTTTGATTTCTTTGTGAAAGTTTTCATAATTTTTTTCCCAGTTTTGTCTTTTCAAAACTTCTTCTCTTAGGTTCTCCCCCCCCTTTTACAAATGATAATATTATTTTCTCTTTAAGAGACCTCTTCTCTTTTAGGACCTCTTCTCTTTTCCACGTATTTCTTCTCTATTTCTCTTTATTTTCAATAGTTTCTTTGCTCTTTCTCTCTTCAGTTTTTTCTTGGCTATGAGATCGTTCGAAAACCATTCCCCCCTTTCTTAGGCTTCTTTTTTCTATCGTTTTCTTTCTTCTCGTTTTTTCTTTCGTTTTTTTTCTTCTTCTTTGTCCAGAAAGATCTCTTTTTCATACAGTGTCCCCTCTTCTTCTTTCTCTTTCTTTTTCTTCTTTCTTCTTTCCTTTTCTCTCGTTCTCTTTCTCTGACTTTTCTTCTTCTTTCTCTGTTTTCTTTAATCTTGTTTTTTTGTTTCACAGAGGCAAATAAAAACGGGTGTTTTGTTCTCAAACAAATTTCTTCTTCTTCTCTTTTTCTTTCTTCTCTCTTTTTTTTTTTTTTTCTTTTTTTTTTCTGCCTTAAGGGTCATGCCTTGGGCAACACTGCCTGTCCACGATTCCCTCTATTTATTTTTTATTTTCTCTCTCTCTTCTTCTTCCTTGTCTTCCTTTCTTTTTCCCCTCCCCTTTCCGTCGCTTTCTTCCTTTTCCCTTCTCTTTCTTTCTTTCTTCTTTCCCTTTTTCCCCCTTTTCCGCTTCCCCCTTCTTTCTTCCGTCCTTCTTTCTTTCTTCTTCTTTTTTCCCCCCTCCCCTCCCCTCTGCCACCCCACCCGGAGGTGCAGAGGACGCAGGTCAATTTTTATTTCTAGGGCAGGGGTGACCATCTCGCCGAGTTAGCACCAAATTGAAATCCCACTTTAATTAATTTGGAGAATAGGCCCACCTCCGTGCCAACGGGTTTTGTGTATAAGTGTGGATGGGGGCTTTGATGTTTAGCTGCCAAAACAAGTAAAACAAAACCTCTCTTTCTTCTTCTTCTCCTCCTCTGAACACCCACCCGGAGTGCAGAGAGCTGCAGGTATTTATGCAGGTGACCATCTCCCGATTAGCAACAAATTGATCACTTAATTAATTTGGGAGATGGCCACCTTCTGCACGGGTTTTATAATGTGGATGGGGCTTCCCATCCACGCTGCAAAACAGTAACAAAACTAAAAACACAGCTACACTGTCATACAATAAATAATAAACAATCAAGTTTCCTACCACCCTTCTACACTGGCCAGCCTCCACTTAATTTTCAGCCTCTCTGGGAGAGTTGGCATTCAAACTGCCTCCCTGTTATCTTTGTTATCAAAAAGGTTGAGCATCAAAACCAAGCATGCTAATAATGCTGCGATACATCCTTAACTCAAATGTTGGTTTTATTAGAAAAAAAACAAATCTAATGAAAATGCTGTTATTAAAATCACAAGACAGAATAAACAGTCTTTGCAGACTCTGAACCCCAAAGACCCTAATGACACAAAGCCATGGAAATCAGGATGGAGAGATCGAATCAGGCAGGTAAATTAAGATATGGAGACACAGCTAAATGAAATGTGACTTGGATGACTGGGGCTAGGGGATGAAGGGGCTTCTAATTATTATGACTCATTATAAAAGCAATTCTGTTCTTTGGATTACCAGGCTGCAGGGTCAAATACAGCATTGACGGTTGGGTCACACATGGTCAAAAGCAACTCTAATCAATCGTGTCTGCCATTTAGACTAAAATTTAAATCTGTGTTGAAGAGTTAGCAAACTTGACTTTGAGGACATTCTCTTTATTTACTGTCTCTGTCACCTAATGATCATTCCATTACCCCCTCCTCATATTCTGTTCCTGTACATAAGACACAGCGAGGAAGTACAGAGCATTTACAGAGTTTACCTTCTGGTATTTGTGGTGCCTGCTTTTTAATAGTTTGTAGCAGCCATAGAAGTTGCCTGAAGTCATGCTTCCTCAAAGCATTCTAAGAGTTCTGGCATGGTGGAAGTGTGCATTATCATCTTGTAAGTAACCATCTCCATCAAGGTACAAGTTGACTTTGTCAGCAACGATGCTTTAGTAAACACTTGTGTGGCTGTCAAGGGTACCCAGGTATAAGGAGAACATGAGAATCCACTGAGGAAGATGGGTCCTAATCAAATGGGTAGGATGTGTTTGATTCTTCTTTGCAGAACCGTTCCTAAAAAGCAACAATTATGAATTGTAGAGAAACCTGTTGGAGTAATTTCCAATAAATCCAAGTATCTTTTCTAATTTATTAGTGTCTGAAAAGTTTGAAAAAGCTAGCTGTGATTAATCTGTCCCCGGTTTTATTTTGCTTCCAGCGTTCTCTCTCTTGGTAAACAAAAAAGGATGACAAATATGTTTGTTTTTCAGCAGTGAAATAACATTGACAGCCAAGAACCTCACATCTCACCAACAGGGGTATTTAGTGTGCACAGCAAGTAATTTTATTGCTAAACTGCTTGCTTGTTGTTTTAACTTGGGATCTTTTCAGGGCAGTATTGATATGCATTGACACGGCTTGCGATTGCCTGATCAGAACCTGGACTGAGAAATCTGTTCGCTTTAAAGAGCACCACATTTATTTGTCTGGTAATCATTAAGAACTTTTAAGTCACGAGATCAATAACACATTATCTAAGCCAGTGTTTCTCAACTCTTTTTGAAACCAGGGTCAGTGTCGTCCTAAAACCTGGCAGGCCACTTGCAAAACAAGGACCACTACAATGTAAATGATATAGGTGGTTTTATCCTGGTGCAAAGTTCAAAAAACATTTTGAAACACATCAAAATAAACATCCAAAAAAAGTTAAGTACAAGCAATGGTTTCTTACTGATTTTGTAACATTTGCAGGTGTGTCTTCCTGTCAACTAAAAGGAAAAATGTTACAACATATACCCTGCGTCTTAATTTTTCAATGAAATCCCACGGACTGCTCGTTGAGAGACACCAATTTAACTTAATAGAACATAAAATAATTCCCTTAACCCATTATGCGTGTCATGTTGTAACAGGGGTGTACAGTTACAGCGTGGGTATCTGCTGAGCTAACGCTAGAGACAGAGGGTTTGTATTTGTAACACCGCTCAGGCGTCCAGGTTTTATTAAAAAAAGTATTGCAGACAGTTGCAGTGGTTGGTGGCCGCCACTAGGGTATCAGTAATGGTAGCCCAAGTGTCAGAATGGCAATATATACATGAGCAGATGACTACAAAAATGCAAAACAAAACACTGAATGAAAACAACAAAAAAGGTGGCCAAGCTCGGGTCAAGAGCTATTCCCACTAAAAGGAAGGTCGGGCTTTATGAACCTTCTTCCTACATAAACTTCTCCCTACATAAATCCCTAAAGTAATCCCTATCTATGGTCTGAAGCATCCCGGTTACACCTGCAGTGGTCCTTAGCTCTCCCTGGTTACATACTCAGTTGTGAAGGTTCGCCTCCTTCACCTCCAGGCTTGCAAAGCACAGACCAAGCAAACAAGCAAAAAAAGAAACTGATTTCTCAGGCTCTTTTTAAAGACAGGTGCCAAGATTAACTAACTGTCAATTGTTAAATTCACTCCTGGTTACCTGCTGCACATTCATTTTAATTAGGCCAGCAAGGAGTTCTAACCTCCCAGCCCTGCTATCCAATTAAACAAATTAAACACATTGTTATTTACAAACGGTACACATTTCTCCTCCGCCTCAGCCCTGCCACAAATGTATATTTTGTTATTGTCGTTTTTGCTTAAACTATTATTAGGAAGTATATCAGTGTTCTCAGAAATCCGTGTAATTTCTTATGCTCAAGAGTCTCAAGGCATTAGCGGCGTGCTGTAAAGAAAAGGTACCATAGATTTTAAAACAAGATTTAGGCTCATGTGTAGGGCTGTGCTGTGCGTTTTCGGGTTTGGTTCCGGAATGCATAGCTGCTCTATAATGTCTTTTTCACAGAGGCTTGCTTGATACCTCTATTCAACCACAAGGTTGTTCTCTAAGCTGAAGTGTTCTCTTAGGAGGTGTTCCTGTAAGTGGAGACTACTGTATCTCACCAATGTGGTGAGTTAATTAAAAAGGCAAATATAATGTTACGCTATATTGCAAAAAGTGTGGAATACAAGTTAAGAGAGGTTATGCTACGATTATATAATTTCCTAGTTAGACCCACCTAGACTACTGTGCAGTTTTGGTGACCTGGAGAATTATAAAGAGATATAAACCGACGCAGAACCACATACCTGCTTGGTCATTTTTTGCGTCGATCATTCATTTCCTGTAGGAAATGGGAGTGTGGGGATTCCGTTGAAAAAAATGTGATTTACAATATATTAAAACATCTGCGATTTACAATGAATTTAAACGTCAGTTTATTGTTCTTTTTTTTTTTTTTAATTTCCAGGATCTTGATTGCAGTTGCTTAAATGGTTATTTTTCATGTATTTATTTATTTATTTATACTTTGTTATTTATTTTATTTTTGTATTGAGTTTGCAACAGCGGTTCTTTGGAGAGATGCAATCTGTCACAAATTTCCTAATCATACAATCGACAGGTAATAATCAACACACTGAGAAGACTTAACAAAATTAGATTAAGTTATCATAATAATATAGTTTAAAAGAAAATTTAACTAACAGGTTAAAAAAGATGCCAGTAAGAAATGCTCAAAAAAATACAAAGTAGCCTATTCTCAAATGAGGACAATGACACTGAAAGGGTTAATATACAGTACATAGCATTAAAAGATGTGCATTGAGATACGAATTTAACTAGTACTTATTTTGTTAAGTGTTTTCATTGGATTCAGACATTTCTCATTACAAAACAAATACAAACAGGACCGATTTAGTCTAGTAACACACAAGGAAAGTGCATGTTACTGGGCAGCTAGCTATGTGAGGCTGCAAATAGGGCATCAGGGTGATCGATTGACTAATTGATCAGTGAGTGGTTAATTAAGGCTTGCAAATAAAAGCCACGGCGATCGGTAATCAATTATTCAATCAAGAATTGCATCTCTGAGTTCCATGGCTCCAACAATAAGCTGCACTCCTACTGCAGCTGCTCCCTGTCTTTCAGTTCAATTCAGCACTGCTACAGAAATACTGCATGGCTAGTAAATCACTGCCCCCACATGACTTTGTGAAATAAATAAAATACTGTAGGAAAGTCCCTCAACACATTGAAGTTAGAGGAAGCAACTGTATGGGGGGAAAGATAATCAACTGAAAAACCATTACAATTATATTTGGAGCATTTTGAAACTGGTATTGGGAGGACACGAGAGCCCAGAGGCAGTTTATGGCAAATGAAAAAGAGCAACACATATTGCATAAGAAATGTAACTTTTAATATGTCATAAATATCAGCAGTGGGATTGCCCAGTTGGAGTTTGTAAGGTTTGTTTACTTCATAAATATAAGTCAGTCAGTCTTCTTCAGGTTATCTTCAATCAAAAGAGTTTAATTCCTGAACAAGGCAAATCCAAAAGACAGTACTGAATGCAATCACATGCAGAAGCTGCAGGTACGATCTTGAAGAAAGAAAGTGGCAGGTCAGAACTAACAGGACTCAGAAAAGGAATAGGATTTCAGAACAATTCCGAGCAGCAAACTACAGTTTACAAACATTAATATACAAACCAAGTTACACCCCCCCAGGTAATGGCAATCTTCCACTCTCACCAATAACAGAGCTAGCCCCCCTCCTCCTTTCTTGGAGGTGCGCCAGCCGGCCCCCTGTGAACCAATTTTAGTTGACTTGATTGTGGTTCGAACCTGTGATTAAAATCAGCTTTTTAAGTAGAAGCAACAATTTGTAAACAAGAGTCATCCAAGATCAAAATGGTTCTTTGAAACATAAAAGCACCAGTTTGTTATCCTGATTCTTCAGATAAGCAGGCTCCTTTTGCTGGGTGCAAATTTACATAGCCACAAGGACAGAGCCACGATGAGTCCTCACTTCTCTACCATATAAAGGGGTATAAATCTTTACAAGTTCTAGAATACATTTGCATTGCATGATCCTTCATACAAACCAACAGAACCCAATCCATAGCAGTCCATCACAGGAAACATTTACCTAAATGCTTGGTCAGCTTTAAAAGTGTACTGCATTGCCAAGGATGGTAAAGCAGAAGGAAGTATGCTCTCTTTCTCACAGAAACATTTGTCGCAAGTGTTTAAATTGCTAAAAGTTTTTACTTTGTTGTAGCAGCATTTTTTTGTTGTTGAATGCATTTTTTCTTCCTCTTCATAAATCAAAGTCTGACAGAATTGGATGATTCTGCCAGTTCTCCTGCGGTAAAGTCGGTGAAGATGTTTTTCGACAAGTTCTGTTTCCCAATGTCTTCAATGTTCCAACACTATGTAGTCTACTGAGATATAAACTTTAACTACCACTACAAATACTACTGCCTTTTAGAAGCAGCACCAAATAGTGGACTAGTGAATAGAAAAGTGGACCTCAGATAAAGGTAGCTGACTAATCGCACATCATGTGAATGTGAAGTAATTGGGAAGCATGCCATTTCAGATGGGCGGAAGTGCAGTTGCAGTTGTAATCCATTAGGGTATAATTGACATTTAAAACATCAATAATTTGTTTTAAAAATCCCAACTATTGTAAAATATAGTGTGCAAACAGTAAAGTGTTATGAAACCGTACATTCACAAATGGAGCACCAGACATTATCAAACACAGGATTTATTAATTTTCCCTTTTTTAAATGGCAACAGTTGAATGCCCTGCTGCCTATAATAATAATAAAAAAAAAAAAAAAAAAAAAAATAATAATAATAATAATAATAATAATAATAATAATAATAATAATAACATCTGAAGTATGGAGTGGGAACCATACAGCATGTAGGTTGTCAAACAGTGTTTTTTTTAGGGTACAGAATAAAGAACATACTCAAAATATTATACTTGATAAGCTTGGTGTATCCTCTCCCACTTCTATATGAGGGTGTGGCAAAGTGGCTGGTAAGGGGAACAGGTGTAGCGGTGATGCGTTGCAGGAGTGATAAGCAGACAACTGTGATTCGGTGAATACGTGTTGTTCTCTTTTCCAGTGACCGTCAAATAATAAATCCCCAGCAATACACAACAATGTGTAAAGCACGGGGATAACGAAAAACAGGGCACAGTCCTGAACAAAACAACGACACGGTCACCAGTCCTGGGTGAGTGCAGACGTGCAGGTGCTCAGTGCAGTGGTGCTCCGGATAATGCTTATTCCTAACTGTCTATTTGTGAGACAAAGAACAGACAAATACACTCTGAGAGCTCCTCTCTCAGTCCTTCTCTCTCCCACCGTTTAACCCAAACGAAGGAAAAGATCAGCGTTACCCTGGCCCCTATATGTACTCCCTCATGACATCTAGGTAAACGGTTATAGATGCTTTATTGCTTGCAGCTGCCCCTCGTTTACCTTTCAGGTCAATACGGTCTTACAACAGAGTCTCACTTCTTTCCAAGCTGACCGACTTCCCGGTCACGGAAACGAACTGTCAGGCCAGCTCTTCCAGATACTTCTCCTCCCATTCTTTAGCACCCTCACAGGTCGGGAGGGAGATTTATCACCAGAACTCATTGTATATCTGTCACAGAGGGTTACATAGAATTGCTTTCAAACACCATCTCAGACATGCCCCAATTCCTAGAAGTTAACCTTAAATAAAGTTGTTTGTCCCCATGGGATGTCATTTGGAGTTCTGCACCAAAATCAATTGTTTTTTTTTTTTTTTTTTTTTTTTTTTTATCTGAGACATAAGCATAGAGAATTTTTTGACAAGGCTATTCCGCTGTCCACTGAGTCTTGCCCCCCCCCCCCCCCCAACTTGAAACAGAGACAATGGTTTATACAAACCAAGCGAAAGAATAAAGATCACTTCAGTGATCACTGTCAAGCAAAAAGGACACTGTTCAGTGTGATTGCATTTGGCTTGTAGGCTTCTGGTAAAAGATGTCGAGTTTCTTGCAATGTGATTATATTTGGTTTTACTGAAATTTAAAGTCAAGGGTGAAATCTTCATATCAGACATTTACATTTTCACATTTTCAGCATGTCTGTTTACATTTCCCTTGTTATGGTGTTTGTAGTCATTATATTGCTCCAGTAGTGAATTGTCATTGTTCTTGTAATCTGCTTTTAACTGTGTTTAAGCTTGATTTGAGCTTGATCAGACCTTGTCTGGAGAACCCTAAGTTCCGGTGTCAGAGAATATATTGTTACATACTGTGGGTTCGATGAAATGAACACATGCTTTATTTAGGATTCCAAGCACACACTAACAAACACAGGCTCTTGCCTATACACTTCTGTGTTCCTCAACTGACACTTCTGGGAGGAAATACCAAAGGTTTCTACCTTAATGACTATACCATACAACATATATGTTCCCTCTAATTATTTGTTTCCCCAGGAACCGATATTAAGGAATATTGGTTCCCTTTCCAAATATTTGTACCCTCTTATTTTTTTGTAACAACCTAGTCATTGCTATGGTTTGATAGGCTTTAAAACGATGCTGTACATGATACTGTAAAGATTTATGGATATACTGTTTGTTAGCAAACCCCCCCCCCCCCCCCCCATTTAAAACTGCAATTTTAATTGATATGAAATTGGATAATTGCCCAGCTGGTTTTGCAGTAAAGGTGTTGAACTTCAACAGTGACGCGAGGGTGCTGTAATGCAGAAGCTGGATACAGGCTGCTGGAACTCTATCAGACGGTCGTGACTTTAAGTTTGAATTTGATTCACCCAGGCAAGATACGGGCTCCTCTCCCCCTCTCCTATTGAACTCTATTAACTGTACTCTGTTTGAACAGACACTAAAACAGCTGTTGTTGGCATGGAACTATTTTTAGTTTAATTCAGATTACAGTTTGCTATTAATAGAGCAATGACTTTTATTTATTGGAGAAGTGATACTGTGGCTGTACTGTTGTTATTTAAGGGTGTATTTGTAATTGCTGTTAACCGGTAATTGTTCTGTATGTTTTAATGTGTGTGGATGACTGTTTAGAAATAGGGGCTGATTTATAAAGTGGGGTGGGTTTATTTAATTGGTCTGTGGGAGGCATGTTTGACTGCTCTTGGTTTCTGGTGGGGCTCTTGGCACAAATTCATTGTGGCCCTTGTCTGTTTTATTTTACTGTGTGTTTTATTTTCTTTGCGGTGTTTTATTTCACTGTGTGGCACTTTAATAAGAGTTTTGTTCGTAGTGTGTTCTTATTTATTTGCGGTGTTCTCTGTTCACTTACTTTGTTTTGCAGATTTGGGTGGGGGACACACTTGCTCTGGGCTGGATGTTTCTGTCTACAGCACGTGACCCCGACAGGGAGAGGTCGCCCGTGTGTGTGTGTGTGTGTGTGTGTGTGTGTGTGTGGTGTGTGTGTGTGTGTGTGTGTGTGTGTGTGTGTGTGTGTTTAATCATTAAAATAAAGACAGGATTTATTATTTTTAATATTAATCTCTTAAGTCTAATTTCTTCTACCCCACTCTGGTCAACCTGTTTTATACAGCTTAGCTTTACCAGACCTTCCTGGTTATTAAGATGATGGCAACTCACACCCTACCGGGTTCCCCTACTCAATCCAGTGAGCCTGTAGCTCAGGCTGACGTGCCTGCTCTCAGCACTGTAATATTTTGGGAGTACAGTTCTCTACAGTACTATACAAACTGAACTTACCATTGAAATCAGAGCTGTAGCAGAAACACAGATTTAAACGTCCAAGAAAACGTTATTAGTAATTTATGTATTTAAATTTATTTTAAACAAAATGCATTCATTCAGCTAGTTCAGTCATTCAGCCACCTTTGGCTTTGAAAAATCTAAAATGTAGCTAATACATATTTGACAGCTATATTGCTATATATATATATATATATATATATATATATATATATATATATATATATATATAACTGTGGAAGGGTGGTGGGTAATTCACTGACTCAGGAGACAGACAGGTGAACTTGAAAACACCGCACAGGTGCCCAGTTTTATTTTTACGCAATGATTTCTTGTGGCCCGCAGAGGGCGCTGTTGGTCCGTGGTCTGCTTACCAATTATGGTAAACAGAACCACGGGAATACCAAAGAATGGTAAAACAGTTCAGGGTGCAAGCGCACTCACAGGTGCTTCAAACAATAATTCAAGAATAGAAGTTGAAAAGAAAAAGGGAAAATAAAACAGTAACAAAACTACAAAGAAAAGGTGCTGCACTTTGCAGCGATATCCCAGTCGCCGCTGCCCGTGCGACCCGGATCACCGTCCTACACTGCCGGCTAACTAGCCTGCTCAGCTATACTATTCAGGGGTCTGCCCAAGGGTTCCCCTCCCTCACTGTCTCGCTCTGAAACTCCATTTCTTTCTCTCCGACTGGTTCTCGGTCATGGACCAGCGCTTCCGCACTCACGGCGCGTTTAAAAGGGCAGACCTGAGGAAACAACAGAGAGTTAACTTATAGGGCTAACAATCTCCCCAAGACCTGCCTCTCAGCCATTCAGAGAGGGGGAAAGTCCACACACCCACTTTCCCACCTGCCCGTGTCACTGCCATGACTCACAGACGCTTGTTGGACGACTGCCGCCCTCTTCCTGCAGCACCGTGAACACACCAGCAGAGTCAGCACAGATCTCCCCCTGCTACAATTACACATTGATTGTCCGCATATATATAGGCTATTATAATGGTCATTTAAATAGCCGTCATCTCACTCTTAGTATTGGCTTTTTTTTTGAAGCAGCTAGCTAATTTCATTACACTCCCAGGTGTATAATTAGTTTAGTTTAACTTGCCATATTGTGTTGTATATGTATTGGTATTTGCATTGTCCCCGACACATACAATATGTTTTAAAAATATATATTTAAAAAATATGTTCTCTCCGTATGGGTAGACTAAATGTTAATAACAGCTATATATTAATATGCATACATATACAGGAGCAATTTGGCATAACCTATACATTATCAGACACCTTTTGCTATATATTTCATGTACAAATTTAATTACGGTCTCTGTAATAGAAATGGTTGTCTTTGTTTTCCAAAGTCATTACTGAAAGAGCTACAGTATCTCACTTCTCCCCTGACTGCACTCCCAAGGTTACTTGCATCGGGATACATTTTCCTGCTGATATTATTAGAATTCTGGGGAAAGTAGGAGGGAATTGGTCTTTCTTTTAATGGTATAATGAAGTCTGACACTTTGATTATTACTTCTGTTAGCGACTATCTTCCTTGTACTTTCTTAACCAGTAATTGTTCAACGCCGCTTCAACGGGTGCATGAGGGGTGTGTGGATAATTTAGTCTCAAAGGATATTCAAGAAGTGCATGAGGATTTGTGTAAAAGCAATCTTTAGTTTCTGCATTGCCTCTGCTATTAATTTCGGACATACTTGAGAAGATAGAATCGTAAGAATCACAGTTTCCAGTACCACAGGCCCTTTGAGCATTAGTAGTTCTCGGTTATGCAGTTTTGAATATTGAATGCTTATGAAATTGAATGTAACTGGAGTGCTGTGAAAGTATATTTCTCACATAATTGCTTATTTGTTTGCTTGGTTCCGAATCCTAAATTTACTTACTTCTAATTGTAATATTTTTTTTAAGTTTATGAATAGCTTTTTAGTTCTGGTTGTCTGCCATGCCATAAATATGTGTAACATGGGTTACATTAGTCTAACAGCCAGCACCATCTAGTAATCTGACACTTTGTACCAAGTTTGTTTTGCCGTGCATGAGGTGGTGCTGGCACTTCATAATCCAAAGACAGATTGGCTGATCTATTCTGCTTTGCAACGGGAAACTAGACCCAAAGTGATGCTCTTTAACCCAAATGACCTTCATACAGACCAATGGAAAAGAAAGCACAATATTTGAGTAATAACTCAGACTGATTGTTAACATCATAAAGGGTAAGGGAGCAGCAATGTCATTTGAAATTGCTGTCTCTTACTCTTCAAACAAGCACAGTACCTCAGCATCTGAAAACAGATTGATTCCTAACCCCGATGTTTACCTGTGGAGGCCTGGGTGCACTGAGAATCCTGCAACATATTTTCCTTTAGATAATATGAGTATTCCAATGATACTGAATTATCTAAACAAGAAGAAGACTGCATTAGATAACTGGGATTAAACAATGGATTTAAATCGAGCAAAGCAAAGTCGGTTAACACTTTATATTAAGTGTCTCTAATTACTGTGTATTTACATAGTATTTACTTAGTAAATACATGTGTACTTAAACATAATTACAATGTTATTAGGCATAGTTACAATGCACCTAATGTGTGCATCTCTTTGCACAATATAACCTTAATCCTAACTTTAACCCTAACTCTAAACCGAAGCCTTTTATTATACAGTTATGTACCTACATATATCATGCTAAAAGATATATTGCTTACTCCTGGATACAGTAACTGCAGTGATGTGCTGCTCATCCCTGGCTTCAGCAGCTGCAGTGATATGCTGCTTACTGCTGGATTCAGTAACTGCAGTGATGCGCTACTCACCCTCAATTACATCATTGAACAATTACAGGCAGTTATCTTAAACTGGATTCCAGCCTGACGCCAGCAACCCCAGCAGGGTCCTAATGCACTGAAGTACTGTCCCTGTACAATAATAAGCTTTATTTTAAACCAAACATATTTTTACTTCTGATTACTTAACACACAGTTATCAAGTGTATTCATTAGATTTAACCCCAAACACTTTACGTTATTTAATTTACTGTATTTGTTCACCATCCAGTTGCGGTTTAGTTGTCCTCTCACATTATTTAATTTTCTTTAACCCTCACTATATATAACTTTTGAGTTAAGGGGAATGAATAGAGAATAATGGGTAATCGGTAAATATTGAAATTTCAGCATTACAAGAGCCAATCAAATCGTGTGAAAGTCACCTAAAGGCTTCTACATTCACAGCGTTTTAAAAGTCAATGTACCTAACGTATTTACGGCTCAGCGAGACAAACCCCGAGTAGTCCCAATAAAGGTCTCGTTGACAATTACCCGCTGAACATTTGCATGCCGAATTTTTAATTACGTATACTATATATATATATATATATATATATATATATATATATATATATACTATATATATATATATATATATATATATCTCATTTAAGTTTGATTTATTACTGATGCTATTATTATTATTATCATCATCCAAAAAACAACAAGCATAAAAACCCTATTTCTGGATTTCTGGTTTTATATTTACTTACAGTCCAGCATTGTTGTTAAATTGTTTGAACCAACTGTTAAGTCACAATGGAGTCCGTGTATTAATCACCTTACTGCATTTACAATTATCAGCTTCCTCTGCAGTTTCCTTTACTCACAAAATGATGTTTTTCATTGCCGTTTAAATAATAACAAAAAAATATTAATAATATACATTTTAATAACTTGCCTAAATAAAACAAAATATTCACTGAATAAAGGTTATAACTGTAAATAATATTGTTTTAAATAAAAGGGTCTGCAATAGGTAGCTCTCCAAAAACACTGGTTATAGTATCATACTTGGCTTGATTTATGGGTTTGCAATGATCCAGAGTTCTCTGTTGAAACTGATGGGTTTAATTTGTTGTAGTTTTGTTGCTGTCTAGCAGAAGAACTACTAGAGTGTATTTTGAGAAGTGAAAGCATGTTTAGCACCCAGGTGGTACAGCAGATGTACTTCTGTGATACTGGAACTCACTTTGACAGTAGATACAAGTAACCCTCTTTCTATCCAGTTAACCGTCAAAGATTTTAAAAAAATAAACGTCCCATTCACAAGCACTTCAGTTTGAGTACTTTGCTACATAATGCGGTTCTGTGACTAATTTGATATTCAAACGATGACTACACTCATTCAATCCTGTCATGCACTAAAATGGTACCGCAGGAAATGAGCAATTAACGTGTATTAAAAAACAAAGAATGTACTCTCCCAAAAAATGAACTGTGATTAATTGACAGCCCTATTTATATATATATATATATATATATATATATATATATATATTATATATATATATAGATATATATATATATATATCATCAATCTTTATTTATATAGTGCCTTTCATAGTGTAACACCATCACCTTGCTGCAATGTTTCTCGAAATGCATTATAATATATATATATATATATATATAAAAATATATATATATATATTACGTATATATATATAAATCTCAAACTACCAGGATTATGTTGAAAATATATCACTTTGATATGGGAAACATGGTGTATAGCACAGGTCATATAATGTGCTTCTTGTCAAACCTACAAGGTGTTGTATAAAACTTTTAGTTTTTCATGTCTGTTACTTTACGGCTCTCATTGTTTTTGTGGATAGAAAGGTTCAGCTGAGGTTGTGGAGATGCTATTAAGACGTGCACCCTGTCTCTTGGGGATTGAAGGGCTGCTCATTCAAATTCAGTCAAAACAATAGACACAGGTTGAAGGTCTTCCTTAATTGGGTTGCTTTAAAGGTCTGCAATCTTTTTTTTTCTTCTTTTGTTTCTATTTTTTAAATAATGTTTGTTGCCTGCTCTAGAAAACCAATGCTTATTTTAAGTTTCTCCAAGTTTTGTTGTTTGTTTCGGTTTCTGATGTTTCTTGATTCCCTAAAGCATCATTATATGCACCCTTTGTTAATAATCGTTCCATAGTATGCAAGTCAAAACTGACAACCCAGTGGCATCAGAAACAAGAATAAGGAAATCACTTATCCTTAGTGAGTATCCCATCAAATCCTTACAGATGTTCTCATGTTAATCATAATTGGGGAATAAGTTAATTTACAATGAACTGGGCCATACCACTCTGGAAATGGGAACATGTTATATATGTCAAGCCTGGGATGAGGTTGAGCTTATATTATGATATTCTTACCAACTGACCCTATCTTCCAAGTGCCTCATGCATGTGGGTGAATAAGAAAAAAGTATACATTGAGTTAAAGTATATTGAACTAATAATATAATTACTGTCAATCTAATTTGACATTATTTATTGGCTTCCCATCTTCCTGTATGAAAGAAATATTATGATAAAGGCGAATTTGATTATTTAATGGTATTGTATTTGAAGCTATTGGTGAAGATCAATTCTTGCTGGTACTTAAATGCTACACGTCTGGCTCTCCTCGCTTAATGTGATCTTAATGTTAACAAGATCATCTGCCTCCCCACTGTGGGGGATTCCAACACCTGCGCATGAAGCATGTTCCAGTTCTTCGGCAGGTCCTTGTAGAAGACCAGCAGCTCAGGAAGAACAGTTGCTGGTCCTATCCCATGTTGTGGAGCTGGCGCAAGAGGAGGGAGGCCAGCACACACCATTGCGGGGTCTAGTCTGCACACAGGTATCTCTGCAGGGTCTGTAGGTGGAAGGTGTGCACCTGGCTAAGTCTTAACTAAGTCTTAACCTCCCTCGTCCAGAGGGAGGCACAGAACCCAAATGGAGAGCTAATGCTTTCCAGCCCAGAAGTCGTCGTGAAGTGAAGTAGTAGGATGTTAAACATTGAAAAAAAAGGCTAGATTATGTGCTTTTAAATTAGTTCCACTCAGTAGGGGAGAATGGTGTACAAGGGACAAGTCTTGATGGATGGAATGACCTTTTGTTGTTCCCAAACTTTTCTTATGCTCTTATTCAACTTCAAGAAGTCACTGGTGGTGTTTTTTTGTGAATCTGAAGGCTTCATCTGCAGTTATCAAGATAACATCAGTTTTAGGAAAAGCTGTAATTGGCACTGAGAAGGCAAGTCAAATCTTGGAGCATCTGGGAGTTCTCATCAATTAAATAAGAGAAAATTAGAACTTTTTTTTTTTTTTTTTTAATATCTATTTTTCCTCCCCAAGAGGCTCCCTGGTGCGCAAGGTGAGTCACAGTCAGGAGAGCACAAATTGTGTGAAGTTTTGGATCTTCTGAGCAGTGCATAAAAAAATATCTTAATATTTTATTTGATTTAAAAAAAAAAAAGCTATGAAACACTTTAATCTTAAAAACAACAACAAAATGAAATATACACACACACACACACACACACACACACACACACACACACACACACACACCACACACACACATATATAACACGTACATTATATATATATATATATATATATATATATATATATATATATATATATATATATATATATATATACAGCTCTGGAAAAAATTAAGAGACCACTGCAAAATTATCAGTTTCTCTGGTTTTACTATTTATAGGTATGTGTTTGGGTAAAATGAACATTTTTGTTTTATTCTATAAACTACTGACAACATTTCTGCCAAATTCCAAATAAAAATATTGTCATTTAGAGCATTTATTTGCAGAAAATGACAACTGGTCAAAATAACAAAAAAGATGCAGTGTTGTCAGACCTCAAATATTGCAAAGAAAATAAGTTCATATTCATTTTTAAACAACACAATACTAATTTTTTTAACTTAGGAAGAGTTCAGAAATCAATATTTGGTGGAATAACCCTGATTTTCAAGCACAGCTTTCATGCGTCTTGGCATGCTCTCCACCAGTCTTTCACATTGATGTTGGGTGACTTTATGCCACTCCTGGCGCAAAAATTCAAGCAGTTCGGCTTTGTTTGATGGCTTGTGACCATCCATCTTCCTCTTGATCACATTCCAAAGGTTTTCAATGGGGTTCAGGTCTGGAGATTGGGCTGGCCATGACAGGGTCTTGATCTCAATCCACACCTTGATTGACCTGGCTGCGTGGCATCGAGCATTGTCCCGCTGGAAAAAACAATCTTCAGAGTTGGGGAACATTGTCAGAGCAGAAGGAAGCAAGTTTTCTTCCAGGACAACCTTGTACTTGGCTTGATTCATGCGCCCTTCACAAAGACAAATCTGCCCGATTCCAGCCTTGCTGAAGCACCCCCAGATGAGTCCAATTTTCAGCTTTGCCCAACACCTGGTCATCTAATGGTTAGACGGAGACCTAGAGAGGCCTACAAGCCACAATGTCTCGCACCCACTGTGAAATGTGATGGAGGATCAGTGACGATCTGGGGGTGCTTCAGCAAGGCTGAAATCGGGAAGCTTTGGCATGAATCAAGTCAAGTACAAGGTTGTCCTGGAAGAAAACTTGTTTCCTTCTGCAATATATATTTATTGATTGTAATATTTATCAATGTTTGTGGATGAAGTGTTCATGACACTCTGACATGGAACCTTCATTCCATGGCATTTCTCAAGCAGATACTGCTAAGTGTGTCAAATTGTGTGTTGGTTTTCATACAAAAATAAATATCCAAGTAGCTAAACTGAGAACTTTATTTCCAACCTGAGACTAGGGAGCACAGCTGAGCTGTGAGTGCATTTCTGACCAGCTGTGTAAGAGCTTAGAACCTTGCAGCACAAGAAACCATTACTTTTTTTTTTTTAATATATATACAGTACGTGTTCATAAACATGCTTTAACCAATTAGGTAGAAGAAAAGGCGTAGAGGTATGCTTAATGTATATAACTTGGATCACATTGTATAGGGTTACCATCAACCAGTGGATGTAAGAAATACCATATTTGTTTAATGCTGTAAGAAATACAATAGAACAAATATGGTATTTTTTTGTTTTCACTAGGACGGTGTCGCTGGGGGACAAGTTGTTCTTGGAGAGAAGATATGCTTTAGAGCCTCTTTGAGGCCACGGAGGGTGCTTTAAACTTCTGAGTTTTAAAAAGTCACCAGGAGGTGCTGACTAAAACAGAACAGGATATACAAAGCTGTGACGTATATTGTTTAGTGTAGGGATTGGTTGAATTACTGCCACCTACTGGTAGTATTTGCATGGCTCGCGGAGCGTGCGCAGTTTTACTGTGTTATTCTGAAGAGCTCAATAAAGAAGCTGCTTGATCTCAGCCCAGTGCCCACTTGTATTTTACTAATTGCTTATTAAATGTTATCAATATATAACAAAAGCCTTTCTAAACAACAGCAAGAATACATTAGTCACAGCTACCTTTATCCCTGGCATCCTCCTGAGACCGCTTGCTGCAGAGGTTCTGCACCTGATTAGTTTGTGCATAAATACTGATTGTGCAAAAAATAAACCTACAATATCAACACATGTGTTGAAAAGATTGGTTGTTATTTGCCAATTATACAGTTATTATTAATTTGTATCTAATTAATGCAAGTTCCAAATCATGAGTCAAAATTATTTATTATTCCACAATAAACTATATATTGATATTTTTGTTTGTATTTTACATAACTTACAAAGTTACAGTGCCGACAGTATGTGATGGGATATATATATATATATATATATATATATATATATAATATATAATATTATATACTATATATATATATATATATATATATATATTACTATTATCAATATAATGTAATACAGCTTTACTGTTCAAAATAATAATTTTAAAATTCCTTTGATTTGGTTTCACTGAACTTCCACATCAAAAGATTTCACCACATTACCTCCAACACTGATTTTAATATAACCCTGGGATGAACACTCTGTATTTTTCTTTAAACTAAACACAGTTCTTCCTCTATATTCCATAATCTGACTTGAACATCAAAAAAATGAGCAATATTGAAATTAGAGAATAAGTGAAGGGCCCTTATACTGTGCAGTATATGGCAATTTACTGTCACTAAGGTCTAACCATGAATTACCAAATCATGAAATTACAAGGGAGTATTGTATATTGTCTGACATTACTGTTAAAATGTCTCTTAATTGTTATTTTGCTAAATGTGTAACATATGAATGGATAGATTCAATACATGAATTTTGATTTCTGCCTGTTTTATGGTGACATTCAATCAGACCTCTTGGAGTAATTAGCAGCCATTTAAATGAGCGATCAATTGGACAGAGAAAAAGGTGGTTCAGTAAAATGAATTGCGTGCAAATTAAAGGAGGCTCTGTGTCTAGTCAACGCTCTTCACCCCCAGTTTGAGTATAGATGTTCTGTGTAGGGACAGTTTCTAGCCTCTATAGCTAAGAGAATAATTCAGAAATCTTACCCGTCATGCACTTTCATTCACTATATCAACAGTGCGGTTTTGAAAGAAACACGTGTTATAGGAAACTTGTAGTTTTAAAACATCTGGTACTACACTAGGTTAAACTTGCTTATTACTGCTTTACTTAATGGATCATTTCACTCCAGCAGTGTCGTTGGGGTCAAAGCATCTTACTGGCTGCAGAGCATGTCAGTCATTAGGGGAAGCAGTTGGTTGGTTACTGGTAGAGGTGAGGTGACGATTTCACTCTCTAGGTATTGCACACAGGGATTTCTTGAACCCGGTGTAATGGCAGATATCACATTTTAAACTGAAAATGAATTTCTTTCAAAATTGAACATGTGAGACATATATAGTGAATAGAGGTGCATGGCAGGAAACATGTCAATAGCTCTTTTATTTTGTTTGTTTGAAACATTTATTTTAACAGGCTGTCACATGGATGGCTTGGTGGTGACATCAGACCAGGAAGAGAATGGACTCAACAGGCAGGTACTGCGGGATAAGGCTCTAATGCACTCGTTTCTTTATTAAATCAAATCATTTAACCAAATCAAAACACTGAGTGCAAAATAAATGGCACGATGACCAAAACAGACATGGAAAACAGATGCTGAACAAACAAGTATCATGCTGGTTTAAAGCCAGGATGAATAGCAATCGTTTACTTTTTCTAGATCTTACTGTCTCCCTCATGTTCTGCAGACTGAAAGCTTTCTGAAGAACATTGGCAGAGAAAGCAATTAACCCCTCCCTGCCAACCTTAAACAACTGTTCACCAATACATACTACCTTTTTAAATAATAATAACATGCCACAAATACAAAATAAAACATATAAGCACAGTGGAAGGGTGTACCTCATGACAAGGAACATAAGGCATTGTTTGAATCACAGCTACACCTGCCAGCTACCTGCTGTGTTTCACATGTCTGCTTGTCTGTGTTTGTGTTTGTTTACATGGGTTTTGTTTATATCTGGCTGTAGCTGCAAAAAGAAAAACAAATCACCTTTCATGAAACAAAAGAGGGTTGGCTAATTTGTAATTCATAGCAAGTGACAAGGGTATAATTAGCTCAATTGGCAGAAGAGATTTGTAGTCCAAATGTACAACAAGGGGGGTGCAAAACTAAGTGCCCCCTGGTGAACCGATTGGCATTTCAAATGATACTATGAAAATAAAGTCCTGATACAAAAGCACACAGGTACCGGTGTGGCACTATAATATGGGTATTGATTAGTGGTTTGTATTGGTTCATGCCAACTGTAATACTGTCACATTGTTCCATTGCTGCCCATCTTCTTCCTTACCCCTTAGTATAAAATCCTCAGGTTGATCATGTGGTTTGTCATGATCCCTGCAGCATTATAAAGCTGCCGTGTTGTAGTTATCATTAAGGATCATGTCCACCCAACAATGCTGCCCTTGTACCCTCATGCCGACGTCTGCTTTCAAGGCGGTAATGCACTCAATTCACTGTGCCAGAATTGCACATGAATGTTTTGAGGAGCATAATACAGACTTCAGGCATCTTCCATGGCCACCACAATCCCAGAAACTCAATCCAATTAAGCATGTTTGGGATTAATTTCAATGACAATGTTTATAACTGTCTTTTGGTGTTTTAAAAGGAGAATGAGGTCAATTTGGCAGATCTAAATATCCTTTGACTCACTAAATAGGACCCTCTCTGTCTACCTATTTTTACAGATCGAAATGTACTGTTAGATGTTGGATTTTCAAAACCCATACATGCCTACAGTCCCTATATGGTTGGGACAGTCCCAATTTCCTAGCAAATGTGTCATGTCCCGATGCATAGGAAGAAAGTCCCCATATTTACCCATAAAAAAATAATTTATTCTCCACAGCAGAGTTAGTTAAAACCACACGCTGTGCCCTTCATGCGGCTGACACATCTGCTGATCATTAACTTATACAAATGAAAGGATATTTCATTATGTCTGGTTTTACTGTCATGGTGGTTTAAATGTTGGCAAGTATGTAAACCTGAATCTCAAATGATCTCAGTGTCAGAATGTAGATGCATCATTGTTTAGGTCAATTAAATAGATGGCAATATGTAACTACAGGGGTCCATTAGACCTGACCTTTTTATACACGAGCCCTTTAATGCAGGCCTGGCAGTACACTAATGCCATATTTTTCATTTTTGTTTTACTTTGATGTGGAAAAGGTTATAGCTCAGTGATACTGCTTGATTGATCCCAGCTTATCAAAGTATTTCGCTCCCGTGGGCAATTTGCATTTTTTTGCTTGAAGAAAACAGCATGCGGTTAAAGGAATTTCTTAGAGGAACACAATCCTTTTTACTGTATAAAACCTGCAAGATATTACACAGAAAAATAATTAAACATCTTTGAAGTCCACTGGTTTGTAACCTACTTATGTACTTGCAGAAAAGGTGTTTTATTGACCCTCTTATAGTTTCTTATTCCTCAGAATTTAGCCCTGAATTCAGCTCCCCTAGTTAACTATACACTTTTTCCAATCGGCACACACCTCTGTGTTTTCAGTTGGTTTAAAAAGATTTACAGTCCTTAATGAGTCCTTGCTCACCGTCATAAATAAGAGACACTTTCTTCTCTTTGCCACATTACTAATGAACAATGATGACATTTAAATATGTGCAATACTTGGGCAGACTTCCACTGACTTATCAATGGAGCCGTCAAAGTTCCTATCAGACTGCAAGATCATTTTGTGTGCAATGTGAGAGATCAGTGCAGGGGTGCAAATCATTCTGAAAATTGGTTTTAAACTGTTTTGAAAGAGAGCCTACTGCTGCTAAATTATCAAACCTTAATCAAGCACCCCCTCACAATTCCCCACATGACACAAACCTTCTCTCCTATGTGTGTGGATGAAGGTGGGTGGATCATTCAAGTAGTCCAATCCCAATGAGAAACTATCATCATATATTAAAAAAAAATAACAAGAATAATTTAACATTTCTACTGGTGCCAGAATGTATTGTTATTGGCGCTATATAAGGTACCCTGATGGTAGATTCTAACGCCAAATTTGCACCCCTGCAGTCGCACTAGTACCTGCCACACAGCAGCCAGAACACGTGAATAAATATAACGAGTGAAGGCAAGCAAGCATTTCAGGAATTTAAGTTAATTGATCTTGATCCTTTAAAACTCCTTCAAAAGTTCCCTATATTAAAAGCATAGCAAAGTGATGGCATAGTAAACCACAGGTAAGCATTGTAATGCCTGGAGAGGTATGGTAAAGCATATTATTTTTTTTATTTTTTATTTTTAAAACCTGGCAAACCAGACGGCTGAAACGTTAGCACTTTGCATGTTAACAGTACAGGCATCTTGTCTTCAACATTCGATGTACAAAAAATAATAATTTTTATGTTTTTGCATTAATGGCTTTTTGAAGTCTATTTCTTCCTGCTTTCCATTCATTTATTCAGTCTTGACGCACCTGTACCATACAATTGTTGAATGCATTCATGTAAGGTGCAGTAACTTTTGGATTACTAATGCATAGTATAACCATAGGAAAGTTTAAAAAACAATAATATGGTAAAACTTTTACAAGAGAAAATAAAACAAATGTAGGAAATGTGACAATTTTGTTGACCACATCTGGCAGTCGGACCACCAATTGGTCTCGGCAGCCAAGGGGTCTGTAAAGTCCGGGAGAAGTTCCAGAATCTGAGTGATTTACTGCAGGAAGAGACTGAGGGTCCAAAACAGGTTCATCACAATCTGGAGGTCTCAGTCAACCGGCTTGATGGATTGTCTCATTGTGCTCTTGCCCTGGTAGCAATGATGAGACAAATCCATTCTACTTTGCTGTCAAGCCCTGGCGAGGTTATAAATGCATGTGGATAAAACTTTCCTCACACACCTTTTAAAACTTGCATTTGGAAAGGATTTTTTTGGCAGCTGGAAGCTCACCTGGCAGGAACAGCAGCCCTTTATATACATAGAGCATGCAAACCATGTCAGAGAGACACTTCCATGCATCCCTTTATATTATACTCCCAATAACATATGCTAAATAATGTTAATACAGAGTTTAATCATAAATTAATACGCGGTTTTCTAGGTGTATGCAAAAAATGTAAGTGTGACATACTGTACAGATGGACAGATGTATGGACAGACAGACACCCTCATATATGCCTGGAAATGAATACTCAATAACTGCTAAATAAATGGTAGGACTTATAATGGAACTTGAATTGTATTGAATAGTGTTAGTCACCATAGTAACCAGAAATGTATTTATTTATTTATTTATTTATTTATTTATTAGTTAAAAAGACTCATTATAAAGCATGTTGGACTTAAATATTTAAATACAAAATTTTTAATCATTTGTTAAAGACACAAAAAAGATGACCATTCCCTTAAATAGAATGTTCTCTATTTATTTGTGTATACTTCTTAATCAACTACAGCCACTCACTGTTAGTTTGTTCTTATGCTTGTAAACTTCACTCATCCTATTCTTCTTTCTGGGTTTTTTCTCCCCAAAAAGCACACAGCATCTTGTGGCTGCGAGAGGCTGGGAGGCCTTTTACTTTGAAGCAGCTGTTAAGTCTGCTAACTACATTTTCCAGGTAGTTACAGCATTGCCACCCCCAGACAGTGTTCATTAAATGTTATCTTATTCCAAAAACTATGGAGGAGTGTTTTCAAAGTTTCTGACAGTCTTTAGTGAGGCAGGCGCTCCTTTAACCTTATTTTTTCAAAATGTATTCAGTAGTGTGCACACATTTTCAGTCATGGCATAAAAGTGTTTCAATATGTAAATGTGCAAGTGTGAAATACTTATGTACTTAGGGCTGGACTCCATGCAGAACCCCTTTATTACACATACATGAACACTGCGTGGTACTGTAATTGGGTCTTATCTATTAGAGGTGAGGTTGATCTCTCTAAGTGGGTGCAGCACAATTCCAAACAGTGTACCAGAAATTAAACAAAATGATGGTTCTAGCTGGGAACTCCCCCGCAACCCCACCCTTAGTCTCCACCTGCTTTTTGGCTTTGTATAGCGGGGAGGACAGCTATCCTGCCCCCCTGCCTATGGTTTCCCTACGGACAGCCTCTCCACTTATTTGCAAGCTCATTTATGGGCAGGGCACCTTGAAAGGCGCGGCCAAAGCCCAAAGAATGTAGTGTCAAATATGTATAATGTAGTAGTATAGTAGTGTTGTCTAGTCTTTTATAATAAATCATCTATCACATGCGTATCCTGACTGAAATGGGGAAGGGTTATCAGAATTCAAGAGGAGTGATAGTGGGTGCACATCGAGCAGGTGACACAGTTGCAAAGACAGTTGTGCTGGTTAGGCTGCCGCAATACATCACAGTGTATCAGCAATGACAAGTGCAAGAGAATTAGTCACCAACTGTGACAGACAGAGGTAAAAAAAAGTGTTACAGAAGCTTCACAAGTCTGAAATATTAATGACTGAATAGATTAGCATCCCTCGATGCAACTTCTGACACCTTGTGAAGTCTATCCATGTCGTGTCAAGGTTAATGCCAGGGCAAATAGTGCCCTAACCCAGTAAAAGGTACAGGTCCTAATAAAGTGTCACAAACATTTTATGATTGATGTAATTCATTGTAATAACAATGTCATGTTTCTATCTGACACTTTGAAATCGATCTGGATCGTTTCCGTTGACAGTAGAATGATAGAATGCAGTTTTAATCGGGACTCTGACAGTACGAGTTCAGATGACTGCTTTCTTCCAGTCTCTCTGCAGTTGGATGTGACATGACAAGTGTTCATATGAATGATACAGTGACATACTGTGAGAGTACACTGTATGTGATTTTGTTCCTAACAAACACATTTTAAATACCTGGATCCTTTCTTAGATACTGGGGTGAGTTGAGATCACATTGGGAAGATGCTGTTTTGCAACTTTAAAATGTACTTTTTGGTAGCTTGTTGAATGTCGTTTAACCAGATACTTTTCAAATGAACCACAGTTCTTTTCTCCATGCTTATTCAACAGTATCTGAATGGTTCATTCCATTCCAGAAATCCAATCAAACCTGATAAAACACCCCCGCATATTCCTACATTTCTATTGGAGACTCCGCTTGCGAGAATTAAAAAAAGATTACAATCAGATTGGAGGCTTGTTAGCGGAATTTAAAGCTGTATTACAGTTAAGATACAGAGGATTTAAAACAGAATTGTGGCGAAATGTACAAAAATGCCTACACACAAAAACCCCAGAAGAATGTATCCGTGACCATAGGGATTTTGTTGTGGAAGACAGCAAAGGAAAAGAGGTACAACTTAAGTGTGCAGGTACTGTCGAGTTACTGCTTTACATATTTTGACAGAAAAAAAAAATTCAAGCATTTTGGAAAGTAACCAAAAACGCTAATTTCATATATTAAAAACGAAAGCCCCCAAAAAAACGATATACATAAAACTCGAAACTGGCAAAAAATAAGCACGAAAAATACAATAAATAAAACCTAAAAAAACAGAAGCCCTATGTATAATACAATACTGTAATTGATACAGTGAACACACCTTTTCATAATATAAAACAAAGCAAACCACAGGTAATTGCCAATTATCATGGAGTAGCTGCTTGTTTCAATATTGTGTAGAGATGCATTCTTGAAGTTCACAATTGTATTCATGCATTGATTTATTGCACACACGAAACACTGAATGAATATGTTGAAATGCAATCACCCTAATACTGCTCCAGCTGATTAATTCATTTCCTGCATGTCTGTGACCAGGCTGCTGTAATCAATCATTTTTTCCCCTATAATTGGGTCTAGTTAATTGAGAAATACCAATTACTGCATATCCTTCAGAGATACAACACCAAGTTGATTGGTCTAGCTGTCGTCACCATTCTAAAGAAGGTCTAGAAGCTACACAGCCTCATGCACTAAACAGCTAAGTTACCTCAAATACTGCGTGGCAAGGGAAACCTATACTGCGTGCAAAAAGGAAGACGTGACCGCTCTATTCACTGATCTAATATGCACTAATAAGGCGAGCTAAATTATTCATTTGCAAGCTGTCACTGTGAGGTGAATTTTGCATGCGGAATTCTGCAAGAGGTTTTTACACACAGTTTATTATAGTAGCTTATAATAAGTGCAGTCATCATAACCTGACTTTTTAGTGTATGATGTACATAGGAAAAACTGATAACCTACAGAATGGTGTACGAATTATGACATGGAATGCTGTTTGAAATGAACAATAAACCAGTAGACTTTTCATTATTCAAAAAACTATTAATTTATTTTCTTAGCCGACATCCCTTTTCCAGAGCGACTTACTGTAGCTGTTACTAAATGTTCCACTACAAAATACAGTAAATTCAGCTGCAATTAAGTGCATGTTCAAATAAAAGCATAAAATACAGATCGATTTCAGATAAGAGCCACTTTAAGGCATATAAAAGCAAATATGTTCTTGTCTGTTTCTACGTATTACCTCCTCCTTGGTGTGGACCTCTCGCTCTCCTGTACACTTTTACAGTTATGTTCTTAGGTAAATAAATAAATAAAAATAAAAATAAAAACAGGAGGTTCATCCCAACCCCTCTGAACAGTAGAGATTAAATCAATGCTGTTAACATGAAGTCATTCTTTCTTCTTAATTATTTGCAAATCCAAATTGAATTTAAAACAGTATTATGACTAGGGCTCCTAGTTTTCAGGGGTTTATTTTTGATCATGTGATGTCCATGTAAACACATTTTGAGCCAATTAGCTTTCTTAATCAAACACTAGTTACCAAAGGAAGTTGTTTCTTTTTACCCTTCATATCTTGATTGACTTAACAAAAGACGTGCATTGATCTTACCTGATTTATTTGAACCTGCGTGTCATTCTGGTTCTAATCGCCGAATTTAGCTTATTAATTCCCACCGCGATAATTTCTAGTAGTGCGTCGCTAATTTAAACAATCTGGTATTCAGTTAAGGCAAGAGCAATGTCACTCATACAATGCAGACTGCACATGTTGAATCTTAAAGAGGAGGATTGTTTTAAAAAAGAATTCCAAAACGATACAGTAGTCAGTACATCAATGCAATTTTATAAAATAACGGGCGAGCCACCAAATATTGCCCCGCGGGCTGTATGTTTGACACCCCTGTTTTAGAGTATTAACTATTTATTTTAAACTGTCATTCAGCTTTAACTGCAACCTATTTAATAAACTGCAATTTAAACAAAAAAGCCCTGCTAATGCTCAAATGGAATTATATTAAATTTCCTACACAGAGGACAGGTTTGCTCTGCAGGGTGGCAATGCCGACAAGGAAGAAAATTGAGGCTACATCTCATCAATCAATATTTCTTGAGTAAGCAGAACAAAAAGAAAAATATGCCATTGCCCAGCATTGCTTTTATTGTATATGCATAAAGGAACAAGGAAAAAGGCTTTTTTTTTCCTTTTTTTTTTTTTTTTTACATCACTGTGACAGAAATATGAGTTCTGGTGATAAATCTTCCTTCCGACCTGTGAGGGTGCTAAAGAACGAGAGGAGAAGTATCTGGAAGGGCTGGCCTGACAGTTCGTTTCTGGGTCAGGGAAGTGGGTCAGACTGGAAAGAAGTGAGACTCTGTTGTAAGACCGTATTGATATGAAAGGTAAACGAGAGGCAGCTGCAAGTAATAAGGCAGCTGCAACCGTTTACCTAGATATCATGCGGGATTACATATAGGGGTCAGGGTAACGCTGATCTTTTCCTTCATTTGGATTAAATTATTGTAGAGAGAGAAGGACTGAGAGAGGAGCTCTAGAGTGGATTGTGTTCGTGTTTTGTATTGTTGTGTCTGTCCCTGTAACTGTCTGTTTTTTGTATTCAGCACTAGACAGTTAAGCACACCTCCGGAGCTGTCACCAGGGTCAGCACAATCCGAAGCACCACTACACACCACACCACCAGGGACTGTGCCCTGTTTTCATTATCCCCACGCTTTACACATTGTTGTGTATAGCCAGGGATTTATTATTTTACGGTCACCAGACCTGGATTATAATTAAAGCACCATTTTCACTGAAATACCATTGTCTGCCTGTCACTCCTGCATCGCATCACCACTACACCTGTTCCCCTTACCAGCCACTTTGCCACAATCACACAAGGAATACATGTGAAAATTAAAAGCTAAGCAGTGCAGTTTCACTTTACGTTGCTTTTGCCTGTCCCCTGCTGAGTGCTGTGTCTGTTGATCGCTCATTTTCAGTGAATGTAAGCTACCTCCACCTTCACAGTAAGGGGTGTCAATGACCACGACTGCATCACAAGCTCAAAGAGTGGCTTTGTTATACAATATTCAGGATTCAGGTCTTTAGGAGGTAAACACTCATTCTGTAATGGTTACATTTCGTACTTGAAAGGGAACTTCAGATTCATAATTATTCGATTGAGTTCCAATCGGATAGCAGGTATTCTTTTGAAAATCATGCACAGTCACATTTGTTTACAGTGTACGTGGGTAAATGCCATTGAAGTTGCTTTGACGTTTCAAGATGCTTGATTCACAATTGTTGGAACTTTATTACAATTGGAACTGTACAATTGGATAGGTATAGAGACTGAACTATATCATCAAGCACTAGAACTTACAGTACTAGAACTGAAAATCAACATCCATTACTACTGCTAAGCTTGTGATCACATGACTTTTTCCACTTCCATCACTGCAGACATGTAAAGGGCTGCAGGATCCATTGGTAGAGACCACAGAAAGACAGAGGGTTGTCTTTGATTTAGTTACAAATATTTATAGTTTTTTTTTTTTTTTCTTCTATTTCAATTACAGTGAACCGTCGCTAGGGTACCAGCAACAGTGTTGTGCGCTATGAACCTTTTTTAGCGTTCTGCACCAGAATCACAATTCTCCCTAATCCTATACAATTGCTGGGTTTGACGACCTGAAACAATCTTTAATTCAGCAACCAAACTCTCTGCATCTTCACCTGTACAGGATTAAAGATTCAAAAAGCTGATAACCCTCTTTCTGATGACTCAACCAAGCTTCATTGTTAAATCCTTAGGCATGTTAACAAATTTATCAATCTAATCTAGCACATTACAATTGGTTTATACGTTTCTTTTGCAGCACAGCGTACTTAAAAAGCAAACACATTAATATAAAAGCAAGGTGTATAACAAGACCCAATATTATGTGCAAGTAGAAATCAATAGAATATAAGCACTTCATCACAGCAGCAGTTCATGTTAAATGGCCACATAGTTATTAAAGGAGAACACAGCTTTGTTAACTGTGCAACTCCGGTCAGTTTGGTCTAAAATCAATAGTCACTTAGCATCTTTATTAAGAATTCAGACTTAAGCATGCAGTTTAATTCAGTGCAAGATACAATACACTTAAATGTGTTGTACTGCATACAAACTAATTCCTGCTGGTGCTCTTGTGTATTGCTTGACTATTCGTGAAGTGGAAGTCATAAGTTAAACAAAAAATTAAGACTTTGGGGGTCATCTTTGATCCTGATTTCTCATTTGAGACTCATATTAGGGAAGATACTAAAGTATCTTTTTACCATTTCAGAAATATAACCAAACTTAGATCAATTATTTCCGTATATGATGCAGACAGACTAAAGCATGCCATTGTTTCATATAGAATTGATTATTATAATGCACTTTTTTCGGTGTCCCAAAACATGTGGTATCCCGCTTGTAGCTTGTTCAGAATACCGCCGCTAGAATTCTGACTAAAACCGTAAAAAGTGAACATATTACCCATTTTGGCCTCTTTACACTGGCTCCCTGTGCAGTATAGAATTGATTTTCAGATTTTGCTGTTATGGATTAGCACCTCGTTATTTGCAGGAGTTACTGACCCTGTATCTTATAACCACACTCTGAGGTCACAGGATGCTGGGCTGCTGGTTATTCCTAGGATCAACAAAAGCAACACGGGAGGAGGGATGGCTTTTTCTTGTAGAGCTCCGAAATTATGGAATGCCCTGCCTTTGTTTTTCAGGGAATCTGAGACCTGTACAGTTTTCAAGTCAAGACTAAAAACACACTTTTATAAAATGGCTTTCTTGTCTTAGTGGGTTTTAATATAAGTTTAAAATTGCTGCTTTTGTATTATGTGTATAATGTTATTTAAATGGTCTGATTATGGCAGTTGTATGTGTGACATGCTATACAAATGTAGTGAGCTTTTTTCTACTATGTACTGCACAGTGTTTTGCGATACTTTTGTATAAAAAGCGCTATATAAATGCAATAAAATAATAATAATAATAATAATAATAATAATAATAATAATAATAATAAGTGACTGGTCTTTGTGTGCAATATGCTTTTATGTTTCAAAAGCCAAATGCTTAATCAAATCTAACACATTACAATAAGACATCTTTCACAAGGACTAAATAGGGAGGAAAAGATCCATCAACTGTGAAAAAGGCATTTGCCTGATGTGTCCCCATGTATGAGATGTGCTATCACATTGGATGAGTCATTAAACATCATCTGTCAGATGCATTGTGAAGCCTGTTTATACTCGGACAGTATAACTCACTAGCTACTGAGCAATGGTTTTCCTACTGCAAAGGTGTAGTTTGCAATGTCCCAAAGATTGGAAAATATATTAAATGTTCAATCTTCCCAAAGAGAAAATAATAAAGCTGGCTTCTCTAAAGCTAGTTCATACTTTATATTTTCTTTCCATTTTTCATTTTTACAATCCCCCTGCCTGGATCAAATGCATACATGAAATACTGCAGTGAAAAGATACATTATATTTGGATTGTAGTTAAGAGGGTGTTTAACAAGAAGAGTAGTACAGATTCACTATAGTATGCATACAGAAACATATTTTCAAAGTGTTACCTGCAGTCTTTAATTAATTATGAGAAAAAAAAAACACTGAAATGTTACAAAATGAGAAACAAACACGTTGAGGGTGCTGAAGAAAACTTGGACGATATTACTTAGTTGTTTGGTTCAGGTTTAGCAAAAATTAACAGAAGTTAACTTTGAAAATATAGACCACGGTATATAAACAGTAGCTCAAGGACAAATATTCAGCTATTCAAACTAACACTGCTTAAAATGTATTTGGTGGAAAAAAATATGTTTCATATTTTGGAAATTAAAAACCCATGCCCATCCCAGCACTAATACAAATACTGGTGTATCTACTGAAGTGACCGAAAAATGACTGTCTTCCAGTTTTGAATTGATATGCAATTATCTTGTTTTTTGTTAAGTTACATGTTTTTAAATAGTCAAAAGAGATGTAACCTGATACTGTAGATCAACATGCAAAATCATATCATATCAGCATGCAAAATGCAGTATTCCTTCAACAGAAGAAAATGGGGGCCTAGTGAAAATATTGCTAGTGCTTTTAAGACTATAACCTCAGTCAGCACTCCATTAAGGAAGGATTTGCTATAGTAATGTTTTATATAATTTAAGTTAGACATATTTCATCTCTGCCATTTCTATGACCTGTGCAATCTGTTTCACAAGTGTTAAGAGTTGTCACTTCATTTCAGAGAAATTGTGTCTATTAGTCATTTATCACTACCAAGAAAATCCTTTTCTTTATACAAGACAGTAGCATATAATATGAAATAACCTACTTTGAGGACTTGTCATATATACTTAAATTTACTTAGCAGGACATTTGAAATACTGCCTTAGTGTGGTGTGATGTAAAGCACCTAAGATTTATAAAAACTTAAGCCTTTTCCCTGGGTTTGAGGCGAAGAAGAAACATAGAACGTTTTTAAAATGAATTTCCCACACTGGCTTGCAATGTGACAAGTACTTTCAATAACAATGATGTGTTCATGATTGATAATGAAAACATGCAGAAAAAATAAAAGAATCATAAAGCATTAAATAACAAATGTTTTGACAAGAAGTATTTCTCTATGTTTTCAGTGTTCAGATTAGTTTTCATTCACATGCTTATATCACTAACGGGTCTGGACTCCACCCCCAATTGATAAAGTGTGGAGAATCTCTTAATTGTCCCGTTCCATACATACGTACAGGCAAGAAAACCTTCAGAGGAGAAGGGCAAGACCGAGAAGACCCTGCATATTATAACCCAGGGTCACTTTGTTCAAGATGCCGGAGGATGGTGGTAAGGTGGTAAGTTGTTATCGCCTCACTCCGCAGGTCATCCTAGACCTAACAGCTGAATTGATTTTTGTCCTCCGCAAATCTCATACAGCACCTACTGTGCCCGATGCACAGGCAACACTCACTGACACCCTCATGTCATGATTGCAGCTCGTTATTTGTGCGTGTTGAGTAGTTTGTATTGCTCTTAAGCTTACATAGGCCACAGTGCAAAATAATTGCCTGGTTGCTAGGCAATGTGGATTTTTCAGCTGCAGTTGTTTGCACTACACCTATCCTTAATGTGTACCTATTGTTTTTAATGTAATTCTTTCATGTGCAAGTCAGATAGTGAAATAAAGAGTAAGTACTTGTGACAGAGAGCAAATGAGTCAACAATCTTCCTCCCGACCTGTGAGGGCAGTTCATTCCAGGATCAGTCAGATGTCGAACATCCAAAAAGGGGGCGAAGCCACAATACTGAAAGTCAGCGCCTTACTGCGGTAGGCGATGTGTCAGTCACGGATTGGAGGAGACGTGATTGCACTCGCTACCAAAGGGGGCGTGACTGAAGGTATATCAGGGTGTGTGGCCGTGCGATCTGTTCCTCTGTTATGGTTACAGAATGACAGTGAGGAGTGAAACGAAACCGTGAGTGTTTAGTGTTGTATTGTCTGTCTCTTAACTGTTATTTGTCATTGTAGACAGCTGAATATCTGCTAGCTGTCGCTATTCAGCCAGCATCAAACCTGGACTGCACTGCACTATTTCACGCTTTCACAACACCTCGCACCCCTTGTAACATCACAGCCTCACCATTGAAGATTATTTGGTATCTTTAAGTCACTTGCTAATCATTTTGATTAATTTATTTAACTTGGTGCCCTGTCATGTTGCATTCCACTTGCCTCTAAATATCCCTGAAATTAAAAATAATTAAACTTTCAACCTCTGCATAATTAACATGCCATTTATAATCCTTTGGGGGAAAAATACCTAAAATAGGAGCATCTAGCAGGAGCCAAGATGTCAACATGCTGTAATGTAATGGGTGCAATTAAAAGCATTATCTTGTGATTAAATGTACTTCTTCAAATACAGACATCTATAAAACACAAGATATAAAGGGCTGTATGAAAAAAACAGGAAATATTCTTATCACATATTACAATAAGTAAATCTGCAAAAGGCATTTTGATTTTCATTTTGCATTTCACTTTATGGTGGTTGCAGTCATTCTGGGTTCATCTCTTCCAATATGAATTATTATAGTGCTTCTCTAAATCTGCCTCTGCCTGGCTTTGAGCTTGTCTGGAGTATACAAAGTGCCAGTATTGAACAGCCTTCCTCATTCCATTCAATCATGTGACCATGTGACCTGCCCACTCTGCCAGCACTAGCTACTCTTTTTCTGTAAGTACGTTGAGTAGGTAGGGCAAAAATTCCCATTGCCACATCAGCTAATTATATTAAAATCAATAGGTAACACATTACATTAAGTGTTTCTACTGTGTATTTACATAATAGTTACATAGTAAATGCATGTGTACTTATACATGATTGCAATGTTATTATGCATTGTTACAATCTACTTAATCTGTCATTTTTGCATGGTTTAACCCTTACCCTAACCCTATCCCTAACCCTAACCTTAATTCTAAACCTAATTCTAATTCCAATTGGGTACTTGCATATATCGTACAAAATGATGTGCATGTTCAGTACATTGTAACTGTGCAAATAACATTGTAATTATGTGTAAATACACATACACTTACTAGGTTATTATTATTATTATTATTATTATTATTATTATTATTATTATTATTATTATTATTATTATTATTCATTTAGGTATTTATTTATTTCTTAGATGTCCTTATCCAGGACAACTTACAGTTGTTATAAAATATCACAGTCCAAAGTATCACATCACAGAATATCACATTACAGATACACTATGTAAATAGACAATAATTGGAGACACATCATAAAGTTTAAAAAATAAATAAATAAAATGGCAATTACAGCACTCTTTATCAATTTGTTTAATAAGGCTGTATAGTATAATACTAACTGCTAAGCAATTCCTTCAATTTGTTCATCCAGCAGATAGTGTGCTCATTAACACCAGCAACAGGGCACGACCCCAGCACCCAGCGCGGGCTATCAAATTGAGCCCCCAGGTGGCATTTAATTATCATTTCACACTCTACCCCATGTATTATTCTCTATGTATAGGTGAAATACCTCTTGACATCTTCATTGGATGTTCTTGCTCCCCCGTCTTGGATGGTTCGTTTGACCCAGCAGCCTCTTTTTGCCTCCAGGGTTCAGGGAAAGGGGGCAATCTCTGATCTTTAGTTCTTGAGTCAGTACTCTGTGTGGTTTGCTGTGGTGAAGTTAGAGAAATTTAAATCAGGCATTTCAAATGCAGAGTGGTTGTATTGTGTTGTGTCTGGCCCATTTAGGGATTTCACTTTTTCAGAATTTACAAGTTTGGCAAGTCAAGCATAAAAAAATAGAAATCTTAGCACATATTGCAGGGGCAGGGCAATGCCAGCAAGCTTTCGCCCTGAAGCCTGAACTGGAATAAGTGTGATTAATGAAGATGTCTTCTCTCCATTGAAATTCACTTGCAGTTTCTGGAGTTGGTGAAATATTCTGTGTATCTGACATGGCAATGGTTCTCCTTCGAAAGGATTTGCAGCTCACATTGTTATATGATAGAAATGAAGCAAAGCAGAGGTTCTGGCAAGGAACTCACTTTTAACCTTGCATCAAATCCTGTAAACATCAAGCATATTTTAGATGCTTCCAATACCAGTATCTTATTTGTCCTTCAATAAATAATAAGTCCAATGATCAGCAATTAAAGGATTTATACAGTATCTTACCTCAATCTATTATGTCCCTGCTGTGCGCCAGAGTTCCCCTCCTCCTTCCCAGCCTCCACCTGCTTTTTGGCTTTGTCTAATGGGGGAGGGCAGCCATGCTCTCCCCCCTACCCATGATTCCCCCAGGTCAGCCTCTCCACTTATCTGCAAGCTAATTTATGGGCAGGGGTACCTCGAAATTAAGGCCAAATAATGTAGTGCCAAATATGTATAATATACATGTCTAGTCTATGTTTTAATAAATAATCTATTCCGGACTGAACTAAAAGTGGTTTATAAAAAAACATCTCAGGCTAATTGTCTATCTGTTTTTTTGGGGGGTTTATTTTAATATGAAACACAAACGGTGACACCTTTATCTCACTAATGTAATGCTGTCTTTCTTTGCAATACCTTGCTATCTTTAACCCACCTAAACTCAGTAACTGTACATTTTAGCGTCAGCTTTACCTATCATTATTCAGTAATATACAACAATAGCCCTACAGCACCCACTATCTGATTTTTATTTGTCACAAAGCAGGCAAAGCTTTGCATAGCTGCAAAGTTCCACAATCATTTTCAATTTCACACTAAAATGCAGTTATTATTAGATTTGATGTGTTGAGACTGTTTATTAGATTAACTGCATTACACAAACCTCAAAAAGTCTCATCTTGAGGTGTAAGTGGAAATTTAAAGAAAACAGGTGTTTTGTTTAAATTTGCATATCAGAAGATTTGATAGAAAAACCAATCACACATTAAATTTAGGTGTAATTTACTACATGATTGTGGATTGCGTCTATGTACATTACGCTATCACAATTATCTTCTGATCACAATGTTTAATCTTTACTAGAAATTTTATAAAATTTTAAAATTTGCAAATAGCATACCACTAATGAAACATGTGCACGTCAGCGTTATGATACTTATTTTAAAAACTCTTGTAAAAACTCTTTAGCCCAGGAAGCAAAAAAAAAAAAAAAAAAAAAAAAAATTATAATAATAATATTGCATCAAAACATATTCCAAAATATGTTAAAAAAACAACGTATAACTCTTTAATCACTAAGTAATTTAATAAAAAAAAATGCCTACAAAAACAAATACATAATTTCAAGGTTTCAAGGTCTGGAAATCATATAGAATGTTGACAAATTTTCCTGGAGACAATTGACTTTTGAGTGGCGTTATTTTACAAAGAGGTTCCAGATGCAAAAAACGCGCATGCTAAATAAAGTCAACTACACTGTACAAAATGTTGAAATATGGAAACATGTCCCAACAAGTCCTTAAATTAGCATTTGTAGAAAGTAGGCAGCATTGTACATGGAACAATATGTGTTGCTTCACCTTTTTTACGTGATTAGAGGATATACTAGTTATGGCTTCATTATCACCAGTTTATGACAAAATAAGAACAATTTTCTTTTCCTGTAATAAAAAAAGTTACTATTTTTTGGCCTATAAAGCCTGGGATGCATTATTTAAGTGGTCCAAGGCTCGAGCAGAGGGCAGTGAGGACCAAAAAGGCAACACTCACTGGCATGTCACATTTCCTAAGCTTAAGTCTTGTTTGCAGCAAGACTTGAATCGCCTTTTCATTTTTTAAATAGTGAATTGCATGATTACTATGCATGAATGTTTACCACAGTGTCCTCAAACATCAAATGTCACAGATTCAGGGCTGCATGCTTTTAATTTGCAGCTTTGTAACCTTCCAATGGGCGCGGTGCCAGGATTTCTCAACCACAGAGTTCACTCCAGCGGTATTGGATTATACAATATAGTTTGTCATTGTTATACAATGGCATTAAGAGTAGAAAACACATTGGTTCAACCTTATTGATTTACTTTTCAAGACCACCTTGAGAGTCATTTAGAAATCCCTTTGGGACGTCTGTTGATTTTAGTTAAATGTTTTTTTCAGGTCAGCCTGCATACTGATGAAGACAGTCTCCCAGGTACAGAGCCTTAAAAAGAAGCACATGTCTCCTTAATTCACTAGGTTCACTTAACCTTATAAGGATTGTTCCATCCAGAAAAAGTGGTAGCTGTCAACAGCTGTGTCGGGAATGCTGCCAGTAGTGCTAATGTAGCATGCTGTGTTGTGTGATGCACTACTATTCAGGATTCTATCCCCTGTCGAAGAAATAAGGTTATAAGCTGTATAACCACACCTGCAGGCTCGTCTAGTCCTGCATAGGGGTTAATATGCTTGCTAGCGGTCTGTGTGGTTGCTTGTTTACGCCTTACGTCTTACTCTAAAATAAGAAAGAAGGTAGGGTTGTGAGGTTCAAACTCCCAATGGTAGAACAATTAACCCCACATTTAATTAAGTTAAACACATCCACACAAAAAAATATTATCGTAATTCTAAAGTAATTAAAACTTTGTAGTAATGTGGGTTAGAACTAGCTAAAAAAAAACAAAAAAAAAAACAAAAGATAAATTAATAAATAAAGCTAAATTAAATTCTTTAGAAGTTTTTTTTTTTTTTTTTTATGTGAACTCAATTTAAGACTCTCCACCACATAGAAGTCAATAGCAGACCTATACAATATTCCAGTGTCAATGCAGTCACCCTGTAGTCATACATGAAGCCTACAGTGTTTCCCCAGTAATTAACTGAAATGGGTTAAACTAACGGAAGGCAAATGCATGACAATATAAACTCTAATGATATTGTAAAAATACACTTCACGTTGGGCTACCTCCTAATAGAGAGCCTGTGTGAAATCCTGTAGCTCAGTTAAGTAGAGGCTTTATAAATTAACAGTAGGTGGATTTTGAAGTCAAATATCACTGTGATTATACACTGTGTACTGCTAAACAGGATCATGAAAGATCAAGCCGCTAGATGTGGGCATTCAAACCCAGAACGACTCTGTTAGAAACAGACTAAGTTATAGTATGTCACGAGGGATCCCGGGGTCCAAAGGTCTCCGGCACTTTGTTGATAGCGAGTGCATGGCTAGACTTGAGTGTGGGGCATATTTATTATGTCTTATGTCTACGGTTTAATTGGTCCACCACAGATACACGTATTCAAAGTAAAAATAAAGTTCTTATTGAAGCGGGATGAAAGGTTCTTAAGCAGATACAGTATGGCTCAATTTAATAACGCCTTTGGTTCCCCTAAATGCTAGATAGTGCTTGCTTAACAAAGAAGAAGAACAATTTGAAAAAAATGTTTATTCAAAAGTTACCAAAAAAAAAAAAAAAACTTGCTAATCAAGATGCGAGCAATACTTCAGAACCACCAATACATGTTTAGACAACACTATAATTCCATCTTATGCACCGTGAATTCAATAAATCATATATTTACCATTACTTCTTGACTTGGATGAACATGCTTCTCTTTTGAAGAAATAAAGTAGTCTTGCAATGAAGAAAGATAATAATTGCTGATGGGGTTCTTGTAGAAGGTCTGGGTTGTCCTTTCTCAGTGAGATGTCTATGGTAGTACAGTCCCCAAGTTTCCAGTGGTAACTAAAGCAACTTTTTCAGGATGCATAGCTCAAAGCAACCGGAAGTTAAAAGATTAGTTACCACTAGTTATCACAAGATGAGTCTGTTCCCATGGTTACAGGTGTTTGCATTAATGGGCTGTAGCAAGAGCCTGCAGTTACCTGCACAATGACATCAGCTCTGCTACAACACACAAACCACATGCAACAAGTCAAGAAGCAGAGTACCTTTATTGAGCTACAAAAGCCTTTTTCTCCTGGTTTTAACAGAACGTTTTAAACAGGTTCACAGTCACAATCAGAGTTACTGGTAGTTTAAGGTAGCTTCATCAGTTGCCGTGGCTACATAAACCAGAAAAGAAAATGGTGACCTTTCAGCATCCCCTATAGAATTTTAAGATGCACAGCTGTGGCCAAATGTTTTGCATCACCTAGAATTTTAGGATTGAGAGATCTTGTTTTTAAACTATTTGAACATAATTTAGACATTTTATTTAACATCATGTAATCCAAGACAGTATTTCATTTTTCATTTTATACTACAAGCTGTATGTAATTCAATATGTTAATGTAAAATTATTCAGCATGCTTCATCCATCTTTATGAAGCTATATTAGTTAATTCGATAGGGTGAAGCAAAATGTTTGGCCATACATTACTATTGGAAAGACTCACAGATGTATTATCAGCAGAAGGTGGGAGGTCACGCAGCCTTAGCCAATCATGTAAGCAAAATTAAACTCCCAATGAACAGCAACAGCCCCTAGTTACGTGCTATAATGATTGGTTTGTTTAAAATATAGGAAGCATTTTATTAGTCCTCTGTCTTGCCCCTAAATTGGAATAAAGAAAATGTAATTCTGGTGTTCAAAGTTCATGTCTCCAGGAAGACATTTATTGCCAAATTAATGTTCCTGGTCTAGTTCGGCTGGGCATCGTTAAACACAGATAGATAAGCATTACGTCTCTCTTATCAGAGAGAGTGTTCTGTTCTGTTTGAAGAAGGTGATAAAGGTCTGTTTAGTTTGAAGTTTTGATGAATTTGGCAAACTGTCTTTTCTTTTTCTGTTTCAAAGTATAAGCACAGACTTACAATAAAACACTTCTGAGGTGTCTCTGTCAAATAATTTTTTTCTTTTTAAAATAGGCTTGCTTGTTAAGAAAGGATTTTAACTCCAAATGCATTACAAATAGTTTTGTGTCATCACAATAGGTAACAAAGAACAGGAAAGTTTGCTCAAGCATAGACAGCAGAATATACTATAAAGTGTATTAACCCTAGTATGCAGGGCATGTTAGCTGCAATTCATCAACATTTTATAAAAGATTGCTTGTTATATTCTGTCAGCATACACTAACACCAACATAGGAATGTACAGTAATATGAGTTATTTGATGAAGGAGGGCTTAATACTATAACAAAGTTTTATGTCAGAACTTAAGCTGCGAAGAAAGATGATATGATGTCAGAAAGGTCTAGTCCTCTTTCTGTGTTTCATTAGAGTAAAGGAAATTAAAAATCCATGTAGTCGAGATCTAAAACAATGACATGAGCTGTCTGTCTCTCTTTGACGTTGTGCCTGATAGTATTTTCAATTTGAGTAAGACATACTGTGGTGTTGTGGTAAAGGTGACCCAAGATTGCTGGCCATATGTACATCACATGGGCCATCTTTAACACTTAGTTCTTGAGTTATTGAGGGTATCACAAGCTGGACGTACGTGGAGGTAATCTGGTTCTACTTTATTTGTCAAACTGTTTTACATATTTTTAGAGAACTGCTTGTTATTTTTTGAAGAAACCTGAAAAGGACATTATTTAGAGGAAATCATTGAGATTTTAAGAATCTGAGGGTAAATGAAGGCTGGAGAGACCCTGTCTTTATGTCCTGCTTACAATTTTACATATTGATGCACCGAATGTTTATATAAAAGTGAGTTGTGGTGATGTGCTTTTTGATGTTGCTGTTATAGCTCCAATTTTATAGTTATGGGGGAGGGGTCACTAACACAGCAGGAAAATATGTAACTGATTTGTAAATTAGTTTTCTTGACTTTATGTTACTTTTTTTAAATGTAGAATTCATGTGAATTATTAAAATTAAGGATAATTTAAGTCTTATTATTTGTTTATTTAACAGATGCCTTTATCCAAGGTGACTTACAGAGACTAGGATGTGTGAACTATATGTCAGCTGCAGAGTCACTTCCAACAATGTCTCACCCAAAAGACAAGGAGGTTAAGTGACTTGTTCAGGGTCTCAGAGTGAGTCAGTGGCTGAGCTGGGATTTGAACCAGGGACCTCCTGTTTACAAGCCCCTTTCTTTAACCACCAGACCACACAGTCTCGTCTACTCGCTTAAGAATTCAGTTGATACCTGTTAGGCCATTCATGTATCTCAATCACAACAGAAACGCGTTAATAGTAAATTGGATTTCATGTACTTTTTTTCTGTTAAACAACTAAATGGGCTTTTAAATTGTGTCTTTTCCATTTCAAAGCAGAAGGACTTGTCTTTATTAATGTCAATACAGTCAGGCATAAAGATTGTAATAAAGTGTATCCAGCATACAAAGCTTCATTTTTCATTACAGCTTTTTAATATAAAACAAAAAAAATGAATCGCTAAAAATAACACGTTGGGATCTCATGTGTAATTTCTGCTTGTAAAATTAAGGCTTGGATGATTTAAAAGTTAATTTAGTTGTTTCACGGGAAAAAAAAAAAACTGTCTTAACAGGTACCAGATCACTTCTTAAAGTAGAGTATTAAAGTCGGGGTAAAACACAGAAAATCAGAAGCCCTACTTATGATACAAGTATGCAAGTCAATGTACTGTATGATTCAGGATTGCATTACGTATTATATGTGCATACTTTTCCTAAAATGAGTACATTAATCTTAACCACTGATTAATAGTACCAGTGCTATTTGGCGCATCAAACTGGAACACTGAAATTCTCTTACCAGAAAAATGAGAAAAGTTAGAAAAAATCCAATATGCTACAATATAAGCTGTGATTACAATGCATTGTAAACATGAGAGTTGATAAAATGTACAGGACTGATATTCAAAAGAATCTGAATTCCAATATCGAGACACTCCTGGTGATATTACACTGGTTTATTTTATTCCTTTTCTAACTCAAGCTGACTTGAATTCATCTAAGGTTTCAGTACCGCTCCCAGCAGTTCTTTCTCTGCCTGCTAGTCATGACTGCTGCTAATGCAAGTTCAAGCCATCGAGCGCCTGTCACTTACAGTTGTGTCACATGTGGGAGAAATCAGTGAAATTCAGCAAGCTGTGTCACAACATCTCAACAAGAGCAACTGTGTTGTTTTCTTCTGCAGAAGTGCTATTTGTACATAACTTAATTCTCCCACATGTTCACACAGTAGGTGTTTACAGAAAAAGTCAAGACTATGACTGTTACAGTACTTATCTTTTACAAAGACCTCTTAAAGGTATAAAACCCAATACAGGGCTAAAAACAGTTTTGACCGTTTGTTTATCTCTGACTTTGTCCCCAACATAATGTCCTATTCTGTTCCCTCAGTCCCAGCAATTTCCTACAATAGTTCAGGATAACTGACCGTCAGTGGGCGTCCTCTGATCCCATCACCAAGCCGCCTCTTTACACCCAGGAACTCCAGAGTGGATTTAGGCAAGGACAAAGGCCAGCCCTGCAGGTGCTGACCAGACATCGGGTGTGATGAGGAGAAATATTCTCTGTCGGTTTTGCCTCCCTAAGATATAGGCACGCCAGAGCAAATGCAATGCTCTCTCTTGAATAACCAGAGATTGTGTTAAACCTTCCTTATATGTTTTGGGTTTATAATATGATCAATGCAAAACCTATTATAAGGATTAAGTTGGGAAGTCTGAATATGTCCTACTTTTCTGATATGTTATGAATTGTTTATTTTTCCTGAAGCTCGAATTACTATTTCAAGCAACAAGTTTAAAATTAAATGGAAAACCCTTTAGATGATGTAGTTTCAGATAAAAAAAAAAATGTTAACATTTTAATAGGATTGTATTGTAGCTGTTCAAATAGATACTTCTGCCTTGCTTTACTTTATAATAACACTCATGAATTGTGTATGGTGTTGATTTAGAGGGACATTATTATATAATTTTGTTTCACAACCTATTATTAAGTGAACGGCTTCAGAAAGAAAGTGTATAATATTTGTGTCAGATAATCATAAATTATGTATGGCTGTATATTGTATTTGTTTTAGAACAAATTAAACACAGACTACTCTGCCTAAAGCTAATCAGTTTCAACAAGATATTGAAATAATAATTTAGACATGGCTAATTCTTGTCTGGAAAAAGAAAACAATTGCACAGATTAATAGGACTTTATAAAAATAATGCAGTAAAAATGGACAAAACTAAGATATGGGCAAACGATTTATATTATTGAGGGTTAATTGATTAGGGGTGTGGTGCAATGTGACTGATTTTTGTGAGTCATGCCCCGAGTGTCAGCGAGTGACCAGTAAAAAGCCCCTTAGAGCACCACTGGTTCCCATTCCCATTATAGAGATCCCGTTTGAGAGGGTGTGGATTGATTTAGTAGGACTCCTGCCAGCTTCAAACATGTGTTATTGGTAGTAGATTATGCCTCCCGCTACTCCGAGATGGTGCCCCTGAGGAACACCTCTGCCAAAGTTATAGCCCAGTCATTGCTGCATATTTTTTGTAGCATGTGATTACCCAAGGAGGACTTGACAGACCAGGGCACCCCTTTTATGTCCCTTTGTTCCAAAAGCCCTGTATGCTCCTGAAGGTTAAAACCCTGTGCACTTCCATTTACCACCCACAGACCAATGGATTAGTTGAACGTTTTAATAAAATGTTAAAAAGGTGTTGCTGAGGGTCACTAGCTGTGGGAGTGAGGTGTTTTTTTACCTTTCCTCATGTTCACATATTGAGAAGTTCCATAGACTGGTTTTAGCCCCTTCAAGCTTTTATTTGGCCTGATTGCGTGAAGCATGGGAGGCAGAGGGGTCAATTCGATTCTGTATGTATTTCAGGAAGTTAAACACAATATCTAAATTTGATGCTTATCCCATGCCCAAGGTGGGTGAGCTACTGGAGCGGTTGGGAACCGCCCCGTATATTTCTACCCTGGATTTAACTAAAGGAAAGACAGTCGTTGCCACCCCAGATGGCCTATTTGAATTAGTGGTTCTGCCTTTTGGCCTACACGGGTCCCCCGCCACCTTTCAGCGGTTAATGGACCAGGTGCTGCGTCCTCACACCGTATATGCCAGGGCGTATTTGGATGATGTTGTTATCTTTAGTGATGACTGGCAGAGCCATTTAAAAAGGCTTCAGTCAGTGCCTGCTCTGAGATGCAGTATTTAGGGTATTCTACGTGGTTGGGGTGGCTGAAGCCTCAGGAAAAAAAATTGGAGGTCCTTCATAATTACTCTGGTCCAACAACCCAGAAACAAGTTAGAGCATTTTGGGGACTGGCAGGGTATTACAGGAGATTTATCCCACAGGTTCTCCACTCATGTTACACCCCTCACAGAACTCACAAAAGGGAGAAGGAATCAACTCATTTTATGGTCAAACCAGTGTGAAGTGGCCTTTCAGGACCTCAAACAGGCTTTTTCCTCTCTCCCTGTTTTGCGTAATCCTGATTTTTCTAAACCATTTTTCTTACAGACTGATGTGTCAGATGATTGGGATGGCTTGGGTTTTAGCACAGGAGGTCAAGGGTGAGGAACATCCGATTATGTACTTAAGTAGGAAGCTCCTAATTATCATGATGTCAAGGCGATAACAGACGAACAGGCTGCAGGTGTGGTTAAGTAGACAATTATTGTTTGAACATGGTATATTATCATTAGCCTTAACTGGTCCACACCTGTAGCCTGTATCATCCAAATTGATGGCTGATGAGGGGCTGGTAAAAAAGAGCCTGTACAGCTAATCAGATGTCTCTTTTCAGCCTAAGAACAGTCTGGGTTCATCTATGCCCAAAACCAGAGCATGACAGTTTAAATGGCTGTCGTGAAAGGCTGTATGTTGTTGTGTCTGCAAATGCCTGTTTGCTACAGGGGCTGTGGGGATCTGCCCATCTGGGCCCAGGACTAATCAGCGGATACCTCAGTGCAGGGCTGGAATCTGCACTTATAAAAGAATACCCAGCATGAATTTTCAACCGGGGGTTCGGAGACCGAGTGCGGCGGTTTAATAGAACTGCAACTGCCGTGGTTAACGGTCCAGTTGGTTTACATCAATTTCTTTTTTTTTCTTTGTGAATCCTGTTTGAATTGTTTATTGCCTATTTGAATACATCTGAGTAACAGGATTGTCTTTTCTGTTTAAAAAGTAAACCTCAATAAACCCTCGGTTTTGACTGGAAACAGCTGTCTGCCTCCTCTGTGTGACACACACGCTCACAATGCATATGTTTAAATTATAAGGTAGCATGAATGCACTTGATTAATTACATGATATTTCACCTACCTTTTCCATGAAAATGCAAGCTCATCAAGAAGGAGCTTCTAATGCAACATCTCAACAATGCAAATGAATAGTAAAAAAAATAAATGTTACGTTTTCCAGAAGACACACATTTCACTGGAATGCATGTGAAAGTCAGTGATAAAATATGATGTGTGAATTAAGTTGATTTGCATAGCAATGTTCACTGCAGCTCAGTTCTAATATTACAGTGCTAGTGTCACTTCCAGTTGCAAAGTTCATTGGGTCTGGTAGAAATACCAAGAGAGAGACTCCTTTTAGGTTTGAATGGGAAGCAATTTTTGATGCCAACTGATCTGATCTTTATTAAAAGTACACCCTGGGGAACTTAATGTTGAGCAGCCTTTAAATTAAATGACTCAAGTGTCTAAAACAAGACTAGAGCCCCCTTGCGTGTGTTTCTCACTGCCAACACTCAACGGTATGTATTTGTAGCAGGGTGAAGCCCTATGTGTAAATAGTGTGTGTTTGCGTGTTGGGAATACTGGGTTGGCAGGGAGGGGGTTAAAATCCTCCCTGCCATAATACATATGAGAATGTGGCTTCAGCCTTAACACTGAATGATTAATTAGCCTCCAGCCACATGTTATATATGGTAGGGAAAATCCTTTGTTTGGGGAAGGTGTTTGAGAGGAGTGCTGGTGAGTTTGTGTATTTTGATTTACAAAGTCTGCAGTGAAAGCGAAAACACAGCCTACAGGTACATATTGTTTTGTTTGACCTTTTATTTTGGCCCTTGTTCCTGTTTATTTGTTTCTGTGTTTTTGCTTGTTTGTTAATAAACATGCACACCAGCGCTTTAAACTGCAGCTTTCTTGATTCATCCTGCTGCAGTATTTGTATCATATTACTACCAATTCCCTTTCTCTCAACATCAGGCCAATAAAATGGAAATGTTTAATTTCTTCAGCTCAGGTGAATCAAAGGCAGCGTTTACACACACAAGTCATGACAGTTTTCCTCACAACGTGTTTGCGGTACTTTTCAGGAAATGAGTTGCTATTCAGTTCTGATTTAGGAAAAAAAATCAGCCGTACCAATGCAGATTATTCAATTCATAGTCATTTAGGGGAGGGGATATTTAAATGTCTGTGTCTGCTTACTAATTAGTAAAAGAATGGAGAGGTTCATGCATTGCCATGAAGATAAAAGTAAGTTGCCATTTACTTTTCCCTGTGGATTCTTGTGGGTAGGTTGGGATCCCCAACACTGACAGCTGTGCTGGGAACTCCTGCAGCAGAAATGCTGCTAGTGGCAACACTGGCATCAGCAATGTTGACAGTGGTGCGGGGCACTGGCAATTGCAATTCCTGCAGTGTCAACGCTGGCAGCAGCAATGCTGGCAGTGGCAACGCTCGCAGTGGCAACGCTGGCTCCTCCAAATGTGCAGCCAGCAGTGGCAATGCTGGCAGCGGAAATGCTGACAGCGGTGCGGGGCACTCCGGCAACGACAATGCCGGCAGTGGCAATGATGGCACCGGCAATGCTGATAGCTGAAATGATTGCTCCTCTGGACATGCTGCAAGCATGACAACCCTCATCTCTGCCCTATTTTTGTGAATTTATTTGGGGAACACCCAAATTACATATTCATCTAAGTCTGAACCGCAAAGAAAAGCTGATGCCACAAAGCATTCCCTAAAAAAATTGCTAACAGCATTGGGCTTGTTTAGTACATTTTACCCTAGACTTCCGACTTGTTTGCAACTGGTTTGCGACTATTGTGACAGTCACAGCACTTTAGTACATCTACCTCTTAATGTTCTAGATCAGGTGGCTGGTCTTCCTATGAAAGTCTCTTAAAGTAAAATGTAATTACTCGCACTTGTGAGCACAGGGAGATGTCTGTTCATTGGTAGCAAGTTGGTGGATTTTGACAGAAGTTTTTCAGCTGGTATCTGTGATCTATTACTTAGCTGGATGACACAACTAAGGGAAAGAAAACCCCTTACATGTATTAATCATGCTTGTAATCTGGTGAGTGCCTGGCCAATCATTTTCATCCTTTTCACCAATTGTTTTTCCCTTGATATTTCTTTTACCTTTCCTGTTTCTATTTTTTTTTTAAATCATTGCCTTACAACCTAAAACAAATGTGATGAAAATAAAATAAAATATGAATGCATGTAGACTTTGCGGGCTCTCCATTCGGAGCTAGGACGCAGGAGACCAGACAGTGAAACACTCCTCACTACTTCTCACAAAGTGACCCTGGCTTGTACTAGCTTTCCCTTCTTTTTGACAATGGTCTCAATCTGTTCCAGTGCCACCCTGATTTGCTTGCCATACCCCACTTAAGCATTCTGGTACAGTTCTTGTAAACCCAATTCACAGCTGAAATGGGACCCCTTCCTAAATAAAAAAAAAATACCATAGTACACTCCTCCTTATAATTTGTTGCATTACACAAGGCAGTATGGTCATGGCTCTAGTTGTCACCTTGTTTCATTCACTAGCACATGTATTCTCGTTATAAGGCAGAACACACATTGTATAGTCTATTACTTATGGCTCCCAGCTAGTGTTGTTAACAGGGGAGCACAATCCAAATATACTGTAGTTTCCTCTAGTATTCTGAGGGAATCTGATTTGAGGTATTAACCAATAAACATCGGTAAAACACCTCCCAAACCGAAAACAGACAAAACCAGCGTTGTTCCTAGAAACACTGAAAGAACACAGGAGTGTTTACCTGTGCCCCCTGCTGCAGCTGACTGATGCAGTTTTGGTGCAATAGAGCTATCTCATGCAATTCCATTTGAGCTGGGTTTTTTTTTTTGTTTGTTTGTTTTGTTTTTTTTAAGTGAGCAGTTCAAAAAAATAGTTTGGAGCAATACCAGAAAGAACATAAAAAATAAATCTGTGCTATGGGGCAATGGTAACATATTATATTTGTCTTACGAGACCTTGTCTCTGCCTTTCACAACTAAAAAGTGTAAGTTAGCCTTTATATTCATATTCTTCAATATGAGCACTGTCAATAGCTTTCTCACATTTCAGTCACCACACACACACACACACACCGACTTCATCCATCCTACATAATAGAAGACAAACAATAAGCTTCTTCCAGCAAAAAATAAACTAAAAAACAACAATACACCAGACGTGACAAGTCGTGGTGAAGAAGCGCTTTAAGGCTGCGTGTTTATCAGTCTTGGTTGGTGGGATTCATTGCCACTGAAACAAAGTCACAACGGATTTACACAGGATGGCTGGAGGTGTCAACATTTCCTTCTTAACTACTTTATCCATCTGATGAAACTACATAAATTATCTGCAGTCTAGCATTATGGTGTACTGTACCCTACAAGTAGGGGTACTGTGAATACTCTTTTAGATGAATCTGAAACAAAGATGTTTGTTTCTTTGAAATGCATTTTTTTCTCCTAATGTCCCAGTAAAATATTCAGTTAATGCACAAATATTAACTGAATAAAATGCATAAAACATATTTTAACAAATATCGCATGGTATATCATATAGGGCTGTTAAAGGCCATCTGCATTTTCAGAATTGCTCATTTCTCGCCTGTTTTATATTCTGTTCTGTGTATGCTGTGTCATTCTGTATTGTTGTTAGATATTATTTACCAGGCTTGCTGCTAATATGTTTTTTCAAGCACTGAAAAAATCTGCATTCTGAAGTGAGGTGCTTTTAAAAATAACCCCATTTGCCACTGTGACATATGTGAGACATATAGTGATAATCTTTCAAACGTTTGTTAGACAGCATTATGAAAGTAGAATTTAAATATGTAGTGATATATAAATTAGAAGTCTTTCTCGATGTTTTACTTGAGGATTTAAGCATTAATAGCAATCTGGATTAGTGTACAACAGATAGACATGGGATATTGAACAGGTAAGGAATGAAATACCTTCTGTGTTATATAGCACACTGCGCTAATACATTAACCAGCGTCAATTCAATCATTTGTTAAGCTATTTAACACCAGAAAAAGGGGATGTCTGCATTCAGAATAAAGCAGGTACTAATGCAAACAGCTTTTGGAGATAGCAAAATACAGGTAATTACATACATCTTATCCGTTTTACGCTTCCATTAGCTACATAGGACTCAAATGTGCAGTTTTGAAAGAAACATGTGTAACAGCAGCTCAAGCATTATTGTCATTTTATAGCGTTTGGTACTATATCAGGGTAAAGACATTTCTCAGTTTTTTTTTTTTTTTTCAGGAAACTTTTTAAAAGCCATGCCTGAAAATAGACATTCCTTTCACCAAACATACATTATGTTTTAAAATACACATTTCAGACCTATATAAAAAAGTGCACAAGAGCTAAGAAGTATTGAATTGTTTTGTTAGCTGCAATCACTTGCAGAATTGAGTTTAGCAAGCTAACAAGGGCATACAGACACTGCTCCCTGTTATTCACGCTTAAGGTTTTAATTCTAAACAGCCAGAAGTAGATACATCTTCTTTTGAAGATAGCACAGACAGCGTATTTGCATAGCAATCATTAATCCACACAACGTTCCATCACCCAGCCCTCTGTAGCCGTCCCCAGAGAGGCACAGAAGAACAGATTTGCAAACACCAGGGCGGTTTGCAACACAGTCGTTTGAAAGACATGTAGATTACATCTGTTTGAAATGAGAGCAATTAGTTCAAACCCTGAGATACCATGACAATCCTGCTTGGTCCTATATACTGTAGCTACCACCTTGACCCAGAGAAACAACACATTGCTTGGGTCTGTTGACTTAGCACCTGCTACCTGCTAATAGCATCTGGGTCTGCCATATTGATGGATGTCAAAAATTCTCACAGCATGTCTTTTTGATATCGAAGAATAATGAAGCAGTGACAATTTATATAGCATAGCTGTTAATCCTGTTATAGGAACTGTTCGAGTCACATTAAAAAAAAAAAACTAAAACAAAATAAATCCTATATTTTCCATGCCTGTCTCTGCCAAGTTAAGCTATAGATGTACCTGATTGCTGCATTTATTAACATTGCTTTCATGTACAGCTTCAGACCTGTTTTCAAACACAACTCTACTTGTAATATTAAGTTTTATAATATGTATTCTTTAAATATAAGGGCTTGGAACTGCAATTTAAACAAACAGGATACAAATACATGAACGCCCTAATAAATCATTTTTAAAATATGTGTCTATGGCTTTCATCATTGTGTGTTCAACTATACAATACTGTGTGGCTCAGTAATATATTTTATGTGCTACTGGTTGTCTTTGTGAGGTTCCTGACCAGTAATATAGTGTGGTGAAGTATCCCCTCAGTTTCCCTCCCTGCCCTTTGAATAACTACCTGCAATCAAAGAATTATCTGTAACATTTTACAGATATGGCCAAAAGTTTTGCATCACCCTATAGAATGAGCTCATTTTGCTTCATAAAGTCAAATGAAACCTGCAGAATGATGTTACATTAACATATTGAATTACATACCGCTTTGTAGTTTTACATATACTTAACGTAAAAATGTTAAAGGAAATGTTAAAAGAAAAAAAAAATTGAAATAGGACATTTTGAAATCTAATATTAAATACTGTACTACTATTATGGCTTCTGGTAGACTTTTGCAATATCGCTTAGTATCTTCTTTGATTACATGCCTCAATCCTAAAATTAGGTGATGCAAAATGTTTGGCCATAGCTGTACATTAAGAGTCTCTAATTACTGTGCATTTGTGCATTTACATAGTAGTTACTTAGTAAACAGTTGTGTGCTTACAGATAATTACAATGTTATTATGCATAGTTACAATGTACTTAACTATTTTTTTGCATGATATAACACTAATGCTAAACCTAACTCTAACCCTAACACTAACGTTAAACCTAACACCACTAACCCTAACCCTTGTGTGCTTAACTATCATGCAAAAAGATTTACATGTTAACTACATTGTAATTATGTGTAAGTACACATTTATTTACTATGTAACTACTATTTAAATACACAGTAATTAGAGACACACACATATATCTACAGAACCATTGTCTAATAATTCATGGTGGTAGTCACATATCTTCTGCTCCATCTTACTTGCCTGATTTGACTTCTCTGTGGAAGCACAAATTTGTCTAGTTATTTTTCTACCACCCAGCATTAGGCTTAGGGAATTTGAAATCACATTAAAGTAGGATTTGTGTACATGTGGTTTGCATTGTAGCAGAACAAAAAACAAAAAAACGTCAGCATTAAGATAAAATCCTGAGAGTCATATTTTTAATCACGCTGGTCTGCTGTAGATATAAATCACAGGCGTGAGGTCTGTGCCAACAAAGGTTAGCATTGAAATGAGACAACAGATCGACTGCTTTAGATATTAAACCAGTGGTTGCCTTGAAATTTGTTGAGATTATTGTTCCCTTAGCTATTAAATGAGAAGAGATTATATTATTGAACTGTGCAGCAATAGAGAAACCAGTGTCATTATATTATTAATACCAAAATATACTGTAATGCACTGAACACGTCATTAAGGGGATTCAAATAGGATCACTTCTAAATGCAATGGCTGAACAAAAGCAGACATTAATAGCAGAGAGAGTTTAACATTGGGTTTATGTTCATTCTGCTTCTAATTCGGAACTAATACGTTTTCTAAAGCCTCCTGGTAGAAGCTTCTGTTTTTTTAATATCAACAACAATAATATATTTATTGCCTGTGCATTAGTTTTGCAGAATCTGTCTGTAGCTTGAATTATAGATACAGGGTATGCTTAATTTTATTCAAGGTTTTGTCTGTGCAGTGTTACTGTGAAAATAAGCACTGCATGTTACTGTAAAACATTTATGAAGAAAGAACTAAATATTTCCGTGAAGCAAGACTTCAGGATTTGACTGTTTGGGGCAATGTAATCTAAAACCCTACCACAGGACCACCAAGAAACAGCAATACTATAACATGCATCTGTATCCCAGATTAATGTCTGTATCAAATACAGATGTTATACGCAGTCAGACTTGCTGATGCAAGGGGATGGAGTTATTTTGAAAAAAATAAATATTTTAGCAGTCAGCATTTTGATTTCATTAAAAGTTCTTTTATTGTCGTCAAGGGGCTCCCCAAGTAAAGGCATGACCACACAATGTGCAGGGTGAGTCATACATTCAGGGTGTGCCTGTCTATTTTCTGAATTCTCTTTGTGTATAAATTATGTTATTTCATTTTTTTTTGTTTTTGTTTTTTGCAGTGGATATACAGCAATGGACTGGATTATATACACTGATGGTTATCTACCTAATACAAAAATACTATAAATCACCCAGACATTTCTGAGTTTTGTTTTGCAGGATGCTGTGAAAGTGGTGATAGTCTTTTTTTTAATTTCTTTTTTGTCTATTTAAATACATGTTAGTGCAAACTAAATAAAAATTAAAAAAATAACTTGGACAAGCCACTGATTTACTAAACACGGATTTACATTTAATGTGAACTGCTTTTACAGGTCACTTAGCCTGAAGGATGCTAAGATGAAATTAATTCAACTTTCTGAAGCAAGATACAGCTGCGCATGATTTTCTTTTTCCATTAACAATTATGAAAATGTCATGCAGGGAAAAGTTCTAAATTAGAATGTTGAGGCTTGCTGTCATCTTTTATACAATCAGTGTGTTTCTAGATATCAAGAAAAAGCTGGATGAAAGCACTCACAGTCAAAGCAAAGGGAAGGTGCCACCTTAAATAACATCAGTTTGGGTGGTGTTTAAAGTGGATGTAGCTGACAGAGTAATGGTACTTGTCAGGCACTTCTATTCACCATACAGGTTAAAATTGGCAGTTTTTCAGTTTGCTTGTATTTCATGGGTGCACAATTCTGGCTCCATGTATAAATTCAATTTTTATTTATTTATGTATTTATTTATGTATTATTCCTTAGCAATCTAGATGATGATAATTTGGTGAAATAAGTGAAGAATGACTTTAGAGCTTGCATGACTAGCAACACAAATCGAAATGCTGCTATGATTCTTGCAGGGATGTGGCAGAATATCCATTTTACGCAATAGAAGGCAGGCAAGCATGATTACAAATATGGGTATAATTAGATATGGAGTACATTATGTTAAAAAAATATTTACTGTAGCACAAAAAATATTAAAAACAAATTGAATAGCGAGGGAGGGGGGTGGGGTTTGATTAGGTGGGGTTTGATAATAGTAGGTTCTCTCATGCTAAACTTTCAAAACAGTTCAGCACCAAATTTTCAATTTACATCCCTGTCCAAGAGTTCCATTACTACTTAATTTCCTCGGTAACTCTCTAGATGAGTTGACTAAGAAAATGCCGGCAAACTTTTTTTCTTTTTTTTTTTTAATTACACATTTGAGACCTATATAGTGAAGAAGTGTGAAAATATATGGACATAATATTTTGTCAGCTACAATCGCTTTAGGTTTGTGAAGGTTGTAAATCAATGAAGATGACATTTTGATAATGGTATGCACACACACATATTCCATTTCCATACCATTAACTTCTATTGTCTTGCCATTATTGGCAATGGTTTTGCTAGGCTTTTCTTATTTTGGTTAGCATTCCACATAACTTGTCTTACAAATAAGCAGACTTGGATTTGTGCCTTAAACTTAATGATTGAATGTTAAAATAACCCCAGTCTGGAATGATAAGAGAGACATTAGGCAGACGGGCATGGTGATTGATGAGATAAATTCTGATACCCTGCTTTCATAACTGTCATTACATTATTAAAGTCAGATGTAACCTTTCAATTTTAATAAAGGAGACAAGCAACAGTTTATTTTATTGATGAGCTTTCAGATCTTGACATTTCATCTCTAGCCAAGACATTATTAGGAAATTGGTGGCATATAATAAATGAGCAACATCACAAACACCATTATGATTGGCTGTTGAATCTGTTGATAGTTGTTCTTGTATAATGGGGCGCAGGGACATACCAATATGATTAATATGGCATGAGCATTAATCATCTAATGCACATTCAGATGAGTTCCTGCAGTATTCTGGCTTGCCTGGTTTTCTAAGTTAGAGGTGTGGTCTGGGGGAGCTCTTTCTTTAATTAATACCCTCAAAATGAGGATAAGGCAAATCGCAAGGAAGAAAATAAAACTGTAATGCAGTGAAAATGGTGACTGATACTGTCACTATGAATCACAAGAACGGTCTCTCACCAGCATAGTGACCAAACCACTCGATAACTTTAGTCTAGTAATACTCCAAAGAAACTGAGCAACATATTATTTTGACTTCTTTCCATGTGGAATATAACCTAACCCTAACCCTAACCCTAGAGTGCATAGTTCTTATTGAAATGAAGTTCTTACAAGGTAGAACGTATTCCACACTTCAAAATTATGTACTCCAACCAATTTAATACAAATACATATCAATCTTCGGTCAGATTATATTTTCTTTATTGCAAAGTGTCCCATACAATTTTAAATATAATTGTACTCATATCTGAGAAGTTTGCTACCTCACAATCCCATATTGAAAATATAAGCTGTATATTCGTTTCCTTTGTGTACATTTTAGTTTGCTTCCTTGACTTAAAAAGCAGTTTACATGCAATATAGATTCATAAGCTGCGGATAGCAGCAAAAAGGTTAGCAAGCAACTCCAGAAAGCAATTTTATAATATCATTAATACATTATTAGGCTTTAGTTGTTTTAATTGACTGACCTAAGCATCTCAAACTCAATTAAACGTGTTTGAGCACTCCACTGAACAGCAGTTTTCAGCTCCTTGTCAGTTTGATTTATCACCTCGAGCAGATGAAAACCTGCAAAAAATCCACAGTACTGGTGTTTGTGGTGCCACTGCCACTCAGAGGAAAACTGCCCTGGAGAGTTGGGGAGGAACCCACGTTGACTTAGAGGTTTAGTGGGATGCCAAGCAAGAATAAAAAAAAAACAGATACAAGCTTACTAACAAAAGCATTATTGAAAGAGATCTGAAGATCCTGTTGTTTTGCTGCTGCGTAATGATATTGCAGAGTGTAAGAAATCTAACGCGCAAACAGGCAGTTCCGATCCTGGAACAGAGATATTCTTGATCCTGTGGAGCAGTACTTTTAAGACTGTGTACTTGTGGCTTAACTTAACGCTGCTAGTGTGAGTAATAACAAATGAACCATTACAATCTGAGACAAACAGTCACTGTATACCAGGCCTTAATTACTGTTTTGTCTGCCAGTATTGTGATCACAAGTAAATGGTTTAATGAAAAGCATGGAAAAAGTTAAAACTGGATAGAATGTTCTTTCAAGGGCGTTGTTAGCTGTTGTCATACCCAAACAAAGGAGTCCCTTTGTCTTGTAAAAAAAACATTAAGAGGGTGTAGCTAGAATTCACAGTGAGGTTTTTCGTCACTGAATATTAAATACATTGTTGTTTTTAAGAAATAAAAAGAGGGTAGTTTGCTTTATACAGGACATTTGTAATAATAATAATAATAATAATAATAATAATAATAATAAAATAATAATAATAATAATAATAATATATTTTTTAGCAGACGCCCTTATCCAGGGTGACTTACAAATGTTACAAAATATCACAGTACAAAGTATCACATTACAAAATATCACATTACAGATAAGAGCAGTTGTAAGGTACAGTAAAATCAATAGAAAATAAGATCAAATTTAAATAAGAGAAAAATAAAGAATATAGTAAATAATTACATTTAAGAGGGACTACGACTAAGAGCAGTTAAAATTACAGTAAATATATTTGCTTATACAAATAAAGTCCATTAAGAGCATACATGGTACATGGATAAGAACGATTTCAAATAAGAGCAATTACAAATCCAACGGTGATATCCGTCCTGATATCCGTGGGTAGGTTGTTCCACCACTGAGGGGCAAGGGTGGAGAAAGAGTGGGCTCTGGAAGCAGGGGAGCAGAGGGGCAGTACTGCTAATCAACCAGTGGTGGAGGAGAAGAGGGGGCGAGAGGGGGTGTATAGAGAGAAATTATAGTCCGAAAATTGGAGGCAGTAGAAAGGTCGACACAACGATGGGGGAGTACAAGAGTTTTGAATTTTATGTGAGCAGCGATAGGGAGTCAGTAGAGGGAACGGAGCAGCAGTGTAGCGCGGGAGAAACGAGGAAGGGAAAAGACAAGGCGAGCAGCAGCGTTTTGGATGAGCTGCAGCGGACGGATAGCAGAGGCAGGGAGGCCGGCCAGGAGTTGCAGAAGTCAAGGTGGGACAGTGCCATGGCCTAAACTAGGAGCTGCATGGAGTAGTCAGTGAGGAAGGAGCTAATTCTGTGTATGTTGCTGAGGAAGAAGCGACAGGAGTGTGCCATAATAGAGATGTGCTGAGAGTAGGGGAGAGGAGGGTTGAGGGTGACATTGAGGTTCTTGGTGGATGAGGAGGGAGAGAGGGTGGTGGATTTTTAATAAGTAAGTGAAAGCTGAGAGGTTTAACAATTCTTCATATCATATTATTGTATTATAAAGAACTGGATTCCTTATCTTTGTATTCCCTGCAATACAACCCTGATTGCAGGACTGCAGAGGGGCCAAAGCAAAGAACACGGTGGAATGCTGGCCCATTTATAATATCCCCCAGCCAGAAAGCAGGCTGCAATTTACCATGTGGTAAACTGTCATAACGCATATTAAAATACAACATATTAACAGGAGGTGGTATATGGTAATCAGATATTTTAGCGTGAAGTATGTTTTCCAGCAAAAAACTTTGATGAATATAGCAGTAAACTAGAAAACATGCCACATAATGCAGTAAACATTCAACACACAGTAAAAAAAAAAAAAGTACCACCCTTTAGTAAATTAATCTCTGTAAACTTAAACATAAAAAGAGAGTAAGAAAGACAGACAATTAGAATTGTGATAACCCTGGTCAAGTTCAGGAGTTAAATTTCATCCACTAGTCAGCCTCCCAATTTAAACCCCTGGGTATGCCTTCTTTCTACTTGTCAGAGTGGTTCACAGCTGAGATGAGTGGTGCAGGGATCAACCAAGGTTTTCAACCCTGACACACACACGCGCACACACACACACTATACTAAGCAGCTTCTGTTCCTGTAGCACAAGCTAAAATACAAAATGAAAACTGACACTGAATAAAGATGCGCAGTTGCTGGTAACAGTTGCTTACTTTCCACAACAGTGAGCATGGACTTTTTAGGCGTCAATGGGTGCAGCTGCATACATTCATTTAACAGCTCTTAATATGACGGTGAAAGATTACCGCTCAATAATCATTCAGCGTTTTCAAAAGAAAAGCAGATGCACATTTTGAAACCCCTATAAAAGTTTAAAAACCTCTGTCTGGATCACCTTGCTTCACATCTGTTATAATGCCTTTTGCAGATACTGGTCAGTTTTTTTCCATTTTTCTGCAACTTTCTTTGCATAATTCAGCTGCAAATTGGAAGCGAGTGGTCAGCTTCAATCAATCCTTGTCAACAGTAGGCGGAGTTTCTAATGAAAAGACCAGGATGTAGATGAAAATTGCCAGAGTAGATATACTGTTTTTTTGTTATTATTATGCAAAGTGCGGATTATATAAAGAAGAACCATTCTGTTTCTTTGAAATATCGCCTTTGGTAAAGACGAATGGACTTTGGTTTATAGTTCTGTGTGAGTTTTAATATAAACAGCTGTTGTATTTGGAATTCCCTTTAGCTCAGTCACTGACTTGGTGATTGATTATCACCAAGGTTAGACCAGTAATGTTAAAATAACTAATTGACAGCTTATGGTCATTATTAAATCAGAGACAGACCAAGGCTGTACTGAGTCCAAAGACCGCAATCTTATTCAGACACCTCATTAGTCATGTTTGATAGTCAGCCCTTACTGAATAACTGAATTATTGATCATAATGGTGCAACATCACATCCCTCCAGGTTTAGATTCCTGGTATTCCAATAAGCCAACAGCGCTCGTGCATCATCAACATCCCTCCACCTTCCCCTTCTCCACCTCTACAGCAGCCCCATGGCTTATAAGAACATAAGAAAGTTTGCAAACGAGAGGAGGCCATTCGGCCCATCTTGCTCATTTGGGTTGTTAGAATCTCATCAAGCAGCTTCTTGAAGGATCCCAGGGTGTCAGCTTCAACAACATTACTGGGGAGTTGGTTCCAGACCCTCACAATTCTCTGTGTAAAATAGTGCCTCCTATTTTCTGTTCTGAATACCCCTTACATGTGAGGCTGCCTGATCCCCCCCCCCCCATCCCTCCAAAATATCTGATAGATGACAGTCTCACTAAGCCCAGCGGGCAAGAGATCAAATATTGTATCTATACACTGCCATCATTTCTATGTCTTCCATTATATTTACAAAGCTGTTAGTTATGCTTGATTACATACTGAGGTTATTGCCTCTCCCGAACTAGGAGAAAAAGAAAACTTGTGTGCCAATATATTTTAAATATTTTAAAAAGGGGTACATTTTGATGATTGACCGATTTACCAGAGAAGTTTGTTTGTATGAAACCAATCCATATTTTTTAATAGAAACCACCAAGCATTGCACAGAGAAACTTGTTTTATTATTTTGTAGTAACTTGGGGAAAACTTGGGGAAAAACTGAATTAATGTGTGAAATCAAATAGGCCTCAATTATAATAGTTCTCTGCTTTTGAAAGTCAAGAAGTAGTTTTGGGGAGCTACCTTCATTGTATTTAAACTCCCTCCCCTACCTTCCGAGTCCTTCTTTTTTCCTTATATTTTTTATTCCTGGCATTTAAATAAACAAAAAAAATAAAATAAAAAAAATTCTAAAATGTAATGCTAAAAATATATACTGCCACCACAACTATTCCAGTTGAAATAAATATATGTAATTGCATTAAATACTAACGTGTCGTTTTTAATTTAAGAGTATCCATTATTTACAGTATATACAAAGTATTTCAAGGGATGGTACACAATGGTATGGTACATTTCAAATCCTAGATTTGTGTATGGTAGCGTTAATAACCAGTCTTCTACAAAAACACTATTCTCTGGGAGGAAAAAAAAAGATTATCACACACATTAGCACATTTGTAATTTTGTTAAAGAGTTCCACTAACTAGCACAACCATATAACACATAGTGGCCAGAAAGGCATTTGTTCAGTACAGTTGAAAAGAAAAAAAGAGAAACATTAACATTGTTAGAAATGACCTCAGTAAAACTAGAGAAATCAATGATATTTTAGGAAACCCCAATAGCGATGAAAACACCACACATTGTATATGCATCCTACCTATCCAATCATATCGCTCCGTTGGAGTAGATCACATCACGACGCTTTACTGCTTTTGATTTGTAATGAAACTAGACTAAACTAAAGCAAAAGAAAAAAAATCCATCACTATAGCAACAACAGAGACTACTGCAGCAGAGAGAAAAGAAAAAGGCAAAAATGTATTCATCTGTCCGAGTATAAAAAGCAAAAGAGAGAGAACAAAACACAAGCTAATGGTGTATAACAGCTATGATTTTTGTTAAGGTGCATTGAACTCCGAGATAAACATTCCACATTTTAAAATTCAGAATGATTATCTCATGCAGTACACTTAAATTACATTCCTAAATTATACAACAAGCACTCTTTGCTACAAATTAACCCCTTTATGTAAAATAACTGCTAGTATTCAATGCTCTGTGTAGTTTTCAATGTAGAAAACAAAATCTGGTATTTACAGACCAAGTAAGATGTTACTGGGAAACTTTGGAGACACAGCAGAAGCAGATACTATACTGTAGTACAGTCCAAAAAGTTTCACATAATTACAGAGCTTGTTTTACCTGCAGAATCTGTAGAGGCACAGAATCCCATAAAACTTCTTATTGCACTTTGAAGATGAGGTTCAATGTAAATTTCTCGTAGCTGCAGCCTGATTGATGCCACAGAAAAAAACATCACTGAATGCTCAAAGGGGAACTATGTTCAGAAGATGCGTGGGATCTGATATTATTTAAATGTCTGTGTGACCTTTGCTTGACTCAACCAATCCTGCACAGAAGAAGGTGAAATAAAGTCAATATATCTGTATCTTTGATCAACCTGCTATGTTAGACAGCAAAGTCTTAACTACTGCACCTACTTCACAAGCCAAGATGGTAGATGGGGGACTGTTCATAAATACTCCTGGCCACTGTTAATTAACCTTATTATCGTTGTATTCTTCTCTTCACAGGGAACAATGTACTTTGATGTGAATATCAGTGAATTTCAAGCTTCAAGCATGGTACTGAGGCAACCGTTAATCTAGGGGGGTCACATAGGGTTTGCTTTACATCTTCAAGTCAGGAACCATTATGTCACTTCAAGGTTCCCTCATAGATATGCATTCATGACAGCGTCGAAAAGCTACATTTCAGCCTGCTTTGAGTTAGGCCAACTTTTTGCCAGGTGAGGATTAATCAGTTCCTATTTCATGCAGAGTTAATGCAGAGTCAGGTTATGCAAAAGAAAACTTTAACTTAACATATTAAGCTACACAGATCATCTGAGCCAAATAAATTCAGATTAGAGAAGTCATTATTGGAAATGAAAACTAAACCAACTATTTCCACCTGTCTGTTGACAATCTGAAACTTGGTATCACTTTATATTACGTGTCTCTAATTGCTGTGTATTTGCATAGTAGTTACTAGTAAATACATGTGTACTTCCTTAACTCTAAACCTAACCCTACCCCACTAACCCTAACCCTAATACTAACCCTAACCCTTTTCTGATACAATTGTGTACTTCCATATACCATGCAAAAAGATTTACACATGATGTACATTGTAACTATGCAAAATAGGATTGTAATTATGGTAAGCAAACATGTATTTACTAAGTAACTACTATGTAAATACACTTTTGTATGGAGAATCCGCAATGTGGATGCTTTAAATTATAATTGGATATACGATATAATGATGAGAATGAAGTTGGACCTTGTCTGTGGGTGCTGATAGCTATCCGCAATGTTGTCCAGCTAGCAAAAACAGGATGACATCAGGCAGTCTAGTGCTGTGGATAGGAAGTGGCTCACAGGGCCAACTCCCCCCACAGACAAAGCACTCTGCAAGGTGGAGGCAGGGGAGGAGGAGGCCAAACAAAACGAAGCGACATGAATGGAAACCACACAGAGTTTTTATGATGCTTGGATATGACGTGTTGATTAGTGGGTGGATTCTCCTTCCAGAAATACAACCAAGAATTTCCAAGTAATTAGAGATACTTCATGTGACCTAGAACTTTTTTTTTTTTAAAACAGAGTGGAAATGTCATAATGTCATGTGACTTGAACAAAATGAGGAAGGTTGATCAGTCCTAGCACTTTCTAGACACTCTCAAAGCAAGCTCAAAGCCAAGATAGGTTTCAATAATTTCTTTTGGAATAATAAAATCCAAAATCACACAGAATGATTTAAAAAGCCATAAAATATTAAAAGAAAAGTAAAAACAGCAATTCAAATTGCATTTGAAAAAACACTGACGCCGTGATCAAACATGCATTTTTAATGGAATACCAAGGGATAGTTTGACATGTCTTCTTAACAAACTTTACCATGCGTATCTGGGCTCTGCAATGCTTACCTATGCTTTAACTCGTTTTCCCATTATGTTATTACACTTTGCTATTCTTTTACTATGGGAAACTTTTCTAATTGATTTTTAAGCATTTTACCGTATCAGGAAATCAACCAGGATTGTAATCCCTGGATAACAATAGGTAGGTGGTGCAACCCAAGGTAATTCCCTAGTGCTGTAAAATGCTCTATCTTATCCAGGTGGACTATAGATTGTACTTATTTATAGACAATATTTCATTTAGCTGTTTGGATGATAAAAACCCTCTTTTCTATTAAAAATCACATTCCATTAACGTTTTAAATTAAACTGGAAGCCCAACATAGCTTTTCGTTGCATTGAAGAGCACTCTTAATAAGAAATTCAAGGGAGGAGGCTTTTCATGTGTGAAATCCTGTCTCCTTTAGAATTATTGTACACTGACACATGCATTCAAAAGATAAGGAAAACATTTCTACAAACCATTTCTTCTCCTTAAAGCCAGGTTTTGCTTTAAAGCTTTGCTTTTTTATTATTATTATTATTATTATTCTCCAGCACTGCAAAGACAAATACAGTAGTTATCCGCCTGACAATTTAATGATAATGTTTTTGTTTCCCAAAATATGTATGAAGGACATCCTGGCTGTCAATCTGTGCCTACTAGCCCCTTAACATAAGAAGCAGACCTTGTATGTGCCTTAATTAGAACAGCTACATGTTAACTTGTACTATTGTCTTTAAAAAAAATAATTTAAACCCATTCACTGTTGTGTATTTTCATATTTCTTACCAATTTAGCATGCTGTTTTATATAACAAGCTTTGACAGTATCTAGTATTGAAAGATTTATTTTTTCATTTGCGGTGGTCCAGAATGATTTTTTTTTTTTTTACCAGATCTCCTTTTGGATCTATTTATCTTGCATGTATATTAGCAGGCGGATCGCACTGTGATTTTTTCTTTTTTTTTTTTTTTTTTTTTTTTTATGTTTGTATATTACCCTTTTTTTTTTTTTTTTTATGTTTTTTTTTTTTTTTTACTCAGGATCTTGCATGTATATTAGCAGGCGGATCGCACTGTCCCAAATTAAGTCACAGTGTTAAACAAAGCAATTCTCCGTTATCTGCTGCTAAATATAGGTTTAACCCTTTGCGGTCCTATGTCGGGCCAGGTCCGACATTGCAATTGTCCCTTTCCAGTCCGATGTTGGACCCTGCACCACAGAGATAACATGGATACAAACTAAGGAGATAGCTGCTTCCGCACCCAGCGTTCAAAGAATATCACTGACATTTGCAGAGCTTTTTGAGATGTTACAGTAATAAAATATTGACTTGGATCACGTTATTGAGGAGTTTGGTGATGAACCGATTGACCAGGAGAGGATTTATCAGTATGCACGAAAAAAAACATCGAACAAGGGGTGGGGCTTGACTGGAGATGCAGTACTGATTGCCATGCAGTGCCTTTTAAACCTGTTTTACTCTGAAAAAAAAAATAATAATTATATATTTATATATATATATATATATATATACTTATATAATATATATTATATATTCAATATTAACACGCGCGGTGTAAAATAAACAGCGCATGTGAAAATAAACTGGACCTGACGCGCCTGACAAGCACTGAATAAATGGACTGAAAAGGGTTAATCATACTTTTTTTTTTCAAACATTGTATTTTTTTACAGAACAAGAATACTCCATGAAAGTACATGTAGAAGTTCAATCATCAGGATAGCCATAAAGAATCCATTCGGCTAGCATCATCCGTGGCATAAGAACAGTTTTCTATGAGTGTTCATTGTGTAGCCATTATATGTGTGTCCTGTATTGTTACTACAGTAAATATTCCAGTAAAAAATAACTAATTCTCAAGGATTCTCAAACAAAGTAGGGAAATGTGCATTGAAAGCTTCCCTTACTGTTTTATTGTCTTTGTATTCATTCACTATTTTAGCATGTATTATTTTCATTACACCATGTTTGTGTATGTCCTCCCACACTAGGACTACCATTGCCTGTACCCCAGTTGCAGCTTGCCTACCACTGCAATGAATATTGTCATTATATTCTGCAATCCTGTGTGTAGCATGGCACAGAAAACCCCTGTCTCTCCCCGTCAATTAACATATAGCCACACCAACAACAACCCTGTTACAATCCTAAACTGACTTTCCATTTCAAAGCCGTCTCCCATTTCAGTCCAATTGAATCACACAGCTTTTTGAAAATTGTTCATAATGCATCTCCCTTTTATTTGATCTAATATCCTTATTATGATCAATTTTTAATGCTATAAAAAGGATAGAAACCCATTTTCTAACCTGACATCCCATTAATCAATATTTGGCAATGATTTTGAATCAAAATCTGAATAACATTGCAATAACACACGACTCCAAACAAGCCTGATTTGCTTTCTGTTTGTGCATCACCTCTCTTGAGACGCGATCTTGTCTGATGTCTTTTTAATGCAGGATACCAGAACAATCAATCATCCATATACAGATGGTATTAATAACACAGTAACTCTGAATGAACTGTGTATGCCACCGACATCCCATGAAATATCTCTCTCTAAAAGTCTCATGAAAGGACATTAATTTTATAGTCAATTAAGTTATAATCTACCCACCAAAAGGCTTGTAAGCTGGCATTCCAAAGCAAAGACTCAGTCTTGGAAATGTTGGTGCTTTTACAAATAAGCTGAAAAAAAAGAGTTGTTTTGTATTTATTAATGGGAAAAAACTCTGTTCATTACTTAGTAAAAAAAAAAGCCAGGACCTTGTTTACACAATTACTGAGTACCAATCAATACCAATCTCACAGTGTGATTTAATAGATGTTGTGATCAAACTAACTAAAATCACTTTTATGTTATATGCAATTATGTGTTGCCTTTATTGTATCCTTTTGATTTAAAAGCACTTTGATTGCACTAACAATAAGTATTATTCAACAACATACACAGAAAAATAACTGAATGGCAAGTCAAATGAGCTAGAACAGTGCACTTATTGACTACAAAATCTGACTTTAATTGGTAATTAGAAATACTGAAACAATGAGACAAAAGTTTAGACTTTGGATTTCTCTTTGGGTTAGGGTAGGATTAGATTGATGAGATTCTTTACAAAATACTTTTGTTTCTATAGTATAGTCTTGTTATGGCCACTTACGACTATATACACCACCACTACCTGCTGGTCATTTAATGCAATCTGGATATGTGAGAGTGCAACACTCTACATAATGTGAAATCATCTCAGTACCACAGAAAAACTGAATGTCGCGGTAATTACAAGATGCTCTTTTGTGTTTGTTTGTTTATGTTAGGAATAAAGCCACACATACTCTTGTAGTGTGTGACTGTATCGCTCACATCTACACTTGTTGTGCCTCATCCTTCTGTCAGAGTCCCAGTTAAAACTGCATTGATATCAATCTGCTGTCAACAGAAACGATCCAGATCGATTTCAAAGTGTCAGACAGAAACATGGCATTTTTGTTGCAATGAATTACATCAATCACAAAATGTTTGCTTTGGAACATCTGGTAGACCCAAGCCAAGCACCAACCTGGTGGAGAGCCAGTCTGCTGCTTTTATAAAACTAGGAAAAAAATTTAATTAGAGAATCTCATCAGAATTGAAGCGGAATTCCAGATACCTCACATTAGGGTGCAGATTGGGTTATTGAGGGGCATCTGTAAGAAATTCACTGGAATTGCATCCTAACATCAACAGTTGCCTGGCACCAAAACAGCCATCTGGACTGTAGTCTTGTTCTGTCTGTCTCAGTGAACAATATAAATATAAACACCATGGCCCCACAATGTGGAGGTATTGAAAGACAAAAGCAATGTGTAACTATATTCAGGTTCAAAAACTTGAAGTGTAAGAAATCTCTCTCGCTGATGTCCTGTGGTGCCTACTGTCAGTAACCAAAGCAACAACTTTTGACAAGGTGCAAATTAACCCACTGCCCGGATCTGCCTGCTAGACGTGTCCCTTCACAACGACACATCTGCAAATAGCTGCTGGTTCCCACCAGGGAAGCTCTTGGTTGCTGCGGCTGGAACAGGAATAAGGTAACCCTTGAACAAATGAAGGTTCTGTCTAAATATTTAAAGATATTTCTTAAGCGTATTTAGACTTGTCTGAATAACATATTTTGACACTGACCTGTACACTCTTCTCCCTTTAAGTTCAGCGACTGGCTACAGCAAATCTATGAGCCAATGTAACAGGGAGGAGTCTGGGTGCAAACCTGCAACCACACACATAGCGAACGAGGGTCTCAATGCAAAAGAGCCAGGCTTGTAGGCATTCACGGTTACAGAGATTTTAACTTCACCTGACTGACAGATGTCAGAATACGTAACGGCAGTGCATCACACAACACTGTCCATTACAATTATAGTATCACCCTGTGACCCCAAATGAGTTTGTACAACTACTTTTGACCAATTTTTTAGATAGGACCACAAGTGCTCTGCACTGCTATTTAACGTTAGAGTTCAAATATTACCAAGACTCTCCGCACGAGAAAAACTCTCTTTACTGTAAAACCCAGCAAGAACCTTTGCACGTCTGAAAGCTTCTTCTGCGTGACATTAGTCTTCTTGTTGAAGATGATTTTACCAGTGTTTAGTTTTATTTTCCTGCAAAGAAAAGAATTGCCTGTCAGTTCTGATCCAGACACAGCTGGGAGTCAAAACTCCCACTGTCAGCCTGCATTCAAACATAGAGGTGTCCTTGGCTGGTTATTGGCTCTTGTTGGGCTTTTTATTCACGTTACCTGATTCACAACAACATATATTAGCTATTGGTCTAATAAACACAATAATGATACAACCTCTTCAGCAGATAATGCTGTTTACATTTGCCTGGTGAAGACTCACGAGACTGAAGACATGAGTACATAAAGGATTGAGAACAGGTTGTTCCACACAGGGACAGCTTCTGGACTGCACAGTTTACAATGATGGGTCATCTGGTATGGAGTTATAATCCAGAGCAGAAGGTCCGAACATGGATTGCACCAAATGGTGGAGAACAATGATGCTGTAGTCCAGTGATTCAAACCTTACACAGCCAAGTTCCACAGATCCATTCTATTATATAAAAGTCACATCATCTTTAAACCTTCTTGTTGACCCCAAGGCAAGTCTCAACACTTTACCAGTCAGTAGGTGGCGCTAGAAAACAAGTAAATGGATATTTCATATCATCTGCAATGGACCTAGATTACTTTTTTTATCAATTATCCTAGTATATATGCAGTCAACAATTGCTTGCTGTTGTTTCTGCTTAGATTATTATTTTGTTTATATGTTTTCACAGTTTGAGCATCCAGAACCACCCTAAACTGCACAAGATGACATACATTTTATAAAAAGAGGCACACAACATATTAACTTATAAAGCACCCATTTTATTGTAAAGGGTAAAGTGCTACATGTAGCGTAGTCTGTGTTCTTTAGTTCCATGGTTTGCTGGAGACAGTCTAATTTCTTCCATGAACAGCTCTTACCTGATTTTAGGGGAGGAAAACTATATACTGTATGCAGTGAACTGCATGAAGGAACTATTTTTGTTAGAAGTTTGACACATCGTATATCATTTTACTGCCTCAGTAAATGTGTAAATAAGGTCCAGAAAAGTTTAACCATGTATACTCCACTATTATTTGAAATAGCCACTTCCAAATTGCCATTTTCCCAGGCAAATCAGGACAAATTAATTATGACAAGCCTTTCCTTTTCAGGCCATTACCCATTCAGAAATGTCAAAATTTATCAATGATTTAAATGCTTAAGATTTCCTTTTTTTTACATTTAAGGATGAATGTTTTACTAAAAATTGTAAATGATTTCATTATGAAGTGGTTTTCTTTTTTAAATATAAGTATTGGACAAACAACAAAGTCTTGAGTCAAGTTGCATAGGTTCCTTAAACATTTCTGCTTTTTAAACCTATTTCTTTGTTGTAGACTGACTACGAGACAGATTGCTATGATTGTGGACTTTTACAATTGCACCAAGATGCCAATTCAGTGAAAGCCAAGTTGCTTTATTTCTCAAAGTACCTGGGAGACAGCAGTCCTCAGTTTTGTTCCACAAATGCAACTGGGAATATATCAGAAATAAATATTTAATCTTGAAAGTAGTCATTTTGATTTGGAATACGGCAAGCTGCACTCAGATGCATACAGCAAACTGAAATGACAGGTAGGATAACAACGTATGTGCCTAATATGAAACCTATGTTATATTTTATTTATATTACGTTTAGAAAAAAAAGATTTCACTTTTGCAGGTTTGTATGTACCAGTTTACACAATAGTGTTCAATGGAACTGCATCTGTGTTTAAAACACAGCTCCTGCCACACGCGTATGCTCACATCGGAAGTAGTGTTAGGTTTTCTTTTTATGTAGCATTAGAAACAATGATTTCAGTTTTCCAGTTTTGTGTGTACATATACTCGTTTACACCTGTAAATGGGTATATGTAAATACCTGTTTCTTTTGAAATTATATTTTATTATATTTTTTCACTGTTAGTAGTCATTCCATATATGCACTTATTTTGAAAATAAAGCCTTTTATGTTGAACATTTAAATATGGTGTTTCTGTGATGCAATTGTTAGATATGATGTTCATGAATAAAATGTTTGAGTTATATCTGATTCGGGGAGGAAGCAACACATAACGCTGACTGATTTTTAAAATGAAAATCCATCAGCTTAAAAAAGGAAACTCCAAAGAACTTGTCACATAACTACGGAATGACTATACACAGAGACAACCTTCTCCCTCACCAGCATAAAAAGGGGTTAGATTTTATCCACTGTCCCATCTTCCCCTTTCTTTCTAGGCTAAAGAGATTTAATTATTTTAACCTGTCTTCATAGCGCATGGCATTGAGTCCTGGGATGAGCCTAGTTCCCCTTCTCTGTACCTTTGAGCGCAAGGATGTATTTTTTGTAATGAGGTGACCAAATCTCCACACAGTATTCCAGGTGTGGGTCTAACAAGGGCATTGTATAATCTTAGCATAAGCTCTCTAGAATTGTATTCCATGCTTTTTGCAATATAGCCTAACATTTTATTAGCCTTTTTAATTGCCTCACCACATTGGCGAGTTCAAGGAAAAGCAGAAATTGTTTCTGGAACTCAAATGCATGAGCTTGCTGGGAGTTTGAGGTCTTTTAAAACTCCCAGATATAGCTCTCCAGTAACCTGTCACTGCATTTTCAAAGTCTGTTTCAAATATCCATGCATTCCTTAAGCAACCCCTTAAGTAGAATGCCAGGGAAATTAATTAAGTATCCGCAAGGAGCGATCGAAAAATTGTGTTCATTAACTGCTTTGGAAAAAAAAAAAAAAAACAATTAAAAAATCAAATACGGTTTTATAATGCACATTTTATAATGGAAAAAGGGAGATCTATGAAGTGCTGGAAATACATATTAGGTAAGATTTAATATTTTATTACCTCTATGCACTTTAATGATTTGACTCTGTACCATTTAATCTTCTGCATCACTTGTGAGAAAGCTGTTTTCTAACGACAGGTAAGAAAACATTTTTAAAGCCGTGATTATTAACATACAGTAAAAGCAATTTAATGTAATGCCCAGAGACATAACATACTTCTAATGAAGTAGGGTTATTAACTTACTGATAACTGACAACTTATGCATGCTCAGTGCAATTCCACATAGTTCAATTACCTCTGTTCAGCAGTGGAAACTAAGGTTTTGCCATTTATATGCATTACCGTTACACAAGGCCACCCACTGACAACAGTCCCCAAGGCTTCCCTGGTGTGTAATAAAATTGCTTTTCATGCAATTACCTATGTTGTCGTGAATAAGGATTTTATTGATTGCATTACAGGGTTTCACAGCCATGCGTCAGATAGAATTAGAGATGCAGTATGGAGAACAGTTGTTCACAATTAGAAAGAAAATTTAACATGCAGAAAATACATATATACCTTCTAACAATGGGGTCTAATTTAATGACCGACACCAACTTGGATCAAAATACTACAAATCACTCTATCAGAAAGTTCTACTTTTCAGATGGATCTGGTTTGTAGTGCAGAAAGGAAAGCGCTCTTACTTTCTAAACTCTTCCAAGCAGATTTAAAGGGTCTCCTGAGCTGTCGTGGGCATTGTTGCAGTGAAGGAATCCAACATTCTAAACTGGGGAAGAAAAGGGGGTATGGTTATTGAGCTCAGCTTGGTACATTACGTTGAGTAAACCTTCATTAGCTCTGAAGTAAATCTTTTTTTTTTTTCAATTAATTCAGCAACATAACCCAACCAAGTAAAACATACCGCTAACAATTAATCAAATCAACTCACTTAATAAAATATAGATTTAACTGTCCCTAAAGGAATTATTGTACATCTTAAAAACATGGTACATGATTGCTGGACATAACATACAGTGAATATTACAAAGGTCTTGTGGTTGTTAGTTTGCAGTTAAATATTATTTGTTTCTAAAAGCTGTGAACAGTCACATGGTACCTTATCACTATTTTATTGCATTAGTTAAGTAAAGACAGCTGTGGAATCTGCAAGTGCAAATGAAGAGTATTCACACCATTCATTTCCTCCCAAATACACCTCCCATACAGTTTAAACCACAGGGAGCTATAACATATTGGAATTGGCTTGGCAAGATTGCAGTTTTATGTTTTTGCTGATCTGTTCTATAGTAATACTGTAGTGTTTTATACTAGAGAGCTACATTTATCTCCATTAAATATTATCAGAGTCTTAAACGTGTCATACTGTTACAGGACGGAGGCTGGGTGCAAGCTCCAACCATGTACACCACAAGCAGCACCTTAACCACTGCACAAAATGACAAGGCTCTCTATCAGAGTAACAACATAAGAACTTAAATATCAATTTTGAAAAGTAGGCCAGCATTTCCAAGTCCTGCAGTAAATATAATTGCATAGCTATTATGTGCCTTCAATTACAAAGGTAGCAAAACACACAAACAACATTAAGCTTTCATTGTCGCTTATGCTCGGAGATGGGATACCTTGAGAAAAAACATTTAGCAGCTGATTCTAATTGAGGATCGTTCTATACTTTTATAACATGTACAGTATACCCCATAAGTCTATAATATGACTACAGGAAATACAAGTATAAGTAATTACATTAAATATTTATTGCCATCACTTGAGCTACATACGTGAAACATGCACACATTATAGGTGAATTTGATTTGTATTTATTTATTTATTTACTTATTTGTTTATTTGTTTGTTTCTTGGACGCCATTACTGAAGACAAAAATGGTCATTGCTTACAGTTATTACACTATACTGCATTGTACATAAAGACATTTGAATATAACATCTAAATAAAGCCTGTGAAAGGAATGCATTCGACATTGAAAACACATCAGTCATAAGCAAAGCAGAGATTGGTACTGAAAAGATGAGCCAAAGCTTATGGGAGTCTAACTTTTATAAATTCAATAATTGGCAGACATTTATCATTTAAAACCACATGTGTAAATGCAGTGTGATTACAAAATATGTAAGCAAATGCAATTTTAATTTTGGAATTAAACACGTAGTTGCTTTGGACCTACACAAACATCTATGTATTTGTTGTGTTATTACAATACATAACATTTATGCATTTTTATTTGAGAGTAACAAATTCATAAAAGAGTTAAACTTTAATATGTTTCCAATCTATTTCAACAAAGAACTAGATATGGGAAAGCAAGAGTGATCATATGTTATTGGACCTAAAAATAACTTTATATACCGTTCTACCTGGGGTCATGAATTGGTTTTATTTTTTCCAAATGGAGGTGGCTATTACTAAAAGGTAATACTGCATGGGGTCAAAATTAAGGGCTAGGGGCTATGATATCCTGTTTCTAATTAAGTCTGAACCAAAGCATTGACCAATTCCCATTTCCTTTTGTATTTAAGTCATCTGAAACTGCATTATCATAATCAGCTACATTACAAAGGCAGGGTATCAAGATGTCCTAGGACTTAATTTATATTTCTAAGAAATATGAAGATTTTCCTCATTGCAAAATGCCTTATCTTCTGTTCCCATCAAAGAACATTGGTACTTTAGATAAGTATATGGTATTGGGTTATTGATGGTTTTCTACATTGAATCTGTTGTCCTTGTGAATTATTTAAATAATCTGTTAACAGAAATAGAATATGTTTGCATGGCCTTTAAAGACCCAGAGGTAGTTTGTCTGCTTGGAAAAACAACACAGACGAAGGGATTAAACAAGCTGTTTGTAACTTGATTTTCATATATTTTTAGCATATAATAATGATAAAGGCATTAGCCAAAATGTTTGTCTACTCTAATTTCTCTGTGCTATAATATTAAGCATGTTTTTGTTTTGTTTTTTTTTACTTTATGATAACTGCTCAAAAGATAAATTCTCCAATCTGAGGATTAAAAGTTGAGAAATGCATTTCTAGATTTAAGATGTTTGATTAAAAATATAAAAACAACCAGTTTTATGAATACAACATGTGTAACTTCTTTGGATTACTGAAGGGTGTTCTGTAACGCTTTAAACACCATTAGATGTAGCCTAATATAGATATTTTTTAAAATTTTATTTTCAAGTAAAAATATGCATGTATTTTTGTGTGACCTATTCCAGTTGCTACAGTCTTGTTATAACCCTTCTTTTGACCATTCCTCTGCCTAGCACTATCGCCCTGTCTCTCTCCTGTTTCTCTCTAAAACTCTCAAGTGAGCTGACCACTGCCTGCTGGCATCCTTCCTCACGAGCACTCTCTGCTTGACCATCTTCAATCCAGGTTCTGTTCTGCACACTCCACAGAAACCGCCGTCCTTTCAGTTACTGCATCCCTCCTCTCTGCTCGTGCTGCCTCTCTCTCCTCCATTCTAATTCTCCTTGACTTCTCCTCTGCCTTTGACACTGTTGATCATGCTCTTCTCCTCTCCTATCTCTCTGACCTGTGGCTCTCTTGCCTGGTTTTCCTCCTATCTCTCTAACCATTCCTTCCCGGTTTCCTGGTGCGGCTCCTCGTTATCTCTTCGCCCCCATTCTGCAGGTGTACCACAAGGATCTGTCCTGGGACCCCTCCTCTCCTCACCCCCTCTCGCACTCTCCACTCCTCTTATATTGTAGATATAACTCGTAATCCTAACTTGTTGCTTCCTTTTTTATTAATTAGTCGAACTATTGAACTTAAACTATACTGTATCTAACTATTAAGCTTGTATTGTAACCCTTTACTGCCCTGTAACACCTGTAAATCGCCTTGGATAAAGGTGTCTGCCAAATAAATGAATAAATTATTATTATTATTGTTAAAAATAATAATAATAATAATAATAATAATAATAATAATAATAATAATAATAATAATAATAATAATAATAATAATAATAATTGCTGATCTCTAAGTCTGTTGTCTAAAAGGCTCATAAATTACTTAGATCTGCTTCTCAAAATTCGACTACTCTGACCTGTGAATGAACTTTGCCTTTAAAAACATTTTAGTTACAGGCAGGAAAGAGTTTTGACTGTGTACTGGTCACCTGGGGATCCAATCAAACTCTGCCTGCAGGCAGCCTGTAATAGGTTTTTTAAAACACTCTGATTCTTAGGCATTATTCTGTACCTTTACAAACCTTTCTCAATATATCTATATTCAATCTCTGTTGCCTTTTGCCTTTTGTGGCTTTCCTCCCTGGAGCATTGTATTTAGGTCCAAGTCACATGCATTTAATTTCTTTTGGCATTTATGCACAAAGAAGGCATGCTGTGTCAGTGCACCTTTACCAGATAACCTTTTGATTTCTTATCAGTTTGTTCCTATGGGGGTTTAATGTGTTTTGACTGGGCTATAATACACTCCCGAAATCCCCAATGAACTAAATCAATTTTCCCTGTGTGGAGGGGGAAAGAAAGTTATATTTTACTCATATGTCACTTATGGGAAGTGGACTATGAATGCAAAAATATATGCATTTTTTCACCTCTTTGAATGGATTCGTACATGGCATACAGTGCCATTTGGTGACCAAGCAATGTAATTGTGGTTTCTTTAAACATGATTCTTGCATAGCACACAGTTACCAGTCATATCTGGGCAAACTGGCAGAATACCAAGACGGCCTTTTTTATAATTGTCATGGTATGATTGCTTTATAACTGGAATCACAATAGTTCTGAAGGGGAGGCTTTTTGATTATGTGACAGGATGGAACCTGGATATTCAGTAATACTGAAAGAAAGCTATAACAGATAAAAGCTGCAACAAAATGTATTTAATTGTTGCATATTGCTATGTAACAAGTAATCTTTTTTTGTACAGTGATTATTATTATTATTATTATTTGTTTATTTATTTATCTATCCAAGGTGACTTACAGAGACTAGGGTGTGTGAACTATACATCAGCTGCAGAGTCACTTACAACGACATCTCACCTGAAAGACGGAGCACAAGGAGGTTAAGTGACTTGCTCAGGGTTACACAGTGAGTCAGTGAGTGAGGCAGGATTTGAACCAGGGATCTCCTGGTTACAAGGCCTTTTCTTTAACTACTGGACAGCTCAGCCTTATATTACCTTTACTGTTTCTCATCCAGACATCACCTATTACAGTTCTCTGAGTGTTATTGCTCAAAAAAGTTGTTTTTATATATTTCGTGTAACCAGGGACATGCTTTGAATTGAAAACTCCTTGTCAAAGTTGCCAGAGCATCTCTTGCTCATCCTCTGTCTCATTCAAGGTTTTTCTGGTTTTTTTATTATTATATAAAGCTAGACAAAATCAGGTTTCTGTTAATCTAAATTGTGATAATGGAAATAAATATATAAAAATATATCCACAGAAGCACCTTGGTCGCATTCAATAGTGGCAAATACACTATAAATGAAATCTAGATAACAATATCTCACTTAAGATTAACAAAAAAAAAAAAACCTTTTCCCATCTTCCTGCAATGTGGAATCCTCGCCGATCTTAATAAAGTGAGCCATAGCCTCAAATAAAAGTTCCCTGTCAAATATTAACAGCTCATTAAAGCAACTTGCTAGCTTCATAATTCTACTTTAAACAGATTACACAATGGCCCAAAAATATTGCTGCACTCAAGTTATGTTGCTCCATTAGGAGTTTTTTTTTTCTACTTACTGTAGTAATATTTTGTCAACTCTTACAGTAAATTAAACAGCACCAGAGGTGTGGTGATCTAGGTATTATTTAAATTTGTTGGTAGTAGAAGGTGGGGGAGGGGTGCATTAAAAGACAAGATAGATGCGCCCTGCTGGATGTAGCACGTGGCGGACCATAAGATCAGAGAGCACCGTCCCCTTTCCTACAGAGGAAGTATGTGGTAGGCTTGCAGTGTGTAATAAAAGAACAACTACCTCAATTCTTGGACAGGGGAGTCAACAATTGCTTCCAAAGGTATAAATATCAAACATTGTAAAGTTTTGTCAGCCTCTTCATCTCTTTCGAATTGACTCCATGGATATCTGGGCTTTCTGATACAAACATATCGTGCACTGAGCTGCACTGAGGTCTTGCCCAAAGTCAGTTTGGAACTCATGCTTATATGATTGTATTGCAGGTATACCTTTTTGTATATTACAATTTTTTTAAATCAAAAAACATTTGTCAGCTTAATTTTTTCAGTAATACTGTAGATGAGTACAGGGCAACAGAGCCAAGGAGAGGGCTCTTATGATTTAAAGGCAAAACCTTTTTTGTTTTGTGTTTTAAGAAAATAGAGTTTATTCTACTTTAAAATCTCACCTGACTATTATCAGTAAATCACCTCTAGTCTGTGCAAGAAAATACATAGAACAGTGATAAGCTATCACTGGTACTGACATGAAACTCTACAATGGTATTATTCACTCTGGTGTAAGCCTCTAAATTCTGATAATTAGGAAGAAATTTAAAATACATGTGTTGCACTTATTGATTCAGCACCTCTGTGTTTAGGAAGGGGTGCGTTTGCTTTGAAAACACTGCGTGTGGCTTTTCCCTTAAGGGGCATTCACAGCGGACTTGATGTGCATGCCGCCTCCTTGTGCGTCGCAATATGTTACCGCAGTCTGCTGTTCACGTCGAAAGGCAGCAAGGAGACTAATGATGCTGAGAGACTAATGCATGCCTTTATCTAGAACTTATTATTCTAATGCACTTTTTTTGTGGTGTTCCCTAAATGTGTGGTATCCCGCTTGTAGCTGGTTCAGAATACTGCCGCTACAATTCTGACTAAAACCAAGAAAAGACATATTACCCCTGTTTAGGCCTCTTTACACTGGCTCCCTGTGCAGTATAGAATTGATTTTAAGATTTTGCTGTTAGCTTACAAGGCCCTGAATGGATTAGCATTAATAATTATTTGCAGGAGTTACTGACTCTTTATCTTCCACACTGCACTCTAAGATCACATGAAGTGGGGAGAACTCTGTTGAACTCTGTGGCACCTCTCTCACTGCAAACAGCAGGAAAGGGAGAAATGTTTCCCAACGTTTTTGCTCTTGGCTGACAAATCATCTCAACATCTGCTTTAATGTCTGATTAAATCGCTCCACCAAACCATCTGTCTGTGGATGATAAACAGATGTCCTGATGGGACGCATTTTTTATATTTTATATACTTGCTGTAATGTGTTAGACAGAAATTTAGTTCCATGATCAGTCATTATTTCTTTGGTGTTCCCTACTCTGGACATAATCTGCACTAGTTCCTTAGCTATTACAGCTGCACTAGTTGACCTCAATGGAACTGCTTCCTGGTATCTCGTTACATAATCTGCCACCACTAATATATGCATATACCTGGAATCAGAATGCAGCAAAAGGCCCACTATGTCCATTGCAATGCGTTCAAAGGGAGTGGAAATAATTGACAGTGGGACCAAAGTGACTGGGCACACTTGATCCGGTGCTACTCTCTGGCAATCTAGGCATGTGGCTACATATTTTGACACTTCATTATGAAGCTCTATCTAATAAAATGGAGCCAATATATGTTCCCTTGTTTTGTCAGATCTGAAGTGCCACGCAAAGGGATATCATGCACCAGCCTCATGAACTCAAGCCGATAAGACACCATCAATTGTGTTATAGCCTGTCCTGTGCCTGTGGCAAGGTTTACCCTATATAATACTTGCCCCTTGATAGTGAAGTGCAGATATACATCCTTACCTTCAATAGACTGGACCTGTTCCCAAGTGTGCACCAATGTGAGATCGTTGCTTTGGCCCCACACTGTCCATGCTTGAGGCCCACATGTCTGGTATATTGAGAGGGGCTAGAGTAGCCTCTTCCCTGGATGGCCCAGTAACCTCGCCCTCTTGGTAACATTGCATACCAACTCCCTTTGATTGACATTTGTTATCATCAGAGCATACTCTGTAACTCACCCTCTCATCTGGCAGGCTGCTTCCCAGAGATGAAAGCAGGAAACATCAAATCCCACATCCAGTTTTAATGACGCAAATTCAAATTTTCTGTGACTACAGCAACGCGCATCCTATTAAAAAGTTGGTGAATTCCTTCCGAGTGGCACATCCAGTAAAAGCATTCGTATAAAGTGCAGGATGCGTCGTATAGTCTGGACGTCACCGGTTCGAGTCCAGGCTATTCCTTTACCGACCAAGGACAGGAGCTCCCAGGGGGTGGCGCTCAATTGGCCAAGCTCCACCCTGGGGGAGGGAAGGTTAGGTTGGTCAGGGTTTCCTCGGCTCACCGTGCAGCAGCGGCCCATGTGGTCTGGCCGGGCACCTGCGGGCTTGCCAATAAGCTGCACAGGGCTACGTTGTCCTCCGACACTGTAGCTCTAGGTGGCTGCATGGTGAGTCTGCAGTTGTAAAAAGCAGGTGGCTAGCGGCCCACGCTTCAGAGGACAGCATGTGTTCATCTACGCCCCTCCCGAGTCAGTGCAGAGGTAGTAGTGGTGAACTGAGCTAAACAAAATAATTGGACACTACTAAATTGGGGAGAAAATAACAAAAAATCAAATTGGCGACTCCTAAATAAAAAATAAAATTAAAAAAATGTTGGTGAGAAAATTTTTTGAAACATAGTACTTCTTCTGCTGCCTCCTGTACTATACACTGCCTGGTCACTTTACTAGGGCCTGTCCAACCGATTTGGCATCGCCCTGAATTAGAGATGGAAATGAAGTGTGATTCCTGCAGTGCCGTAATGCTTTGGGAGCAGGAATGGTAAAGATATAAAAGCATTTTAAAGAGGCATGATAGTGGGTCGTCAGTGTATGAGCAATGGTAAAGCAAAGGGACAATAGAGACAACGTAGCTGAAAACAGGCAGTGACGGACAGAGGGAAAAGACGGCTATAGAGGCTTGTTGAGTCTGAAATATTAATGACTATATATATTTGGAAACAATGTGTCAAGGGTGTGATTAATCCAAACTGATAGCCTTATAAAGTGACCAGACAGTATAGTTTTCAACATGATAGGTCTGTTTAGGGTAATTGTATCGCACCAGGTTCACCATGACAGATTGCGACAGTCATTTGATAATGTAATCATAGTTCGATGACAGAGGAAGGAAGTGATGGCTGGAGAAGGGGTGATTCCTCCTCTTGTACAAATGGTTAAATATTGTGCTATTGTGCATTGGGAATGTTGGCTAGAAGAAACCCAGCAATGTTTTTTTTTTTTTTTTAGGTGTCACAGATCATATGAATAAACAAAGGTTTGCAATGTGTTGTGCTGAACCGTACCTGACCAGGTATGTATAATGCAGCAGTATTGTCACCAGTAAATATCAGCAATTAACAATCACCCAATTATTTGATCTTATCTTTGTGCATGGGAGGAGGATCACAAGTGAGATCCATTGATTGGGGTTGTAATTTATTTATTTGTACATTACATTAATGCTTGTTAAAGTTGAGGGCGAGGGCACTGGCTACAGATAGAAACACTGCTGACAGATGCCATGACAGCTTCCTCTCACAGATTTGAAAGCAAGAGCACCTTACCTGACCTGCACACCCCCTGCCATGCATCCTGGGCCTCTTTCGCACAGATACAAATGATGTGCTCTTTGACTGGTGATGTGGGCTAATGCCTATGAAACCACTAAACTAAACTTCTGATGTGAGCTAGATTGGAAACCAAGTGGAGAAAGGGTACCTTCTTATTGATTACATTTCGATTTCACTTCCAGTTTTCACATGCCAACCCACTTGCAGATCAGGAGGACTGAAGATCAACGGTCAACCCCCATTCCCACTTTAAAACCTCTTTTAACACTCAGAATCTGAGGAATGGTTATTACCAAGCTTCTGAGCCCCTAGCTTTGTATCTCCACCTAGACTTGTCATGAGCCTGACCAGTGAAATGAACTACCCCAGCTGATTCCCTCCCAAACCCAAGTCCAGTGCATCCTCTGTGAGCAACCCGCCAAGATCAACAACTAGCTTTGGGATGAGCGCTGGAGTTGTAGGACTGTGCTACTTTTCAGCGCTATGATGTGTAGGAGCAAGTGACAGTGCTTCTTATAGTCCATGGACTGAACAATGTAAAAAACATGCAGCTTTGGCTGAACGGGAAGAGTGTCTTCAGAGGAGGAACGGTAAAAGTAAGAACTAAGAATTCGAGATTATAAGCAATTGCTACTCATGCTGGTCTCTGGACCAGCACAATACTTGTTTGTACAGGGTTTTGTATTTTGGCCTTTATGCCTGTCTGTAGTTGTGTATTGGTTTCAGGAGCCGTATAGTGATACTTATTTTGTACAACAGTTCTCATTTGGTGAAAACGTTTGTGGTAAAACCGTTCTTGTTGTGATTGCTTGTACATTAAGCACACGCTTTTGGACACATGCACACACTGCTATAAAATGGCCCTTCTAAGACTTTCTAAGAAGACACAGGTTAACTTTTCTTTCAGATTTAACAAAAGTGTCTTTTCTGTAACCGGCTTGCTTCAAAGTCAATGTCTGATTTGGAATTGAAATTACATTTGCATCAATTCCCCTTAATAAAGGGCACGATTCAGGCAGATGAGACACATCATTACTGGTAGCTAATCAGTGAAAGCTATTTTAATTGCCTTGAAATTGTTCCCTTTGTAAAGGTCTTCATTTTAAATAAGCTTGGCAAATACTGAAGGTGATAGCAAAGTTGCAGTTATACTGTGTAGTAAAGAAGAAGAACTAAAGGGGCATGTGAATGGATTTTTAAAAGGGGCTCTTACCATTTTGCGGTATTTACAGTAGGTGTGGGAGGCTAAATAACATTTTCTTTTGCTGTTTGAAAAGTTTGTAAAATGCCACTGAGATATCATTCTAAAAAGGGATCTGACATTTTTCATCAGTTGTTTTTTTTTTTTGTTTTGTTTTTTTGTTTTTTTTGCACATACACACAAAAGAGACAACCTAGGTTAAACCTCAGTTTGTTTTACCCATTGTTAAAGCCAGATTTCAGGGCCAAGTTTCAACCCATAAAAGAACTGTAGGCTGGAATTACACAGCAAGCCATGCCACTGTGCACTGCTAAATGTTTATGCTTATAGATAATGGCAGTGAGAGGGTCTTTTCTGGATTGGGGAACTCTTTGTTCTATCTCCAATTGCCTGTGTTTTGTAATTAAAGTGTAATTTATCTTTCTCTTTGTACAATGGAATATATACTTGCTACATGTTACACTTGCTATGCAGCATATATATATAACCTTTACTGTATCTCATTGAAAAATTAACAGCTAACAGTAGCACTACATTGTAAGTGCCTTTAACGTCATGTAACTAGTGAAAAATGAATCATAAATTCTGGTACAGAAACAGTGCTTTTGAAAATACTATACTCAGTACAAGTCTGTGAGGGTAGAACATAAGAACATAAGAAAGTTTACAAATGAGAGGAGGCTATTCAATCCATCTTGCTTGTTTGGTTGTTAGTAGCTTATTGATCCCAGAATCTCATCAAGCAGCTTCTTGAAGGATCCCAGGGTGTCAGCTTCAATAACATTACTGGGGAGTTGGTTCCAGACTCCTACAATTCTCTTTGTAAAAAAAGTGCCTCCTATTTTCTGTTCTGAATGCCCCTTTATCTAATCTCCATTTGTGAACCCTGGTCCCGGTTTCTTTTTTTCAGGTTGAGAAAAGTACCTTGAAATCCCTGCAATGTCTGTGTTGTTATATTATTTTAAATCTAAATCCAATTATCCTGCCAATACCAGACAGTTTGCGATAAAATATTCAAGTCATGTTCTGATAATGGTTCTGTTACGAGCTTTTTTCCGTGTTATAATCAGTATTTCTATAAATGGTGTTCCAATAACTTTTATTTTATTTGTTATTTGTTGGATGTGAATAGAGAGAATGCACTTAACAGTAGCAATATTACAAAAATGTAAATACGTATGTTTTAGCTGATGCTGTATTCCTTGCTTTGGTAAGTCATTACACATATAGTAAAAAAAATAATAATAATCCTTGAATATGAGCTAGTATCAGTTTGAGTATGTATGTTATTCCAAAGGTGAGTACACTGATTTTGATCATATTCTTAGCTTTGTAAAATATCTCTGTTATAAAACGAGAGACCAATCAAATATATAGAGAATAATGCATGGGGTGGTGTGTGATATGAGAATTGAATGCAGACACGAGGGGAGGGATGTTACATAAACCCAGAGGGCGAACCAGGGGTGTTTATCCAAGCATCGCACCCCAAGGATGGGCATTACATTTTAATTTATCACACACTACACCATGCAGTATCTTTATAATCTCTGGTGACCAATTTTCCTGCCAGAGTTCTAAAGTTCTGCGTTGCTTGCTGTGGGGGGTCAGTGAGTTATTAGACAGAGCGTGAACTGCATAAAGAATGTTACTTAAAACAGCAACTTTGATAGCCTGAACAAAATTTAAAATAAGGTTGGCATTATATGAACCAGTACAGAGAAAACCACAATTGCAACTGTCTTTGCTAGAAGTTGGAACGTGACTGTAGCCAAAGTGAACAACTTAAACTTGTAAGTTTAAAATAGCAATTTGTTTTTCAGGGAATTAAGTGTTGTTGAGTTGAATTTTGTGCCGAGTACCAGTTCTGTTGTTTTTTTTGTTTTGTTTTTTGCAGTCAGGTTTCTGTGGCAAGTAGTTGTTTTTTTTTAAAGGTTAGGGAGCATGTTAATATTTTTTATATACAACTATTTTGCCATTGTTATGATCACTAGTTTGTTTCCGAGAGTTCCAAGAGAGCTTACCTTCAGTCAGAATTCAGTCTGCAGATGGTTGAAGTTTGAAAGGAGAGAGCCTGTTCCCGAGGTAGTACCAATGTTAGAAAGGTGCAGTTCTCTTGGATTTACCTGATTTTCACTGGATGTGGAGGGCTCTGGAGGATTTTTTTAACATTTACACACTGGAGAATTGTGGAGATTTGTTGCTCTTTGTCAGCTCATGATGGGGTGCTGGTAATAATGACAGCGTGTTTCCTGGATCAAAAAGCCGTGTGATATCAGAAATAACAATTGATGAGCGCAATGAAATAATGACTCACCAGTTATTATATACTATCATAACACATTACCAGTGGCAACATATGAATCATATACATTCCACATACTAACATTTACAGAATTCCCTCAAATATATACAAATCCTGCACATTAACAATGGCCACAGGAACGCATTTTCCACTTCATTTGTGACAGTGGGCAGTAAAACATATTTTTTTATGTTAGCAGTGCTTAAGCATATTAAATTAATAGAGCGTTTTCAGTGTTACAATTCCCTATAGTTTTTAAACATGCTTGTAGATGTGCTCAGCCATACAGAGAGACAGCCCACGTCTTTCCATTAAGATGACTTCAAGCACTCCCTTTTCAGCTTCTTCCTTTCAGTCTTGATGTTAGTAGTTTTCTAAGTTACGAGACTGTTACACTGCCACCCCTTTAACCTCGGTGATCATCTGCAGCCAGTCAGTGGTTTCCGAGTTACAGCACCAATAAATACAGGGCAGAGGCTGGGCATGAACCGACAACCACAAACACCGTGAGTGAACTACTACAGTACTCTATCAGGATTGTCAACTTATCGATGGTCGATCATATCAGTGATGAGGGGGAGAAATGATTGTACCTGGATTACACAAGCACAGTTCTGTAATACAAGTTAAACAGTGGAAATGTAGACATCAGACTGCAGATATGAAGAAGCTTTTTTCCAATTTCCTTGAAATATTACTTTATTTGTATTTTTATTATATTTGACACGCAAATAAATTGACGGCTTTATGAGGCTAAGCGCTGCTCGTCAGGCATTATGATTGAAAGATAAATCGGCGAGGGCATTGGGTCACTGTTGCAAAATCTAAGGATGTCTTCCTTTCAGTGGTTTCATAATCAAATCAAAGTGACAGCTTGGCTTAATATACAACATGCTTGCTTCTCTCAAGCTGTAGCTGGTGGAATGTTTGAATATTTAATTCCAGAGGATATTTGGACTCAGCTATTTTAGAATATGAATGTGAGCCCTATCCATGTTTATTTAATAGCTGATAGAGCTCAGCCTGTAGGAAGTCGGTCATCCAGAAAGGGGGCGGAGCCACAATACCAGAAGTCATCGCCTTAATGCGGTAGGCGAAGTGTCGGTCACGGATTGGAGGATACGTGATTGGACTTGCCACCGCATGGGGCGTGGCTAAGGGTATTTCATGGGATGTGGCCAAGCCATCTGTTCCTTTGTTATGTTTATGGGAAGACCTGTAAAGGACGGGTGAAACTGAGAGTAACCGTGAGTGTTTTGTATTTGTGTTTGATATTAACTGTTTATTTGAAATTATTAGACGGCTAAGCAAACCGCTAGCTGTCGCTGTTAAGCCAGCATCCAACCCAGATTACAAACACTGTGCCAGTCACACTTAACTGTGTAATCAGCACAGGAGCATCACATCCAACCCGGATTACAAACACTGTGCCAGTCACACTTAACTGTGTAATCAGCACAGGAGCATCACATCCAACCCGGATTACAAACACTGTGCCAGTCACACTTAACTGTGTAATCAGCACAGGAGCATCACATCCAACCCGGATTACAAACACTGTGCCAGTCACACTTAACTGTGTAATCAGCACAGGAGCATCACATCCAACCCGGATTACAAACACTGTGCCAGTCACACTTAACTGTGTAATCAGCACAGGAGCATCACATCCAACCCGGATTACAAACACTGCTCCAGTCACACTTAACTGTGTAATCAGCACAGGAGCATCACATCCAACCCGGATTACAAACACTGTGCCAGTCACACTTAACTGTGTAATCAGCACAGGAGCATCACATCCAACCCGGATTACAAACACTGTGCCAGTCACACTTAACTGTGTAATCAGCACAGGAGCATCACATCCAACCCGGATTACAAACACTGTGCCAGTCACACTTAACTGTGTAATCAGCACAGGAGCATCACATCCAACCCGGATTACAAACACTGCTCCAGTCACACTTAACTGTGTAATCAGCACAGGAGCATCACATCCAACCCGGATTACAAACACTGCTCCAGTCACACTTAACTGTGTAATCAGCACAGGAGCATCACATCCAACCCGGATTACAAACACTGTGCCAGTCACACTTAACTGTGTAATCAGCACAGGAGCATCACATCCAACCCGGATTACAAACACTGTGCCAGTCACACTTAACTGTGTAATCAGCACAGGAGCATCACATCCAACCCGGATTACAAACACTGTGCCAGTCACACTTAACTATATATCCAGCACCAGCACAGGAGTGGAAAGGAAGCAGAGCAGTGCCGAGACATTGTCTTTGTGTATTATTATTGTTTCTGGTCTGAAACCCTGTATTGTTTTGCTGTGCAGTTGCCTGCATTCATATTTTTTAACAGTGCCAAACCATGGAAACAAATTAAAGAAACTGTTTGGAACCCAGAACACTGTTTGTTGTTGTTTGAGCACCTGCACACTGCAAGCCACTTTACCACAACATGAGATAGTCTAGAAATTTGACATGCATGGCAAACTGCTAAATCACCATGGCAATGAGAGAATTGCAGTATTTCCTTTCCTACTGTATGTTTTGTCTTTGCTCTTTTAGTATTTTCTGCAGGTGTAGGGTTTTGTTTCTCTGTCCTTACACTGTGGTGATTTTATTCTTTAAACATTTCCTCCAGGGTGCGCACTAAAGGAATGGCAACTGTGCTGGTTTGCTAAGGCTCAATGCTGCACTATATGGAGTCACCTGTGTGAAATGTGCTGTGTGAAATACGGAGCGCCGTGTGGAAGGATCACAAGATGCATGTGCAACTGTTGTAAGAACGCAATCTCTTGGGATCGGTCTAGCTGAATTTGTGTGGTCATTTTATAAACTATATTCACAGATGTATATATTTTTTTTGAAAACAGAGACTTGTTTAACCCATGGTGTTACCAGATAATGTGCTTTAAAATTAAGGGGAAACAAGTTTGCTACAAGATGTGTTTCTTTCAAAACTGCACATTTTAGGTCTATATTGTAAGTGGGCGTGCATAGTGGGCAAGATTTATGAAATGTATGTAATTATGAATAGCTCTGAAGAGCACTGCTTAATGCTCGCACTTCATCTCCAGTATTTCAAAAACATCAAATGCAATTGCCCTTGTCTAGCTACTAACAGTGTCATATGTTGCAGCTTAATTGTCCCTACTTAAAACCGCATATATCAGTGAATAAGAGGCAAAGCTCCACTGTATACATTGGTGATTACATTAATCAGTTTGCTGGTAAACAGGCTTTACATAAACTAGAGGTATAATTTGCATGACAGATTTGTTTTGGAGTGTTCCCCTTTGACATATCATGATCTTAGGTATACAACATGAAGCTGGCTTTCACCATTAAATGATTCAACAGTATTGTTCTTCAGTGCTTAAACCAGATAAACAGCAGCAAACAAAATAAAGTCATACATTTGACCTGTTCTGCACTGTTGTTTTATAAAGGGTTCAAAGATGCAGTTTTAAAAGCCTTTTATAGCAAGCATGCCAAATAATTCAAACAAATAGGGGAGAGTATAATTATATCAACAGGCCACAAAGTATTCCCCTCAAGGCTTAATGATTGAGTTTAATTAACAAACAATGCTAAAATAGTTAATGATTACATTAATGAACATATAATTACATAGCCATTTCCAAGGCAATTCGGTCTCCAAAGTGGTGATCCACAAAGGTTTTGTAATGGTTCTGTACTAAGGGGTGCAAACCAATGCACTCTAGTTTTCCATATACCAGTACCTGACAGGATGCTACCACATGGAGATGACTGTACAATATTTGTTTCTGCTAAGGTGTTTTAATTTATGTAGAAATACATAAAGCAATTCCTGTCATTCAAACCACAGTTCTTTAGAGTTTCTTCAGAATGCAAAACGACCTTGGCTCATTAAGCTTCATAGTACTTGTGTATACCCAATATGTGCATTGATAAGTAGGACTTATGCTGCATATGTTCAGTGATTATATAATTATGAATAGCCCTGAAAAGTACTGAGCTCACTTAAGGCCTTTTAATACTGCTACTTGACCTTTCAGTAATTCAAACCATCAAATACAGTTGTCATCAAGTCTAGCTACTAACAGTGTAATAAGCTGAAATATGTATATTTAATTTGATGGATTTGAAGGTGGCTGGTAATTGCTTTTGTTAATTTGTGCAAACACTTTCCTTATTCCGCTTTGCTTTCATGTATTTTTTTACATTTTTAAATTTATTTTTAATAACGTTGTTACCTAAAACGATCCTTAGTCAGTGTAAAACAAACTGGTCAGTAATGACAGGCAGACACTAAGTGGTAATATCTTAGTATAAAATAGATTGGGGGTACTATAGCTTTTAAAAAAAAGCATCTTGCATAAGTTTTACTTTGTTACTGCACTAGATTTAAGATAGAAGAAAAATGTACAAATTCTTCGGTATATTATGTCCTTTTAATAAAAGCATAAGAAATATACAGCATGCTGTGCTGAAGGATAGCGCAACAGCACTCCCATGTGGGCATATAGAGTATTTTAATAGCACCACGAGAGGATGCAACACACATTTGCAGTTACTGTTCTGGAAGGATGCATGGCCATTCCTCAGAGAATTCCACAATGAAAGGTGCTGAAATGTAAGTTGCTGTGTTTTCGTGAAACGGTGAAATGATTACAGGCACAATGATGCAGCTGATGTGTTTTTTTTTTTTTTTTTTTTTTAGCTAATGAATTTCCATTTTCACAGTGGAGTAGATTTTGCAGATTTTATGTTTAACACCTCAAATTGCAGATAACATACTGCACTGCATGTTGCCTGTTGCTGTTCAATCATTTGTAAGCACAGCAGAAAAGGATCTGGAAAAAAAAAAAAAAGCTTTATCTTGCTATTAATAGTTTCACAGTGTTAAGCATTCAGAGTGCAGAATATCCTTCCCCTCCACACCCCAGTTGTGATTGAATTATATATAGCACTAGAGTTGCTACTCAGGCTTTATGCTTTTTTAATGTTATATCACAGTGGGGAATCTGTATGCATTGTGCAGCATTCACTGTATTATTCAGCAGAAGGCTTGCAGCACAAACACAGAATCCAACAAAATGAAAGTCATTAGCAACTGTAGCACTGAAGTCAAGCCACAGTACACCACCAGGAGAGAGCAGACTTGTACAAAGATCCAAATGGTCACACTTCTTGCTTAAGCAACCTGCCATGTATGCAGGGAAGCAGAGGCTTACTACACGGTCAATAACCTGTATGGACCTGTAATTCCTAAAATCAAATTCAGTGTTGCTTGTACTACAAGCAGGTTTACATTTCTGAAAATATTCTGTACATCAGAAATAAACAATTCACAATAAATCACGGTGACACTTTACGTTCTGTGTCTCTAATTACTGTGTATTTACAGAGTAGTTACTGAGTTACCATCATCGACGGCACTATCGCGTAATCCTAACCCTATCCCTATCTCTAACTCTAAACCTAGTCCCCCTAGCCCTAACTCTAACCATAACCCTTTTCTGATACAATTGTGTACTTACATATATTGTACAAAAATATTTACACGTTAAGCAGATTGTAGTTATCCATAATAACACTGTAATTGTGTGCAAGTACACAAGTATTTAATAAGTAACTACTAGGTAAATACACAATAACTACAGACAATAAAGTGCTATCTAAAGCCCATTGTTACTGCTTTGAAAAGGACTGGGATATTCAAAGATATAGTGCACCTTTACCCAGGTTTAGATGGACCAAGCACAGGCAAGTAAGAAAAAAAACTGATCGTCTTAGCTTGTCAGATTCTGAGTAGAGTGATCATCATAGACACTATCTAAAAGCTAACAGAAACTAACTTTAAACAGTTACATACATTTCAAGTAAGTCCAAAATAAAACCTAAAATGTCTTCACACTTAAATGTCTTAAAACCTAATGTCTTCACACTTAAAAACATTTGTTAGGTTTATAACAGCAGTCACAGATAGCTGACCTCGTCTTTCATTATGTGTCCTCGTCTTCGGCTCAGGACTCCAAACTGTTGCTACAGTCAGTTATCTAGCAGGTAATGGCCATTTCTTCAGACACTGATGACCAGCAACACATAGCACATTTAATGACAGAGATTCTACACGGAATTAAGAACACAGCAATACCAGAAAATCTGTCTTACTTAAGTTTTTACCACTAACACCAACCTCTCCTACATTTCGCCTAGTAATTCATTTTACTCATTCTTATCTGCCCTTTCAGGTCATTTCTTTCATTTTATTGCATTAGCTATTTTTCAAATGTTAGTCGTTTAGTGTATAATCCCTGCGTGTCTGGCAGCAAACAACGGTTATTGGCCAATCACTTTTTTTTCAATATGACCATTAGTGAGATCTTTACACTAATCACTACTCTAATAAACTTAAGCCTCATTACACCATAAGGAGACATTGACAGATTTCGAGTTGAATTGTACTGCAGTCAAACCCTTTTCATATAAAAGAGAAAATGGTGACAAATGCAGTGTTGACTTGCAAGGGGTTTAACTAATAACCTGACAACATAAGTATTAAAACACAGAGGCATTGATACAACACCTATACCTGGTTTTCTGTGGAAATCTAAAATTGCTAAGTATTGCATTGATTAAAAAGACCAGCACAGGCAGTAACTTAGTAATATGAATGTGGTTTTATTGTTTTTAGATCTGTAAGTGGCTCACTGGTGTGGGTCTTATTTTGTTGATTAACCCAAAATACAACAATTAGTTAGTTTAATACTGATACTTTATTGAACTTACAGAACAGCATGCAATACAAAAAATGCATTATTGACCAAAATGATCAATTCCAGAGACAATAGAGGGCAGCAGTCTTCTCTTCTTCCTTTATTGTAACAAAAGAGCTCTAAACATGTCTTGTTATACCTAACCTGGGGTTACATCATTGTTCAACAATTCTTTCTTTTTGTAACTGTTCTCCAGTACAGCTTGGTGTTCTCCTGTACCTTTTCTCTCTTGGTCACTTTTAATCTTCTGCGATAACCAGATTCACAATCCATGCATTTGACACACACACACACACACACACACACACACACACACACACACACACACACACACACACACACACACACACACACACACCTTGCTCATAAGATATATTGCTATAAAAGATTACAAGACACAGACATCGTTACAGAAGATAACGATAAAATACAAAGCACGCCAGCATATGAAACAGAAAAACTGTACCTCACCTTGTAACAGATCATAAACATACTCTAACAATTAGAGTTGTGATACCTGTGTTTTCCCATAGACAATCTACATAGATCATAGTTGATTCGTCTATTATTCCGACTTCACAGGAGTAACTAGGAGGAGCATCAGTTAATAACACATTACAGATGCTTCATATTAATATGTATGGGGTTCTATTTGACCAAATGGAACATCACACCAAAAACATCTAAGTTCCAAAATGTTAACTCACCAGCAGTATTATTACAAATAATACTCATGAGTATTATTGGTTGCCTGAAGCAAAAGGAACTGTGTGTGATGGACAGAAACCAAACCACGTTAATCCTTTTGGCTGCCAATAAGTTCTTTTAACTCCCAGCCAAAACATTTGAGGAAGGCAATCACGACACACATCAGATAAAACAGAGGAAAAGTAATCCAAGTCACAGCTGATATCCCACAGGTGTAACACTGGCTTTCCTTCCAAGGACTTGAAGGGTCAATTAATTGGACGACCTCTTCAGGGGAGGGATTAAATGATAGCTATCAACTGGACTTGGAGAAAGCGATAGAGCAATTCAACACCTGACAACCAGAACACCTCTCGCTGCTTGCAATGACAAAAGAAGAGCAATAGACAAGGCTACTTCTGCCAATCACTGTCAATCTCTTAACAAGCTGAGTGCCTGCTTGCTGCTTGAGCTTGTCAATCCCTGCTGGCATGGGATCATTAGCCTTATCAAATTCTGATTGGTGTGCTTTGGGATCAGTGATAGAATAATCAATCTTGGATTCCAATGTCGATAAGCTGAAGAGAAAACAAATCAGCAGGAATTTGTTAAATTCTGTATTATTGTGAAGCAGTTCCAAAAAATGGATTTTTTTTGTACCAAGGGCATTGCAAAGAGCTGTACAGCATGTAAACAAACACAATGAGAGTGAATGGATCATTCTCTGCTACTGGGGTACTGAAAAGAGTGACCTGATGTCTGTCCAAAATAGCATACAAACAGATTTCAAAATACTAATATTATGTTTATTCATAACATTATTAAAAAAAAAAAAACATAAACAATCCAAAAGTGCAAAGATTAAAACTGTATTTTACAATCGCTATTTTCCAAATCTTTCGTTCTTTACTCAAATAGCAAAAAATAATAAAACAATACAAAATAACAAATGTTCTTAAAACCCACAGGCAGTGCTTACAGTGATTACAATGCTATTATGCATAGTTACAATGTACTTAACGTACACATCTTTTTTGCATGATATATGCAAGTACACAACTGTATCAGACAAGGGTTAGGGTTAGGTTTTGGGTTAGGGTTATGCCATGCAAAATAATGTACCCATTAAGTACATTGAACCATGCATAATAGCATTGTAAATATGTGTACGTATAGTATAGTAAAGACTATATAAAAACACAGTAATTAGAGGCACTTCATGTAAAATGTTACAGTTTCTTCTTTGGTTAAACAAATAGCAATGACTACTGGCATCCCATGGGCACCAGTTAAAATCCCCTCGAGAAATCTGACCTCTCAGGTTTGGTCCACATTGTCCTATTTGTCCGTTGTCTGATATAATCTGCAACCAGAAAATCAAAAACAACTTTATACAATGTCATACATCCCAGAAGAAAATCAAGGATCAGTTTACCTGTGTGAGTGTTCAGTGTCTAAAGACCATGTTTATAAAACTGTGACATCTGAAAGACCTCAATTAATACAGTGAAGAACCTAAATATTGAACGCAAATAGATAAATTGACCAAAAGAGCAGGCAGGGATGAAGTACAGAGATTTGAACAAATCTTTACCAGACAGCAGAAGATTTACTGTACTGAAAGAAATGCCGTAGAACAAAAAAAAAACATATTAAAGGGGTGCTTCATCTGGAAAAGAATGGCCTTGTGATTGAGGGCAGAGTGAGTCATGCAATCAGGGGAGCGCAGGTTCGTGTCCTGGCTGTGCCAAGTTGCTGATCACCGCTGTGGATTCCAAGGGGAGTGTCGCATTGGTTCTGGTGCTTCTGTGTGTTAAGGAGGCAAAATCATCAGATTCTACTGGCCAGGTGTCCGGAGAGCTAAAGCAGACACCTGTAGAAGCAATTGGCTGGGTCGTGAGATGAGAGGACATCAACCGCCTTCAGCTTTCTTGAGCTGTTGTGAGGATTTCTGTGTTGAGTGAACATAATGGGCTTTCTAAATTAGGGAGAAAATAAAAACAATCACAACTACAGTAGGTTGAGAAAAAAAAGCACAATAGACATGAGAATCAAATATTATCTGTAACAGGCAGGTCAACCATCACTTGCATAAATATTTATACTTTCAGAACATTCACATTATTATGCCACACACAAGGCCAGCCATGCAGAAATAAGAGAGTGCTGTATTATTTTAAGCCAAATCAAAGTTGGTGAGTGGGTGTAAGGACGGCATATATCTAGACAATTGAGGTTATAAATATTAAGTTATTTTGCAATTAATTTCCTTACGACACGCTTCAGCGCCGTGCAATTAATCAATAAGTAATTGGACTTTGGAAACACACCTCCAATCAGTTTCTTTTAGCAGGGCTCAATGATATGTCTTGGAAGATAATTTATTTTGATATTATCACACTACATTTGATACATTCCAAGGTCAGGTCCCTTAGTGGTTAGACTAATATTATCTTTGCCTCCCTGAGAGAAGGTCCAGTAGAATAGTAAATAAGGCTGGGAGCATCTGAAGACGAGACCTCCTTTGCTCATTAAAATCACGCTTCAGCAACAGCAGTCTTGTGTGCTGCGTTTCTTTACTAAGATCCTAATATGAAAGCAAGCCAGACTGTACTGGAAATGAATCACAATAATATGATTTTTTTTTTTTTTTTTTTTTCTCTCGTGGGCTCATCTCTTACTTAAAAAGCAGGTAGCTTCAAATTTAGCTTTATTTGATTTCCCTTAAGATTTCATTGATTCAGCATTTATTGGGAGTACTGGGTTTCGTTTGCTCCAGTATTGCATATTATTCCTTTTCAGTCTTTACTTGGCTGTGAGCTTGCAATAGGCTTGTCTGGAGAATCACAAGTACCAGGACGGAACAGTCTTCCTTCCATTCATGTCATGTGACCACGTTGTCACTTGACTGGACACTTAAGGTGCTCAGTGGCACTGTGTTGCTATTGGCAATCATTTGGTAAGGGCAGGTATCACCTCTATAACCATCCCCATATTGTTTAATGTGGGGTATTACCCTGGTGTTTCACCTTGTCTGTACAGTAACCTGCCCAGATGTGGTCAACTAACCCACATGGTTGGCCCTTAAACAGTTCTATTGCTTAAATAGCCTTAAAAATGAATATTACCTGAGATCAAACCCAGGTACTGTATGTAGGTAGCCAGCATTTAATTTTATTTACTAGGAATATATATAGTCATAGCCTGCATACAAAAAGTGTTTTGATTTATCTTTTAGGTTATTAGTATCCATTACTCAGCAGGATTTACTGGCAAGGATAGGGTCTAGGTTGCATGTTAGGTGTGACTTTTCCCTAATTCAGCTAATCTTGAAGGCAGCATGTGATTTAGAAATTGCAAACACGTTAAACATTTATAATCTCGCAGCATTTTTTTTTTCATTATTATCAGAAGAGGGGGAGGGGGTGTTGGAATATAACTGCACCACCACCTGTCACTATGACAAAAGAGCTAAGGCGCTCACGAGCTCAGTGGAAAAGTCCCTTGGTAATTTGTTGACCCCAGCCTGTCAGTTCCATGACCTCGGTTCACAATCAGCTACGGCACTTTTTCGAGCCAACAGATGCTTGCGGCCCGATTTCTAAAGAATTCTGCTTGAATCAGCCGAGTCCCCTCTTAATAAGTGGAACTTAATTTCAGGCGTCTCAGGTCACAGAGGGCAAAGGTAGAGAAAGCGCAGGGAATGAGCTTGGAGGACCTTCTCTGCAGGGGAGGGCTACTTACCGTCTGGGGTTGCAAGCCCTGACACAGCTGAAGCGAAGCAAACTAGGACTTGACTCCCTTCAACTTGTTCCATATAACAGTCCTTGCAGAAAGAGAACTTGTGTTTATTAATGATATAGAAGTACTTAACATAATATGTTAAATTCACAAATGTTTCATTGAAGAAATTGCCAAATGCAAAAAAAAATTGTCAAAGTGTTTATCAGTTAATGAATATTTTAAATGTAGCACTGTTAAATGTTTAATTTGTTAAAAAGTCTAATTGTATATCACTTTATAATGAACAGGTTTGTCTTTCTTTCGTTCTTAAATTATCATTTGAGTTGCTTTTTCAATTTTGTATTATTTTTCTTCTGTTTTGTTTTTTTTACAGCAAGACATCTAAATGTTTCACTGTCATCTATCGTAAGGTAGTGTCTGCTTATTTTATGCTTAGTAGATGTTCAAGGTTTCTAACACGAACATGCCTGGAAAGTGAACAAGTAGGTGACCACAGCATTCCCAGCAAAGGCAACACCATAGATATCCAATTTGGAAAAAAAATTGCACAACAGTCATAATAAGGGAACACACTAGTGTCAAATTTTTCAAACAAATCATGCACAATGGTGATGCTACAGTAATTGACTTGTGTGTATTTGGTCATTGTGATGGAAAATATGTACCATTCTACCAATAGCTTTTGACAATTGACCGTTAAATAGAATATAGTCTTCTCGATGGATTACTTTAAATAGAACAAACTTAGATCCTCTCCTAAGTAGAGGTATTGGACTGGGGGGCTATGTTACTAAGTAAGTAAGAGAAGCTAATATACTGTAGTTAGGGGATGTTCAGCAGGTTTATCTTGGTCCTGAAGTGAATTTTCATTCATTCTAACTCTGGGCAATATTAAGGCTATAAATCCTCTTTTTTTATTGTTGTAATTACAGGGCTCTCCATCATCATTAAAATCAAATTACTCTCTACGAGATAAGCCAGAACGCCGGGCTGCTAGGAGAGAGGAGTTTTATCAGCAAGAAGTCTGAGCAGAATGTAAAGAAAAGCAGTGGCAGAAATGTAATTCATTTAACAATGGCTTCTTAAATGGCTTTTTTTTCCCCCTCTCCTTTTATGTTCTATATCAATGTCATTTGGTTAAAATTTGTACAAAAAAAAATGTGACTTTTACTGCAGTTTTGTCTTTGTTATTTGAAGATATCTAATGACAAATTACCTTACATAATGACATACTATGCTGCCTATGCATCTCAAAGAACTGGGTAGTAAGAATTATAAAAGCAAGCTAATTACAGTATAGACAAGGTCAAACGGATTTGTGTTTGTAATGCTAAATCACTCACCACAGTGGTCCACAACTTTTCCAAGATGACGAAATCTCTGTGTTGTTATACAACAAAATATATAGAATGAGGTACTCCGACAGACTGCATACACAACTGTTCTAAGTGTGTAACACAAAAATAATGAATGAGTGAGGGAAGACATAAACACCATTGACTTCTGAGTTAACTAAGCCATTTATTTATTTATTTATTTTTTGCTGTTTCTGTGGGGGGCTCTGAATTCTCAACGATGCCCTTACTGTGATGCAGGAGCGCCCCCAGAAACGTTTCATATGGTACACAAAACTAAATCACACCGACATCCCATCTCATGCCGATAACGACTCTGCATCACCATGATGGAAAGTGTTTCAGACAATGGGAGTGCTACATGTTTGATCTTTCCTGAGTTGCACAGCACCTACACTGTCACATTAGAAAACTGCGATCAAATAGCATCACTGTTTCCCTTTCTAAAAAGGAATAAACACAGCACATTGCTGTCTAGACAGGACAGCAACTACAGTGGCAGCCAAATAGTGCACAACAACGATATAAGGTACAAATAAACCTATTTGAAATACAGACTTAAATTACAGGGAAAAACTAGCTCACAAACATGTTATGCTGGCTCTCACAATCATTACAACTAATGTAATCAACTCTCACCCCCAAAGCATGGTGTATATACATAAACTTTTTTTTTTTTTTTTTAAATCCTATACGTTGTGACAAAACAGGCAGTTAAAAAAAAAAACATCATAATGACACAACTTAGCAATTATGTGTTCATGATTAGGAAATGTATTATCAATTTGAATATAAGACTGACCAAATTTAAATACAAATGAAATTTATATAAATGTGCATTTACCATGCTCGGTCCTGGAAGAGCAGCAGAATTCAAATAATGAGGTTCTAACATTCAATGTATTTTTGGTGCTTAAAACTCCACCATCGTCAGTGCCATAAACAAAAAGTTTGGTGCTTTCACTGATTTTTTTCCTCTGACACCTGGGTCATCAAAAGAACATTTTCGCTCTTTTTCAAGGCTTCACCCAAACTTGTCTGCTTCTGTTTGCTCATTACTACCACTGAATAAACAGTACAGTCCTATAAGCTTAAAATGTCTGTTTCAATTCCACTGCAAAAGATGATATGCGAGTCCACACTTACGGAGCTGAAATTTTGCAAACCAATGGTACGCAGTGCGTAATGTGTGTATGGCCGCAGGCACCAGTGCTGTGATGTCACACTGCTACAAGCTGACCACTGAAACAGAAAAATAAATATGCTTTGGAACACTGGGGCACATAGTATAAATTGTTATTAAACTGCTATGCTCAGAAGAAACACATTTAAATTATGTTTAAGTGCTTAGCATGATAAAAAAAATTCCTTCATCTGTGTTTTCAAGGGATAAATAGCAGCTAGAAGGCATAGAGTTCCTTTGTTGGGATGCTGTGTTATGTGTAATGTAGGAGTTTAATGGTTTGGGAGGCAGTGTGGGAATGGGTCCATCTAAGTGTCATGTCTGGCTATATTGGACTATAAGGCACTAGGCTTGGAGCCAGTGCAGTTACTGGTTGTTGGCTGTGTTGACACCATTACAAAAAACATTGAAGAATACACATCTAGGGTATCAGCGGGTTTAAGATCAACTGGTGTCCCATGTTCCAGTTGTCTAGTCAATGGATGCTTTTCATCCGGCAAACCTAACATTGAATATTGCCAAGATACTTAACTCTAGAGGACAGACTGGAGTTCTTTCTGTGAAGCCTGACCCTTAAGAGGGCTGTAATGCAATATTTCCTCCTTAGCCTTGAGTGTTCAAAAGCCAATACAGTGTTCCTAATGGATCCCCAGCCAAGACTAGCAACTCCTCCTGCACGTCACGTGACAATGCATGTTCTAGGAGAGCTACAGGGGATCACTTCAATAATGAGCTGTGATCATTTTAGTCTATGGGGTATATTTTAACTAAATAGAGGTGCATCCAAAAACAGCTGCTCAATAAGCCTTACAGTGGGATTTATTAACCCAAAATATATACAAATACAACGTACAAGGCTGTCTTTATAGAGTAGGGGGTTCAACAGACCAAAAGTCACCTCCAAGAAAGAAAATAAACATGAAAACAAGTGAAGAATGTTAGTATAAAGTTTAAATGTGACCACCTTGGTCCCCCGAGTGGCTCACCTGGTTCACACATGATCGTGTGGTGTGCAGAGTGACCAATACAGACAGGGGAGCGCAAGGTCACGCCCTGGCTGTGCGTGGTCGCCAGTATTCTGGGGATTCTAGAGGGAGCGTCCCATTGGCTCTTGCTCTCCTGTAGGTTAGGGAGGTAAAAAAGTGTTTACCTACAGGACTGGCCTTTGGTACCCTTGCCAACATCCAATCTCAGTTATACCCAGGAAACTGGCTTGGTTGTGGGATTGGAGGACACCAATTGACCTTCAGTCCTCCTGAGTCACTAAGGGGAAGTGATGCATGGAGGGAATGAAATTGGACATTCTAAACTTTTTTTTTTTTTTAAATATAGTGGAAAAGGACAAGTTTTATAAGTACAAAAACAATCTAAAAATAAAGTTAAATAAAACAATATGGGAACTAATGATGGGACTCTCACATATGTAGCTGAGATGCATTTACCAGTGAACCCTTATACAGCTTTAGCAATACAATAAACGTTCCATAAGGTTACAAAAGGTTAAAACAAGTGAATAAATCTCATTCCGAACCACAAGTATAGAACAGGCTTAACTATTTCCATAACTAGACATATTGAGTTATCTAGGTAGCCTGTGAAGAAATTAACCCTTACACTTTTTTTCAAAACAATACACAAAACAAAATAAATAGCCTCAGGAAGTATTGCTCATTATGATATCAACATTATTTCGTAAATCAACGTAATTTTTCAGAAATTACATCAGCCTAACTAAATAAGCATAACAACCCCTTGAAAATGTCAAAATCAATGCCGCATTTCTGATTTGTTCATTAACACCGGAGTTATCATTTCTGAACTTTTGAAAATCCCCACAATGTGTTTCTAATTACTATGTATTTACAAAGAAGTTACTTAGCAAATACATAAGTGCTTATACATAGTTACAATGTTATTATGCATAGTTACAGTGGACTTCACATGTAAATCATTTTAAACGATATATGTAGTACACAATTGTATCAGAACATTTGGTATAGAGTTTAAATGTTTCAACTTTCCATGACTTTCTGCAATAGACATAAACATCTTACAAAAGTGAGAACGTAAAATTCAATGGCTTTTTATTACAGGATTTACAAAATGAATTTGAACAGATTGGCATAAGTAACGAAATGCCATGAACGTCAGACTCTAGCAGTGATTATTTAATAAACCAGATCATTGGAGTGGGACATGTATAATGCAGAAAACAAATTTATTAAAAAGACTTTCTCTAACATCTGACACATTTCAGAACGCAGCACTTTGAATTTTAATTAAAACGTGATGATTATAGTTCAAATTAAAGTGCTTTATAAGCAATGTATTAAGATGAACAACTATGAAACCAATTCAATAATAAGTAAAATCATAATTAACTTCAATTTGATAGAACAATCAAGGAACATGACACAGTTTCTGACAGTTTTTTAAATTGCTAAAATAAGGATGTGACCAATTATTTTCTGAATACATTATTAGGGTGCAAGCATGGCAATCAATGCCTTACAACATTACTACATTTCTGAACTTTAAAGTATCGCAATGCAGTTGTTATTAACTATTTATTTTAGAAAATGCCAAGCAAATAGAATCTAGGAGACGAAAATTACTTGAATTTCACTTATTATTATTTATTTATTTAGCAGACACCTTTATCCAAGGTGACTTGTAGGTGTTGTAGGGTAGTACAGGGAGGGCCGGTGTTTGATTTTTGTATCCCCACAGAATTCTGTATCCCCGTATGATTCCATGCCTGCGCAGATTAAGTTTTTCTCAGCGCTCAACCTCCTGAGTTGCTCAATACACGAAACCCTTTGATTAAAAGTAACCTTATAAAACTATTTTCTTTTTTAAACACATTTAATTTTATTACATGTTAATACTGTTCGGAAACATCAAGCCTTCACATATAGCGATCTATCGCTAGCGTCAAATCTAAGGGGATACAGAATTCTATGGGGATACAGAAATCAGTGTAACACTGAATTAACTATGTGTGGACTCCCTGCTGTGGCCGCATGCCTTACTCACTCCTGCGGATTTGTTTTGGATGTAGAGCTATTTTCCATATCACATGTGCCTGGTGTTTTTGATGGTAGTTTACTGAAATAGTTTGTCAATACTTTGGTATTTTGTTTAACTTTTGTTCATTAAGAATAGTTTTTAACTTCCGCGTTTTCCTCTTTTGAGCTCCGCTCTCATATTTTCTAGGTGCTCCATCATCCGACATTTTCACAGCTTCCTCAAACCCGCCGCACAGCTGCAGAAGACTTACATAGGTCAACGGAAACGATTAAAAAAATAAATGGCATGTGGTTCGATGTGATCGCATGAGCATTCTGATCAGCAAGTTGTTGCTTTAATGAAAGATGGTGGTAAACAGCCTTGTTCTATCCAGAACCATAAGATCTCACTTTTTTTTTTTTTTTTTTATAAATAATCTTATGTTTTGAATTTTGCATTTATTTTCACAAAACACCACAATATTTATAGGCAATATTTATAGGGCCAAAACAAAAGTGACAGAAGTGACAAACTTGGATTTGCTTGCGCTACACGTGGAAATCGTGGGATAAGCAGCTGGATGGTTAAAGATAATAAAGTTCCATCAACGCATGATCAGGATCCCTTAACCGCCCTTACACAAGTACCTTTCAAACACATGCAGAACTACGGAAAACAGTGGCCTCTAGTGGTTAAAACTGAAGACTACATCAACTCAGGAGATAAGGGTCTCTTTATTCTCCTGCTCACATCATGTTTTTTAATCACTTCACCGCATAATATAATTCAGTTAGTGGGTTATTTTTAACCCCCCAGTGAGTTAGTAGTGCTAGGCATACATTCCTAGGGAATATGCAAACATCTGTGAGGCTCCAACAAAAATCAGTATGTGCAAGCTTTATGACCTTTTCATACACAGCAAAGCAAACCATTAAGACACAACTGTGATCCAATTAAATACATCAAGTACATTATGTTTAAGTTCTAATAAAAACCCAGTCCACAAACTAGCTTTAGAATTCAACAGAGGTCCTTATAATGATAAATAGCACCTGATAACACATACCAGTGACACTGTTTATAAAACTGACCCTTAAGCTAATAAAGATAAGAACATTGATAATATAGCCTCTATTATCACACTTTTAAAAACAGATATTTATTGAAATGCACCTACAGTTAATTAAAGACCATTTTTCACTTTGAATGGCATCTCACCACTAATGAACTGGCATCTCAGCCCATTATATTATGAATTCAACGGTCGCTAGGAGGGGATCCATTACATACTATAACCAACTGATGAAGATCAACGGGCAACTTCCATCGCTGCTGTCAAGCCAATCTCCTCTTTTCACCCATCGAACCGAGGCCTGGATTGAATCCAAATGATGATTTTATAAAGTATAGCTTAGGCTAAACTTGTACTTAATCTGACGAGCTGAACTATCCCCAGTTGTTTTTTTTCCCTTCCCAAGCCAAGACTGGCAACTCAGAGTTGCCAGCCAGCAGCCATTAATCACCCTGCACTCTGAGAGGTAGTGATTTTACATGGTGACCCCCCAGTGTGTGTGTTTCTGTAAATCAAAATCACATCAGGAAACCAAAGCTATAATCCCTCTTCCATTTCAGTGATTACAGTCCCTTTCACCACCATTAAAATCAAATGACTCTTTGTCAAGATAAAGCTTTGTACTGACCTACGTGCAAGGTGGCCTTTTATCAGCAGTAAGTCACACGTAAGCTAGAACAAAACATTGTAATAATCCACATTCTGCAGCATTTCTACCAAAAAGGTTATTCAAAATCCACTTTAGTTAACTGGTGTGTTGCTAAAGTAAGCAAGCAATTAAACATTGATTGCATGCATTCATATCTCTCTGCATAGATAAATTATACTTCTAATAATTACCTCTTACAAGATATTTCTGCTACACTGATACTAGGGGGTGCCCAATTAGGTTTTATATATTTATTTACTTTTGTAATACCTAATCTGAAATTCCAAAATCAAATTTAACACCTGGTTTTCCAACCAGGCTTGCTTGACTAATTTTTTCTCCATATATCAATGCTTTTACTAGGTGTATCCTTTTAAAAACATTCTGTTATTGTTGTCTCAAATAACATACTAATTATAATTTTTACCTCATAAATGTCATGCACTTGTTTTAGATGGTGCTGAATCTGATACAGTTACGCACGTTTAACTGGTAAAAATGGTTTTGTTTTTACTTCAGCGGTCAGATGTACAGTAATACTGTTATTGAACTATTGTGTGTGATTTACTAACATGCAAGAACTTCTAGCTTGGATGCCCCTCAAGCTTTGCTCCACGCTTGACAGGAAAATCAGACTGATAACCCTGTATTTGTTACCTTTCCCATTTCATAGGATCGAGAAAACAGGAGAGAATGAACAAAAGTTTAAGCACACAGAGCGCTATGGAAAAAACAGGTCTTTACTATATTAACATTTCAAACCTGGTTTTGAATGCATAGGCCAGGGTTAATAAATATTTAACAATAAGATGCTAATCCACTTTTAATGAAACCAGCATCTTTTAAATTGACCGTTGCAATGTGTTCCCTGAGCCCCAAAGCATACGCTTGTAGTGGTATTCTCTGAACAGTGACTCTTTCGGAGTTGTTTTCAAAGCCTCTTATCAGAATTAAACTTATCTTTGCCTAAGTACATCCCCAGCACAATGTAAGCATGTTTCTAATTAAGCCTTGAGCCTCTGAAAATTAGTTTTAAAATTTTTAACGAGAGGGGGAAATATAAGCAAGAGTCAAACTGATTGTCTGTAATGAAACCTGGGTGCAACTGCCTCTTGTGGATTGAGTTTTATGTCTAATAATACATAAGGTGGCTCTTGGAGTATTTATGCCATTGAGCTGTTGGTGAAACAAGGCAGTGTAAAACTTTAAATAAACAACATTTACCCTATTCACACGCCCTTTCTTAAATGAGGCCCTCAATGTAAAGTGTTACCCCCGTTTTTCTATTTTATTATATATGGAAATTATTCAGAAAAATAATTAGATTAAATACAAGAAAATAATTATAAAAAGGGGCTGTGTGACATTATAAACCTAGAGAAATATGCGCTTTTTTGACTAAAATGTACACAATATTAGTTTTAGTTTCAAACACAAAGTATTATTTTATTTATTTATTTATTTTTCAATTTGACCTATGAACATTGAATATGTGGCACATTAAAAGCTTTTTTGTAAACTAAATTAGTTTAATAACCAGTAGTTGATTTATTTATTTCATTTACTTATTTTTTTATTTATTTTTTAATGCACATAGTGAATTTTGAAATTTTGATCTCCACATTGCAGGTATGTTAATATTTTATTCCCCATGTGCCAGGCAGCTATTACAGTATAGTAACAACACAGGTATGATATTGCTATACTATATTATAAAACATAATTAGTTGTAAACATTATGCCAGAAGTTTATAATCTTTTTACAGTATTTACAGTATCATTGTGTACAGTTGGGTGTATATTATTCCTTTATATTATATTATATCTTATCACGTTATGTTCAGTTAGATTATATTACAGTGAAAACTATATTAACTATATGTGGCTGCTTAAAAGGAGGTGGGTGTTGTTTTCAAGCAGCTCTCTCATTTACTTGTAATAAAAAAGGGGAATCTGTTCAGGTGTTGCCTAGCAAATAACTATTTAATCCAGGTAACTGTAAAATACATTGCAGATGATATAGTTACATGGACAGTTAAATGCAAGCTGTCCTTACTGAACGATCATATCGTAAGCTTTCAGGCAGGCATGGATTGTATATAAAATGACATGCCAGCCTGCAGCTGTTGTTCCTGATTATTTGGCAGCAGGCTAGGCTGGTGTTCAATACCCACAGCATGGTCCCGTTTGGCACGTGGTGAGCACAAAGCAAACACAATCACATTAAAGCACACGACAGTTTTTCCAAATCTCATCTGCTGGTTCTTGTGTTGGCTATTTGGGAAGACTGATTTGGCGACATTCCCCCCCAGCCCCACCCCATCGCCCCGTACCTTTACGCAAACCCAGCCCCCACCCCCACACCCCCCAGGCTATGCCTGCCAGGCTTCAAGGTCACAGAGGTCATGGGGGGGGGTTTTCTTTTTTATTCATTGAAGGCATTGATCTGTGTCTTCATTGCACGCTTGCTTTGTTATTTTAGATTGTAAGACAGCAGGGTTTCCTATTGACCAGCCCAGGTTGGAACTAAACATCAGAGTGTGGTGATGTCTTTTCCTCATTAGCTACTCACTGAAAGCCAGACTTATCCAATATAAGTGACTGTCATACCTCCCTTGTGTGATTGGTTACAGCAGATGTAACTGTGGATAGGTCACACGTTCTCTCCAAGAATTGAATTCCAGAGTTGTTTATTTGTTTGTTTTATTAGTGCCGCAATGCTGTTTAAATGTTTGGGGTTTTTTTTAACTTCAGATGGAAGTTAATTTTTTATTACGTACATGTTCGTAAATACTGTGATGTACTAAACAGCACTTTTTCGTAATATCACAGCAAGTTTACGAACAGCATAAATGACTGCTCATTATACAGGACCGATCAGAATATTCATTATAAAAAGAATTGCAACATCAAAAGTCAAGATTTACAACTTCCTTCTGGCAAAGATAAATGAGTGGTATAGTGAATAGAAATAAGTAGTAGGTAAATATAATAGGATCGAGCTACGGCTTCTGCAGAATCCAACCTTGATACAACCATGGCAGCGGACAAAAAAAAAAAAGGAAAACAAATTTCCATAAAGACGACATTGACCTGATAGTAAGAGAAATGGAAAGAAAAATCAGGAAATATTATTTAACACTTCACAGGGCCAAAAACATTAATCAAGAAACATGGAAAGAAATAACTAACACAATAAAAATAGATTCATTGGGACCAGTGCCGGCACTAGGATTTACTGGGTCCTGGTGCAAGAGTAACTGTTGCCCCCCCCCCCCCCAAAAAAAAAGAAAAGAGAAAAACGCAGAGTGCTGCTGCAGTACGATCAAAACAAAACTTTACGTTCAGTGTCTCTATTTACTATGTATTTACATAGTAGTTACTTATTAAATACATGTGTACTTACAGATAATAACAATGTTAACATGCATAGTTACAATGTACTTAATGTGTGGATCTTTTTGCATGATACAACCCTAATCCTATTCTAACTCTAACCCTAACCTTAACCCCCCTAACTGTAACTCTAACCCTAACCCTAAGCCTTTCTTGATACAATTGTGCATTTACATATATCACAAAAAAAGATGCATACGTTAGATATATTGTAACTATGCATAATAACATTGTAATGTTGTAATAGGGCACATGTACAGTATTCATTAGCAGGACCATTAATAGACCGCAGCTTTAACAGAAAGGAATAGCAACACACTGGATAATCTCCTGATATACGGCACACCAGTACTCTGTTCAATATCTGTTCAATCTCCAGTACTGATATGACACTGTAGATATACTTGATAGTCCAGCAGTTTAAAAAAAGGGTTTACTACCAGGAGGTTCCCTGGTTCAAATCCCGGCTCATCCACTGACTCACTGTGTGACCCTGAGCATGTCACTGAACATCCTTGTGCTCCGTCCTTCAGATGAGATGTAAAACCAAGGTCCTATTGTAAGTGACTCTGCAGCAGCAGCAGCTGTTGATGCATATTTCACCCCCTAGTCTGTAAATCGCTTTGGATAAAAGCGTCTACTAAATGACTGATTAAAACAGTGCCATGGTATTGCTACCAGTATATATTGGTTTAAATTGTGGTGCAACGTTAGTGTTGCATGTTGATGACATCCTGGCTATGCTTTCATTTTGAGTCCATTTAATTAATATTTAATTATGCATGAAATGCTTTCTGGGGGTCTATATCTCATTAATGCATGGCATGCAATTAAAATGTAAAAGGTAATTAAAGGAGGGATTCACACCTCCTCTCATCGCTGAGCTGACAAACAGTGACTTTCAGTAATCAACTTGCTGGCATTAAAATGAGCTGGTGGTGTTGCTTAGTTATATGATTGACAGGAAAATGACTTTAATTCGCTGGTGATGAATGTTTTTAACAATACTGACTTGAGAAACCGCATCACAAAAACCACATAAAGATCCGTAAGCCGTAAGAAAGAAGTAGATGAGTGAAGAAGAACACCAAAGAAGGCACTAAGAGAAAGCTTCTCATAGATGTACAATACTTTACAACATATAAGCTGTTGTCTTTGCATGCACGTAACTGTAGAGATGGGGGGCCCTCGTCTAGTAATAATAATAATCATAATAATAATAATAACAATAATAATAATAATACATCTTTATTTTTATATAACGCCTTTCATTGTGGACCACCATCACAAAGCGCTTTACATGATACGAGACTAGGGTGTGTGAACTATGCATCAGCTGCAGAGTCACTTACAACAACGTCTCACCTGAAAAACGGAGCACAAGGAGGTTAAGTGACTTGCTCAGGGTCACACAATGAGTCAGTGGCTGAGTTGGCATTTGAACCGGGTGCCTGCTCTGTAATCTGGTAAAAGCACTGTTGTGGTGAGGGCAGAGTGTCATTCCATTCACCTTGAGAAACCGGAGGAAAACTGGCTAGGTGCCTGTTAAAGCCAAGGGGTTTTAGGGGTCAGTTTGTAAAGATGCTTTTGTCTGCTTGAGATAGCTGACAGATTCAGATGAAATAGCACAGCACTTCATTTTCATTCACACAATTGAAGCCACTAAATTGTTTTTATTTATTGAAGCAGCCCACGCAGTCCTTTTACCCAGTGTGGCGAGAGCTGAGCCCTTGGGACACATTTTATATGTTTCATAGACTGATTTGGAGACCAATTTTCGAGTCAAACGGAGATCATGTTGTGATGTATTTTGATTTATTCAATGACTGGCAGCAATAATACAGCATTCATGGACGACGCAGGAAAGCTATAACACGTCTCCAGGGCCAGGCTGCCACATTATCATTTTCAAACTATTACATTTCAGTTTTAGGCCCCATTTACTTCTATAGGGATTTCAAATCTTAAGATACGCAGAGGAGTATTTAAAATAAAAATAAAAAATAGGCTTGGAGCTACGAAATCACAATATTACTTTGTATATATTGTAATATTTTATAGTATATATAAATATTACACATTTATAAACCTTTCAAGTTAACCAACTCCTCCTGTAACAAGTAAAAAAAAAACTTTGCCGCACAACTATGCACCCCCCCCCACCTCCCCCGCCCCCATTGACAGAGCAATAGCCCTAATATATCATTCAGAAAACAAAAGATAAGACATGTCAACAAAAAGCCATATGATCAGATTGATCGTTCAAATAAATGCAAATATTGAACTATTCTGCTTGGCAAAAGAAGCATATAGCATATAGTTGATAGCTAAGCAAACAAACACATTGAAACACACAAAGTAAAAGGATTATTTTAACCAGTGTTCTCTGCATTTCAGAGGAGCCGTCTGGTCACGTTAATATCTTCCTACTGCCACAGCCTTCCTATTTAGTTTAGTCCCAGTGCAAGAAAAAAAAAATTGATGCGGGCTAAAGCTTATATACTGGACAGTCAACAAGGCCTGCTCTCTGATAGCGTAAAGTTCTCAAAAGGATAAACCTTAATGTAGTATCCAGGATTTTGTATGCAAAATTATTGAACATCTTTGTGAGAAACTGCATCTATAAGCAATATGTATTACAATGTAGTGCATCATGACAGACTTAATGTGTTTTTATGTATACTGCATTCTTTTTGGAAATGAATAATTTATCCCTGGCTTGAGTACTTTGTGTCTTTAGCAATGCTTTGAACTGCTTACATGCCTACAATACGCATTCCATAAACTCCCATTTCTCTCATCCAGATGCATTAAAAATGTTCTGCAAATTAGATTTTCATTTGTGGGTTCCAACAACCGTGTAGAAACGTAGAACTGAAATCTTAGATGTATTAATCCACCCACATACACATTTTAAGACTCTGAAACATTTTATTTGTTTATTTCAATTTCAATCCACGTTTATTTCATGTGAGAGATTTCTGGGAAGTGCTTTTCTTTCTGCGTGATTGGATCTGCGGTGTGAACAATGGGGTCTGCCCCAGCAAATCTCTTCGAGCTGTTACCAGAGAGTTCCCCTCTCTGCTGCATTATCAGCTCCCTTTACTAGTTTTCTCTGAACGGCATGATAATCATTTCTTGAGCTGCATGATAATAACAGCTCTGCAACTTCGCTGATTAGCCATCTGGTTCAATCTACAGCTGACACCTTCTTGAGTCTCTTGCAGATCCTTTGTGCCAAACTGGGAGCAGGTTAAATCATTGTATACTCAGCATGGCCAGTGTCCGGCTCAGCCAACATGCCCACCGGCCCCCAGGATCACCAGTGTTCAGTGACATTTCAAGGGTGATGGTGTGTAAGACTAATAATACACAGACACAAATTTATTGAAGAAACAGATTTTACTCCAAATGCAAGTCTATCAGTTCTATATAGGATGGATCATCATTTTTTTAAAAAACACACATTCAAATTCAGAGAGCCTGATTCAATCTTAGCACCTCAGGAATCAGAGGCCAGTTCCCTATGCTTTTTAAAAAAAAATTTTATCAGTGACTTTGTTGCACTTTTGCTGGTCAGCAAATGGAAAATTGCTATGGTAGTAAATGTGCACTTTCCCCCGTTCATTCTGAATAACATATATTTTGTGGTTAGAAAAAAAAGTTTTTGTTTTTTATTAGCTTTATATTTATTTTAAATTATAATAATAATTTTAAAAAAATGCATTATTTGACCCCAATTCAGAATGCCCAGTTACACTCACTGGCTGTAGCTGTTCCCCACAGTAGTTCAGGAGAAGGTCAGTGGGAGTCCTCCAATCCCACAACCAAGCCTCTTTACACCGAGGAGTTCTACAGTGTGCTGACGCCCTCTGGAGGACAAGCCCTGCAGGTGTCCACTTGAGCACAATGGTGACTGGCCAGTAGGGTCTGCTGTATCTGCAGAATCTCTAGTGAGACCTGCCAGGACATGAACCTGCATAATGTTAAATAACAAGAGTTCACCCCAGTGACACATATAATAATAATAATAATAATAATAATAATAATAATAATAATAATAAGATATAATAATAATATACCATAAAACCATAGTAAATATCTACAGTGCAACCTATTTATAATCTTGTATAATATGTTTTTTTAAAAAAATTACACGACAAAACAGTACTGTTTATAGTTCGTCCACATTAGAGAAGAGCATCTCTTCTCGTCTTTGTACGCAAATGTCGTTTATATTTATACATCTTGTTATATATATATATATATATATATATATATATATATATATATATATATATATATATATATATATAGATATATAGATAGATAGATAGATAGATAGATAGATAGATAGATAGATAGATAGATAGATAGATGTTCCATATACTGTTGCAATTGTCTCTTTCTGCAAGGTGTTTTGAGTCAGGATGGGTTAGACAGCTCTTTGATTGAAGCATGACATCAGGTGCTTGGTTGGCATCCTGTACAAATTATGGCTGTTTCATGAGGAACTGTCATATAGAGTCCCTCTATGGGTAATTCTGGAGAACAGATGTTGCTTCAGATTTTGGAATTGGAGGTGATAATCTAGGATTTAAGACAAGGCTAGAGATGTTATAGAACAATCTGGTGACCCATGTTAATGTATATTATTTTAATAAACAGCAGCACATTCATGAAAATCCAAAAAAATTGCAGCCTAAAATCAGCACTTGTTTTTTTTTTTTTTTTTTTTTTTAATACAGCAGTGAGCAATAGGACAAAGGGTTTGATCTTAGAGTCTAAAGTGGATAATCTCTTCCTTGTATCCTGATTCTTTTCAGATCTGCAAGAAAAGCTGAGCAGTTGGTATGGGAATTGGGACTGCTAAATCCATTTGCACATTGCCGAGGTGAAAATGTTTGTCCCTGAGATTTCCTGTTGATTTCCTTGCTTGACAGGTTCTTGGTTTGACACTGATAAGTTGCTGAAACTAATTGTGTGCAACAAACAGCTTGGTTATATCTGTGCTATTACATGGCAGGGGTGCTCAATTCTAGTACTTCGGATCACCATTAATTACCAGTTTAACCTCCTTCCTTGTCTTAATCAAGTCATTATTTCAGTCAGGACAATCTTGCTTTAAATAACCACCTTTATTATAATACAAAATCTTACAGATTTCTAAAAACATTGAACCCAAACAATGGCTGAAGAAACATAAAAATTATAACCAGGTGAACAAAAAATATTAGGCAGAGGACTCACAAGGTTGCATTAATTAACGAAAGCCATCGATTCTACAGTAGAATTTTGAGTAGTCAACATGACCGACCATGATTGAACTACAATTAACAAAATGATATTGTAACCTGATGAGTAATGAAGTATGTGAAAAGACAAACTAATTGCATTGAGTAAAGCAAAAGTAGAATTCTACAGTAAGATTTTCAGTATGCCTCCCGACAAAGTATGATTGAGTATGGAATCCGATATCAATTGTCATTAATTATTGTCATAGTAGATAGATTATCCTGGATCCAGCTCAAGCTTCAAGGGGAATGAAATTAAGGGGCTGCTCCTACATACGTGTGTAAAGCATACTGAGAATCAGAATAGATTGTCTACTGGATCTATTCTGCTCAGAACATTTTGAACCCAGTCTTGTCTTTTATTTAATTTCCTTCTGGTTAGTTCATACAAGCCTGTAGCTCAATCAATAGGAGAAAATGAAGCCAAGTTGTAATGAATACTGTAGATACTGGAAATCCGATAGATTTAATTCCTGTTGCATTTCAATAGGGCATTCCGTACTGCTGTAAACACCGGGAAAACGTGGTTTGGGATATCCAAGCAATTGCTGACAAAGTTGTCTGAAACAACCCAGATGCTAAATAATGTAGTGTGCACAGCAATTTCACTAGACCTGGCACTGCATGACTCCAGTGGCTAGATCATATTTGATCTCCTCATATAATTAAGGCTTGGAACATTCTCTGTATTTTTAAAGAAATTCATGAATAACAATAAAAAAAACAAACACATTTCACGTCACGAAACCACCATTTTATTAAAAACATTTTTTATTTTTATTTTTTTAAATTCACTAGAAAATGTATTTTCTATTTACATTATATTCTACTGATGCAGTGTGCTCCGTCCCAGTGTGTATTTTGTGTTATATGTTGCGTGTGGAGTGTTAATGTTGGTGTATAGGCATTGGTACACAGGATATAAATGGGTCTGTGTAGCACGAGTGATTTAAAATCTATAGTTGTGTTTAGGCACGGTGATTGCACAAACACTTCACATGCATTTAAAATATGTAATATTATGTGAGCACTGGGATTACACAAATTAGTTGACGTGCCGGGATTCAAGTGAATAATTAATTAGTAATCGAATCCTGGCACAACAGTATATATAGATGCACTTTTCACTCACTCTGGCTTGTGTGTTCAGGGCGAAGGAACGGGAGAGAATGAGGAGGTAAAAAAATAATAATAATAATAATAATAATAATAATAATAATAATAATAATAATAATAATAATAACAACAGCTACGAGTGCTGGAAGCACCAGCACAGTACTTGTTTTGTGTTTCGTGTTCGTCCGCTGTTTGTTTAGTGTTAGTCCGTTTTGTTTGTCTGTTTATTTTGGCCTCAAGTGCCGTGTTCTGTTTTGTTCAACCTTTTATTTTCTGTGTGTTTATTAAGTGCCGCAGCGTCTCAGTTTCACCTGCCAGTACTACCTTGCTGGCCTGATGTCACCCTACAGCCAGCCTGTTCACTCTTGCCTATGTGTTATCATTGCTAGTTCTTCAAAAATATCATCCCAAAACCAAGGCTGAAACATTTTAACATGTACACTGTTTGTTTACAACAAACTTTTGCTGGAGTCGTTTAAAAATAGATTGTGTTAGCTGCAAAAAAAAAGTAACAATTAGACAAAATAGATTTTTTTTTAAAAACAACCTTGAATGACACGTTCAGCAACTTTTTAAAGTTTTGTAAACCTTTAAAATTTGTTGAGACTTTAATGAAAATGACTGTGTAATTCCCATAGCCTATTTTGCTGCTTTATGCCAAAATATTAAACACCAGAGAAATGTTAACTGCAAACCTGAAATAACAAACCCAGCTTTGTGTTTTTCTTTATACACACTACATTTCTATTGGTATGTAGACATCATTTTTTATAAATTTTTTAAACCACAGAGATCGTCAAATTATTAGTAAATGACACAACATCATATATGCCACTGGAGCCTATCAACCTAAAAAAATAATATCAATAAAATAAAATAAAAATCTTATACAACTAAGCACTGTAAGGAAATTACGGTATTTTTAACACACGCTGAGGCACCTAGTAAAGTTGGCACCCTTAAGTGAATATGGTTTGCATATCAAATATCTACCTCAATGTATTTTGTGGTGTAATTTTCATACATTTCCGTCCATTAACATTAATTATATTTAAATGACTCAAGCACGATACTTTTTCCACGTGTTACGTTGCCTGCCACTAGTTACTGAATACAGCAGGTATTCAAAGCATGCAGTAAACGGGATTACTGCGTTCAAAACACGTTACCTCTGTTTACTGAATGAGGCCCTTTGTCTGAAATAATCACTGTAATCCACTGAAAGTGGAACTTTTTTGAGAGCAATGCTCGAGCGTTCTTGTGAAGCATTTAGTTATGTCCGTAAGGTTTTAGAAGAGGTGTCATATATTAGTGTTATCTTTTTCATTATTGAATTATAACAGAAAAGCTGAGCTCTTTGGGAAATAATGGGAGCTAAGTGTTTGGTTCTTGTACAGTTATCTATAACACAGGAAGACTATATCAAAGTTGTCTGGTGGCACAGATTGTGAAAATAAACTGAGGAAAGAACTACATGAAAACCATTAAACTGTTTTCTGCGTGCATTTGGATACAAATCTTCCAAGACAATGCCGTAGCACTACAATAGCAATGCAAAATGCCATTAAAAGCCATTGGAATAGTTTGACATACCAATGGTATCACATGAATCAATATACACAGTACTACTGCTAGTATGATGCAATATAAAGAACACAGTCCATAACCATTGTGTTGCCATTGTTAATAAAGTGTACTCAAGGCTTAATTAAGCAGAGTGTGCCATTGAGGATATTATTTGCAGCACTGACCTGCACAAGGGTTTCTTCAGGGTAATACATTGCAATGACATCCTGCAGAAAAGTCTCTGTAAAAAGCAGCGTTCCAAAAAAATAACAAGCCATGATAATGTTAATGTTACATTTTAATTTACACTAGCTGATAGACACTATATATATATATATATAATTTGTTTTTCAAATCAACATAAATTTATTTTAAATAATAATACCATACACCACCTACCATTAATTAAATACACCCATTCAAAATAAAAAAAAAAAAAAACAATACCTTTTGAATTTAACAATCACCTGTTTTTTAACCCCATAATACATTTATTTTACATGCAGGGCTTTGCCCTGCCCCCTTTTATTACATGCAGAGCTTTCCTTCTGCCCTGCCACTATATATACAAAGGTTTCTATATATGTATTCTATGTATATAGAATAGCGAATATCGAGTTCAGAGTGGCAGGGGTGAAAACCATCTTGTATAGTTATTATGCATAGTTACAATGTACTTAACATGTAAATCTTTTTGCACAATATATGTAAGTACACAATTGTATCACACAAGGGTTAAGGTTAGTTTTAGAGTTAGAAGGGTTAGTGGGGTTTAGGTTAGTGTTAGGTTTAGAGTTAGGGTTAGGGCTATATCATGCGAAAAAGTACACTGTACCTATGTAGCAAGCCCAAGGCTACATTATGTGGGTGAACAAACTCAACCACCTATCCCTTTAAGTAGGCCAAATTAACATTGCAATTATGTGTAAGTAAATACATAGTAATTAGAGACACTTATAGCCTGATTTTTCTGAAGGTGCATTTTAAGAAAGAAAATAAAGGGTGCAATGCATTTGCACTCCAAATTTTTTTTGCCACCTAATTACATTTCATTTCTCCTACTCGCAAAACCTTTTTCCGACTTCTGCTTATGAGTGATTCAATTGAAACGACAATTGATTTTCTGGTTCCTTAACAAGCCAATTAGTCACATTTCAACAGTCTGGACTTCCATTTAACTGGGAAACAATGAGGAAGCGCACGTCGTCGCAACAATGAAAAAAGAAGAAAGGAAAAATAAATTCTTAGCCACCCAAGTTGAGGTTTTGCTCAATGACATTTTAGCACATCAAACTATTCTTTTTGACAAACGGTTCGGAGCCACTGCTAAACTTAAAATACGGAAGAATATAACCGAAAAAATAAGCACAACCTCTTCCATAAAAAAGGTAAAATATAGAAGTCCAAAAAAGATTCTGGGACCTAAAGAGCAGAACAGGAGTCTCTAGTCTCTTTGGATAAAAGCTTCTGCTAAATGACTAATTAATAATAATAATAATAATAATAATAATAATAAATAATAATAATAATATAATAATAATGTGTGCTTATAGAAAACAATCCTTCATTTATTTCAATATAACAATGTATTATCTGATGCAATATTAATATTCATATTATTTGCATACAATACCTGAATGTTTCTGTATGTTTGTGAAAAATCATAATGCAAATGTTAAACATTAATGTGCATTTGTTACTGTTTGCGAATGGCCATTTGTTAATTATGTTAACATATTCTAAAATGAGTCGTGGCATGAGCCAGGGTATTTGGCAACTAAATCCGTGATAATACATTGAGCATCACATAAAACCTGCACAGTTAAAGAATGTTGATGTTTTCTGTTTCAGAAAGCAATTTCACTCCTTGAATTTGGGGATATTGCAGCATGTATGCAATCTATTACACCAAGCACGTTAGGGAAGCCAGACAACTGATAGCATTTGTGTTTGATAATATTTTGTTCCACATCCCATATTGGAAATATTATATGTTCCCCTGCCCTACGGAAAAGTACACCTGTGACATCAGTCAGTATCTTTGACATAAAAGACTGGCAGATGCCTGATCTGTCCCCAGCTGTTGTCTGGATGATACCCATTGCATGAGAATGATGGGCTGGTGTACAATGTGACTGTGGGTTGTTTGTGATTCTAAATCAGAATTAAGCAGATCACACAGCTTTGTTATAGTGCATATATCCACTCTATATTTAAGCATGATATCTTGTGTTAATGTAATATGCCCTGTATTTCTCTGTATTTAATGTATTATGCATTGTTCCTCACTGTCTTGTAAAGCGCTTTGTGATGGTGGTCCACTATGAAAGACTGTATATAAAATAAATATTGATTGATTGATTGATATGCATAACTTGTATTGGAGTTAAATGTCTGATGGGGACGAACTATTCTGGGTTTAGTGCAGAGTCGTTTTTTCCTCCTCCCTTCCCTCTCGTGCTGCAATTGGAAAATTGGAAGCACTTCGATATCCTCCATTATTGACTACAGCTACATCAGTGGTCGCGGTTTAAATAAGACACAAGAGGGGTCCTATCTTAATTAGCCAGTGTATCTTGGTGTTCTAAGTGGGCACATTAGTGTTTTGCACCTTTCGAAAATAAGACGTTATTTGCAAACTAGAACTAATTAATGACTTCATATTTAGGGTGACCAATATTTTCAAAGCTCAAAACCAGGACACATTGTTAATTGATGAGACTAATTAAACCATTTAAATATAGGCTATTTTAATAATACATTAAATCATTAAAATATATTTACATTTTGGCATTTCTTTCTTTTTTTACTCACTGCGGCCAGCTCTATTTATTAACGATGTTGATGTGGTTTAACCTGGTGGATTTAAATGATTGCAACCTCTGGGCTAAATCTCGCTAGAACTGAACAGCTACAAAATGACCATATTACACACAGTGAAAATATATGAATATATGAAAATGCATGGCACACTCAGGAATAAGCAAGCATGCCTGTGTTCATCACTTTATAAAAATAATGTTCTCGATTACCTTAGTACCTTGGTTTTTTTAAATTTTATTTTGTTTTCACTGCAGGTGCCATAAAGAAAAAGCGGGTGTTCACATTATTTTGGCAAAAGGTATTTAGAGTATGTCATGCTACATGTCGCTGAAAACCGGGACTTTTTAAAGATTTTGAGCAAAATGTTGGGACACCGGAACCTTTGATGAAAAACCAGGACGTCTGGTCACCCTACTTCAATTGCTTAACAAGCTGTAATGTGAATGCGTTTCCATAAAGCGCACACCCTGAAATGCCACTGCGCCACTGACTTATAGAACTTTTGAAAATACAATCTGCCACCTATTTGGTGTCGCAAAGGTGTTTTGCGACCTGTTATTCACTTCGCCCCTTCTGAAAAATCAGGCTGTTAATGTAAAGTGTTACTCTATATTTTTTTTTTAATTATTATTGTAGCGATCTCGGTTCCCGCAGGCAGGATCATCACACAGGGCAAGGAAATCCACACACAGGCAGAGGACAGGTGCGAACCCAGGACCTCTTGCACTAAAGCATAGCGCAGATACTGCTTTACAAAAAAGCAGGCTCCTTTGCAAGGAGCGTATATCAGACTTATGTCTTCATGTGTGGTTGCGTCACCTACCAGCCCTGCTGCTGCCTTCCCTCGTGCACGCTACAGTATGAGCGCTTTATGGCAAGAAATATATCCTTCAATTTTTCATGTGTATATGTAAAAAAAGCACATTCTTGTAATATACCCCTTCCTGAAGCTTTCCTGAAACTTTTATAAACAAACCACATCATTTCTTTGGGGGTCAAGAAGAGCTACTTCCTTGTAGTGACCCCTGGGCAATGTCTCTTCAAATCAAACTTACCATGCAATGCTTAAGCAAAGCAATGTTGGGCTTGGTTAGTACTTGGATGGGAGACCACCTAGGAATACTGAGTGCTGTAGGCTCCATGTTAAGCTCATACGAATATATGTATATATGTATGTCACAGAGACGGCCGAAGTGGGCGGCGTCAGAACCAGGAAAGGTAATGCAATACACAAAACACAGGACGGATGAAATGAAGTGATGAAGACGCCTGTTGGCGCCGGTTTAATACAAAATAAAAGGTTTAACAAACACGAAAAACACAGGACACGGCACTCTACGCCAAAATAAATAGACAAACGAAAACAGAATAAACTTAACAAAACGGTGCACGGACAGACACTGACAAACACGGTGAGCAGATACTTTGTTATTATTACTACTTTACTTATTTCCTCCGTCTCCAATCCCGTTCTCCGCTCACCGAACACCCAACCCCAGTATGTGCCAACGTGCATCTATATATACTATTGTGCTGGGATTCAATTACCAATTAATTATTCACTTGAATCCCAGCACGTGAATTAATAAAGTGCAATTCCCCGTGCTCACATATTACTACATTTTACTTGCACGTGAAGTGCTGTGCAATCCTCGTGCCTAAATACACATATACATTTTTAAACACTCGTGTTACACAGACCCGTTTATATCCCGTGTACCAATGTCTATACACCAACATTTAAACACACCACACGCAACACATAACATAATATACACAGGGGCGGGCACTTTGTTACAATGTATCATTTCTTTGGGGCTTCCCGGTGCAAGCATTACTATCGAACAATACACTCGAAATAAAGACATTGAAATTCAACCAAGGAATGACCAGCACGCCAAAACAACAAGGTTCGAACCAATTACAGAAGAATTCAAACACATGCTGGCATTGACATGCTGGGAGATTGTATCGGGTAAAACAGATGTCTGTCTATTTTAAGAAACACAGGATAGATTAAATAAGATATTGCATGAGTCAAAAATATATGAATCTACTCTGATAATACATTATATATGTGTGAACCAGGATTCCAGAGATGGTAGTAACATATCTAATAAATAATATCACTGCTGGAAATGCATTGAGCTAGCTATGTGGACAAAGTCATCTGTAGGGTTTGGTCTCCATACTTCCTCAAAGGAGCTTATAGGGTAATCTATTTTATTTTCAGGGGCTGCCTATTTAGATAAAGAAGACAGTCAATCATCTAATGGAATGCATAATGGTGTTCCCTCAACAGTTTAATAAAAGTTCTACTGCAATTTATTGTCCAGCAATGGAGACCTGTTCATTGTGCAGTGAACAAAGCAGGCAAAGATGGCTATAAATCATCCATTTTGTTCCGCAGATCAGTTCAATTTAATATGCAATCGTGGTTTGATAGCAATGTAATTCCAAACTATTTAACTGTCTCTTGGCCAGATTCAGAAGAGGGAGGTTAGGTTTCACCAGGTGAAAATACTGTTACACTACGACACACTTCAATGATGAGCCATTAATGACGGAGCAAAATGACAGAAGCAAAAATGTTTGTCTTATTAGCTTCATAAACATTATCACTGCTGTCTTTTTTGGGGGGGTGAAAGTCATTTGGTTATTTATTGCTTGTTTTTTCTCCCCCTCTGATATCAGAATATGCAAATATTATATCTGTGCATAAACTGCTGAGTCCTGGTACCTTTGCTGTAGGTCTCGTGGTCAGATTTTAGTTTAGAACCACGGCACATGAAATGAGATTAGCTACAAGAAAACAGAAGCAGCTTTTCATCTATTGTCTTTGAAATACCATTCTATTTTTATGTCATGTATGCAACAACGGAACGGTATTCGACTGAAGAGCCCTGCCTTTCTAAAAGTATACAATTGAAAAAGCACAGCAAAGTGTAATAAGCATAGTGAAAGCATGGTAAAACATAGGTAAGCATTGTCAAGAACTCGCTTTTACATGTAATTATTTACTGTGTTCTCTATTTTTTTTCTCTTATTTGAATTGGATCTTTTTTTGCTACTGATTTCATTGTACTTTACACCTGCTCTTATCTGTAATATGATACTCTATAATGTGATATTTTGTAACAATTGTAAGTTGCCCTGGATAAGAGCATCAGCTAATAAATAAATAATTATTATTATTATTATTATTATTATTATTATTATTATTATTATTATTATTATTATTATTATAATAATAATAATAATAATAATAATAATAATAATAATAATAATAATACTAATTGGGTGGCACAATGGTGTGGTGGTTAGGGTTCGATTCCAGCCTAGGGGTCTGTCTGTGTGGAGTTCGTATGTTCTCCTCGTGTTCACATGGTTTTCTCTGGATAATCCAGTTTCCTCCCACAGTCTGTTCAGGTTGATTGGTCATTCTAAATTGCCATGTGTGTGGCATCCCATCCTGACCAAGTCACTGAACCTCCTTGTGCTCCATCCTTGGGGTAAGACATTGTCATAAGTGACTCAGCAGCTGATGCATAGTTCACACACCCTATTCTCATATCTTATAAAGCTATGAAAGGCACTATATAAAGATTGTTGTTATTATTATAGGTATGGAAGAGCATATTAATAAATATAACAAACCAGCATGAAATATGGTAAATGTATAGTATAATAATGGGAAAAGTATGGTAAAACTGTTCAAAAATAGAAGTAATGGAAGGGGAGATTGGATTTGCTAACCCTGGATAACACTCCTTAAAGGTGTATTCAAGAATGTGTGATTATTTGGGATATTAGCATCATTCTAAACTAGTTTGACAGGGCATGTTAGAAACTGCCTAAAACATTAGAAGCTTGAAGCTTAGTAAAACATGTCCTTGTTCTACAGCAGCTGCAGGGGTCATGACAGCTGTTTTTCTGTACTAGGGTGTTTGTTTCTTTTAAATTAGCTAAAACATTACATATCCCTGGATGAATATACAAATATTAGTCCTCCCAACCAGACCACGTACAGTGAGACTTTGTTTCACATGTACAATCCCAGAAAGGGTACACAGCAGTTATACAGTGTTTCGAAATTCCTTTGACTGTAATCAGTATACCTATACACTGAAATACAATCTCTTCTCAGCTAACAGTACTTAGCAACCCAATCAGCAGAGGCAGAGCCCGTGGGAGGCTGGCCTTTCACTGGCAACAGCAGCAGCAGAGTGGATTGATGGATAGCAGTGCCTCTGGGCCACTTGCCAGAAAATGTGTTTATATTAGAATGTGATTGTGCGCACATCCAGGGAAATGGGCTACAAGCAAGGACACACACACAGAAACTTCAACTGGAAACAGGTCTGTCTGGGTTCAGCTAAATTAAGTCCAGGATCCAAACAAAACAACCCATAAAAGTTTCCTGTCTTACTGCAGCTCCTGCGTTAACACCATGGCTGAAGGTGAGTTCGTTTGAAGTCATTGATCGATTACTGGCGCTGGTGGGAGCTATTGTGATCCCAGTACAGGGACTAGAAACCAGACAGACTCCTGTCTAGAATGAAATGCTGTATCCAGGGTTTAGGATATAATTCTGCTCGGTGGCAAAACTAGACAAGCCTTTGTGTTAAATAAAACTGCCTCAGTATCAACATTACAATCAGAAGAAAAACCTGGCCCCACTTGGCTTAGGAATGTTAAAGCGCTTTCTCAGTTCTGTAAGGTGCAGGTGCTGTTCAATATTAGTGTTTCAAGGACTGGGATGTAGCTTACACTACTGTCATTTGTGCAACGTTGAGAAACTAATTTCCCTGGTGACTGGATTGAATTAACTGTTAACTACTAGCTTACTAACATATGAATCTATTTGTTGTTGCTAGTTTGTAAATATGTATTGCCCTATGCATAAAAAAGATATACTGCAATGCATCTAATTTGCTAAATATGTTTAAAAGTACCTTGTAAAAATCAAGTCTGGAAATTAACTGCTGTTAATTCTAAAGTTAATTATGTTTTATGTTTAATGGTAGTTCCTGAGTACTTATTTAGGGAGTCTCTTAAATTTAATTATAAATAGGTAACTGTATTTAACTACCCATTAATACAAAATGAACAACATGTGCATTTGTTAGTAAACTAGTTGTTAACTGTATTAAGCCACTGCAACACTGTGACCCTTTATTTTTTAAACGGCATGATCACTGGTTTAAAAATACCTGGCTATGTAGAAATACTGAACATATTACTTTCACTTGATCAGTAATAGGTACCAGGGAACACCTCTGCAAATAGGCCCTATTATCAAGGGATGCTTTGAGTTCTGTTCAAAAGTGACCACACACTGATAATTCTAGGTATCCAAAATGATTATCTCTTTACTGTGCTGTATATTTACCAGACTAAAAAAAAAAAATCTACTGGCTTGAAACATCTGGCTTTAAGAAAATAATGAGTCAGACTTGTTTTGTTTGTTGTGGATACAGCACCATCAAAGCACTGCTTCATCTTAATAAGATTAGCCCAGCTATTATAGCTTCCCGTAGCTTATACTTCTTTCAGAGTTTGATCTAAATGACTGTGAGGAATGAATTAACTAAGTGGGACAGTACAGGCTTGTGAAGTCTCAGATTACAATAGGTTATGCATCATTATAGCGTTAAACTTCAAAGGTATCAAACATTTTCTTCATTGTTTAAGTTTAAATACTATACCTATGCCTGTTTTGTACCTAGTCCTCTGTGCTTTCTTTGCTGGTAAATACTAAGTAATAAAACCCACATACTGTGCAATATAAAAAGCCTTGCATTATTAATAATAATAAGAAGAAGAAGAAGAAGAAGAAGAAGAAGAAGAAGAAGAAGAAGAAGAAGAAGAAGAAGAAGAAGAAGAAGAAGAAGAATATTTTGCAATCTCACCCTAAAAAGGTGTTAACATTGCTTACCATGCCTTGAATTTACCAAAAAACTTTTATTTACTGCATTGGAGGAACTGAAGTGAAAGGCTCCTTTTATGTAACGGTAAATTAACAAGTCAGGCAGACACCTTTAATTATATGCAAGCATAGGAACAATATATTAACCTGTTATTTGTGTTCCAGTAAATCGTACAGTATCTCCATTACAGGCAAACCTGTATTATAATTGAACAGTGGGGTCTTGCAGCTTTAAATCACATTTATATTGTGGCTGAGTATAACTGGTGGAAGTTTCCACGATATTGCCCGTGATGTGCTGCTTTAGCACTGTAGTCCTTAGTGTTAACTGAAGCTATCTGGTATGCTGTGGGAGTGAGGCTGGCTCCTCTCTATTTTTAGAATTGTGCACTGAGCTACGAAGGTAGAGATTGCGATAAACTTGTCATATCGGAGTAGAACCACCCTCTTGATGTGCAGCATTAGTAAGCACAAGATAATAGAGCTAGCAGCAGTGTTCTACAACAGTTTAGACAGGTTTCCCAGAGTAAAAGCATAGCCAAGTGTAATGCAGCAAAGTGAAAGCATGTTAAAGCATAGGTAAGCATTGTTAAGCCCAGAAAGATATGGTGAAGTATATATATAAAAAAAAAAAACCTGGTAAATTATGAAATACAAAGTGGTAACCTTTTTTAAAGGATACATCTCATTGAAAGTGTGCTATATGATTAGGGTTTAACAGACACTTTAATCATTAACAACTAGCTTGCTACTACATTAAATAATGTTATTCATTTTGTGTTAATACTGGAGTTAGAACATTTAAAATGATCTGTTTTACGATCATTAAAAGTTATGATAAAAAAAAAAATGCTCTTTAAAAAAATGAACATTGCCATGATATAATTGACTTGGATTTCATCATCCAAGTCTGATGTTAGCTGAACAGTTTATTAAGATGGCCTATCAGTTAATGAGATGGTTAAGTAACCAGTTACAAGCTAGCTGTTAAAATGTACATTTTGAGTAATTCATATTATAATTATTACTTAAATAAAGTATTTTTCATATCTTTTTGAGTCTGTGTTAAGAGCAGCTCCTGAAATTGTAAATACAAAATTATTTCATAAACCCCACCAGCCATGCACTTCCATTCACAATCCAGGTCTCAAAAGTGCTGTTTAAAAAATGGTATTAGAAAACATATATTGTCATTCTAAATTGTGATGCCAGTACTACACTAGGTTAAAGAATGTTCTCAGTTTGCTTACTCTGTCTTCAAGTAAATCTATTACACTTCCTGGTTTATTTCCCCTCAGCAGTGTCTTCTGCGTCTGGCTGCAAAGCATGTCATTCATTAGGGGAAGCAGCTGATTGGATACTGCCAGGAAAGAAGGCCCTTAAAGACGGGGACAGTTTGCCTCCCCAGCTGAAATGCCTAGGAAAGCGTAAGACTATCAGAAACCAAGACACGCAAACTGATTCTTTTAACTTAATGTAGTATCAGATAACATGATTTAAAATGAAAATACATGTTTGCTAAAATATTAGTTTCTTTTAAAACTACACATTTGACACATGGATAGTGACCGGAGGTGCGTGACGTGGAAGATTTATGGAAATATTTTGTTAGCTACAAGTCAAAAGGGTTGCAAAAACCCTAAAAGAAAATTTAATTTGAAAGCACTTTAATATTTGTGATCAAATGTACATAGGAAACCATGGTAAAAGCCCAGCAAAATGGAGTAGGGCATAGTAAACGCATAGTGGATCATGGTAAAGCAATGATGAATATGGCAGATAAATAAAGCATTATACAAAACATGGTTAACCATAGACAAAGCGCCATGCAAACTTATATAAGGGTATGGCAGGTGTTTTAAATATTTTGTGTTTTATGCACATTTCTATTTTTAGATTGAAATGATACATATTTGACGCAACATTGAAGCAACTCTCTTGATACAGTCCGCTGTGGCTTTCCTGTGTTTCAGTTTCCTACCTTGACCCAGTTAGCTCGCCCAAGCACAACGAGATATGAATAAAAGAAAATGCTGGGTAGAATCCCTTTGAGAAATAACAGGGAAAAGCTGTTTCTCTTACAATTTAGCTAAAAGTAGTATAGGCAGAGTGTAAAATGGCTGAGTTAGGGAGTTAGGGTATTGAAATTGCTTTATTCTGCATTACATAAATATGTAATTGATGTTACCCATTGATTGAAGTTCAGTTTATAAAGAGACAATAGATATGCAATAGGTGTGCTTATGTGTACCCACCATTAGATTGCCAATACAAGTCTGTGCTCATATGCCATACTGTATGTATCTAGGTTTATTAAGATTTACATTGGCAGTTCTCTGTTCCAATAAATATTTAAGACATAAAAAGACAGCAAACATTGGTTATTAAGTTTTGATCCTCATACATGTACCCCCTTTAACATTTTAGCATGGTGAAATGGTTTATCAGTGTGTAACACCGTTAGTATGTTAAAATATAAAGAAAGTTATCCATTTCATTGGCGTTATAGTACTACTAAACATTACCAAAGCTCGTTCATTCACATTTCAATGAGGAGCGTATTTTCCGACAGAGGCCTGGATAGGCTTAACCACCTGAAGTTTTAGAGCGGTTCAATGTTTAGTTTAGCTGCTGCTTGGGCGGGGGTGTCCCTTAGGCAAAGTGGTGGTTCTGGCAGGGAACTCTCTTTAACGGTAGATCAAATCACGTAAATATCAAATCGGCAATCAAATAGCTACTATCTTTTTTGTCCTTCGATAAACAATACGTCCAATGATCAGCAAATATATGGTTTATATCTTACCTCAATCAATTACGTCCCACTGTGCGTCTCCTCCTCCCCAGCCTCCACCTGCTTTTTGGCTTCGTCCTACAGGGAGGGCAGCTACCCAGCCCCCCTGCCTTCTCTCCAACGGTCAGACTCTCAACTTATCTATGAGCTAATTTATGGACAAGGGTACCTTTAAATGTGAGTCCAAAGGCCAGGGAATGTAATGTAAATGATGTATAATATAGTTGTATTGTCTCATCATGTTTTAAAAACTAATCTATTGCATGAGTTTCCTGTTGTAGCCTTGTGTAGATTAGGTATGCAAAATGCTTAATCCCCATAAATCAAGCTGAGGAACGTAGATTTGAAAGGCAACATATAATTATCTTAGACAGTGTATGCCTCATTTATGAAAGGGTACTACAAGTAGCTGTGACGTGCACATTAAGTAATGAGCCTAACATGCACCGTGAATCTATATTTACTGTCCCATTTACTAACAGAGAATTAATTTATGTGCACACTATTTGGCAAATTTACATACCATAGCATGCACACTACATGTATTGTGAGCGATAATTTAACGTGCACGATAATGTCCAAGACTTACACGTGACCACCATGATATCAAAAACCCCAGCAGTCCAGGCGTATCTTTTGGTCAGTGGCTTATTGTGAAAGGTGAAGGTGGCCGAAAATGAGCGCTCAATAGACGGAGCCCTCCACAGGGGACAGGCAGAGGCAACGCAAATAAAGCTACACGCAGAGCAGTTAGAAATTCTAGTATGTAAGTTTATTTTAAATTATAATACCTTTTTGGTCCAGTGTTTTATTTAACCACTTTATTATTTGTACCAATAAAATGAACTATAAAAAAAATCTAAGAAATTATAACATTCACTCATGTTTATTCACGCTTTATATAACCTGTTATTTATAGGCAATTTGCACTGCTCTGTATGAAAAATTTAATCCACCATGATGCCAGATAGATTTTGGCCCAGAAAAATAGAGTTAAATAGTGCGCCTATCTGTGGTAAAGCCTGGTTTCCAAGCTAACTAATTATCACTCACTGTAAGGTGCACACTATGATTATCGCCCTTTAGTAAATACAGTGTGAATAAAGCTCATCTTGTTATTCAGACAGGGTGCCTCATTTAAATACATTATCATGCATTACCATACAAATCACAGATTCATTCTGATTACCATAGTGTGACACAATGTGTGCGCCAAAATATGCCCGCTATTTCGGGCAATAATGAATAAAATTGCAATAGTAAATACGGAAATCATGAACTTGCACACTAATTGCAATTAAGGTGCACCATAATGTTTAGTGCTCTTTAGTGGTGGCTCTTGAGCTTAAGTGCCTCTTCAATGAATACAGCTTTAGACAAGGTGAAAAACGTTTTGCATTCAAATACATGTAGATACTTACCTTTAAAAGTTACTACTTGATTTAAAGCTTATAGGTCAACAAGTAAGATAAGCAGAATCACAGACCCTGATAAACACTAATATTGCTCTACCTGATGTTACTTGTGGTAAGGTAGTCTTATTGAGGTATGTGAAACCAGATAAAGAAGTTATATTGTATAAAAAGAAATAATGCAATTGTGTCCTTAAATAGTACATCAATGTACTTGTTTGAGCATTATTAATTGGTATATGGTCAAACTATTCAAATTGTTATTTTCTGAGATGTACTGAATAATAGATAACTGCCATTGTGATTTATTTCAGTAGAGAGCCAAGCATTTGCCGTGTGATGCACAGAATTTATATAATTAAGAAATATTTCAGTGTGACTCACATACATCCCCACAACAGCTCAGGAGAACTGGAGGTCAGTGGGTGTCCTTAGGCCCCACTGACCAAGTCTACAGCACCTGCCCCTGGCCAGCCCTGCAAGTGGTCACTTGAGCTGACCTGACTAATAGGGTCCTCTACAGAGCAGTGAGGAGAAAAAATCCCGGATACAGTGCCTGCTGAATTGACCTTCTTTAATTCACAGGAGTGCCAGAGCCAATGCAGCACTCCCCGTGGAAATCCCAGTGCTCCCCTGACGGTATGACTCACCGTGCACACCACACGGTCGTGCCTTTACCAGATGAACCGCTTTGTCGTCTCATACCTCTGGAGGCTTGGGTTCTGCTTCAGAGAACCCCAGGACTGACTGGTGAGGGTAGGCCAGGCTGTAGGCACGCTCACTCTGCCAGCAGAGTTGAAAGTTCACATTGTCACATGATCGAAATGGAACGAGGAAGGCTGTTCAGTGTCGGCACTTAGAATTGTAAGGTAGATGTAAAGAAAAAAATAACTCAATATGGGAGCAACAGAAACCTGAACAACTCAGAATGACTGCAAACACCATAGCATAGCAAGAGGACTGTAACAAAGCAAAATGCCATGTAAAGCTATTAACTCTTTAACTATTAACACACATATAGATGAGATGTCATAAATATTGACTTGGAAGACATATATGATAAGAATTGTAAGAAATTGATGTACAGTGAGTTTGTGCAATATCCCATACAACTGCATAAAGTTTAACTAGACTAATGCAAATACAAGTTCTAACTTTCAATCTGAAAAAAATGCCTATGATAGGCAGTGGTAATGGTTATGTGGATCTCCTTAAATAATGAAATACTGCCTTTCTTATTATATGTTGATTTAGCCAATGCCTTTATCCAAGGTGATTTACAGAGACTAGGGTGTATGAACTATGCTTCACTTGCAGAGTCACTTACAACAATGTCTCACCTGAAAGATGGAACACAGGGAGGTTAAGTGACATGCTCAGGGTCACACAGTGTAGTAGTTAGGGAGCTAGGATTTGAACTGGGGACCTCCTAGTTACAAGCCCTTTTCTTGAACCACCAGGCAACGCAGCCTCCTCCCTGTATGCTTCAGGAAGGATGTAGCAGTACTCTTTCAATTAAAAGTTCAATGAAGGAAATGCCTGCAGTATTTAAAGCCCTGTCTTCACTGGAGAGAAACTGTAGGTTATTCCTAGGGTGAATACAAATAATACAGGAGGAAGGGCCTTTACTTGTAAAGGAATACTCTGCCTTCTTCTGTCAGGAAAGCTGGGACTCTTACTGTTTTTAAGTCAAGATTGAAAACGCATTTTTTTTTGTTTAAGACTATTTTAATTGTTCTATTTCTACAAAGTAGTTTTTTTTACCTCTTTTTCTATTTTAGTTTTTATCAAATGCTGTATTAGACTGTTTTTAATTTCAGGTTTAATTCATGTGTGTGTGTGTGTGTGTGTGTGTGTGTGTGTTTGTGAAGCGCTTTGGGATCCTTTTGACAAAAGGTGATAGAGAAATGTGAATTGTTGTTGTAAATGTAACAAAGCCTTGCTGCTACTGTAGTTTAGTGCAAGGTTCTAATGTGTTTCTCATATAGCATTCGTAACATAGTAAATCTGAATGAATTGTTTTATTAAGGTATATTGATATTCATACCTATTTTACCCTCAATCTTTAATTTAATCTTAACCTTGACGTCACTATCAGACTGCAATATTGTTATTCAGTCCACCTATTATTATTTAATGTGTGGATGTTACCAGATCACTTAGTATGCTACTGTAAGAGAGACAGAATGATTCTTGGTGATAAATCTCCCTCCCGACCTGTGAGGGCACTGTCTAAAGGCAACAGAGTGCCCTGGACTGGATGGCCAGACAATTCATTCCCAGGTTAGACAGTAGTCAGCCATCTAGAAAGGGGGCAGTGCTACGGTACACCAAATCATCGACCCAGTAGGGAAACAATGTAGTCAGTCATAGAAACATGCAACCGCTCCCGCAATCCGCGGCTGCACTCATTAACCAAGGGGTCATGATTGAAGGTACAAAAGGGGATGTAGCAAAGTGATCTGTTCCTTTGTTATGGTTAACGCTAACCGGAAAGAGTACCCTATTGTGAATCATGAGTGTTTTGTTTGTTTCTGTCGTGTCTAATTATACTTGTTTGTTATTTAGACGGCTAACATGATCCAGAGCTGTCGCTACAAGCCAGCACAAAACCGGACAACACTTCACTTTGTTTCACGATAAATTGTATTTACACCACGAGCACTTCAGCACTCACTTTGGACTGGTGACCGTGTTTGTATATTGTGGGTGTATTAAAGACTGTGTTTATTGTTTTGGGACTGGGCCCCTGGGTTAAACTGAGAAGTACACAGCCTTGTGTACTACCATTCATTATTATTTACTGATAGTCATCAGATTTTGGATTACAAATACAATACCCTTGCACCTGGATTATCGTTGTCTGTCTGGTTATTGATCACCGCTGCATTCCTGCAACTGCACACTGTTGATCACTTTGCCAAAGATATAATCAAGAACCTGCAACTGTTTATGAGTTTTGATATAACCCACACACAGATGCTTACTGTCCTATAACTCTATTATACACCAGCAAAGAAAGAAGATGATGTGGACCTTGCAGTCATGTTAACGTGTTTCCCATGCCTTTGCTTTGGATTGTGTTAAAAGTTAAGTGATAACTGCAGTACTGAGATGGCTTTCTAAATTAACACTGGATGTGTCTTATAGCTGTAGATATATGTGAAGCATGCTTTGTACTTACCTATTTTAAAGGTCTTTATTTAAACAATAATTCTGTAATGTGAGTCCGACTTCAACTGAATAAGATGTGCATAGGCAGGCTGTGCTGTGCCATAAAATGGAGCCTTTGTGACGTGTATTGAAATTGTACCATATCCAGTTATTGCAGGATAACAGGATTCGAAAACCCACTTGTCATATAATATATTTATTGTATGTGTCTATCAAAAAGCCCGCTCCCTGTTATGTCTGAACTGGGCTGCTTGTGAATATTGGTTCCCTGTATGCCTTGGTTATAAATATTATTCTTATCATCTAGGTAGAGTGTTGACAGTATGCAGTGGAAATTCCATTTAGGCTGTGTGGACTGCAAGGATAGCAGAAAGATCTGTCATCAACAGAGCAACCAAGTGGAAAGTTATCTGATGAAAACGGCTGGAACATCTATTTTTACTGTCATTTTAATTTATTAGCTTGTCGTTTTGGAAGCTGAGGCAGCACGATAATAGGAAATTAGATCACACTATGGTACTGTATGAATTAATTCTCCTATCAGCATCCAAGCAATTTAAAAAGCAACATTAAGAACTATACAGGAGGCTACAACAGTAAGAAGTGGGTATTACAAATGTCACAGGATTCCTTCGCCTTTGTGTCCTCGTCGATTTGTAATGTATTTGCTTCCAGCTGGAATCAATAAACGACACACGCTTATAATTAGCTGGAGTAATCAATCATATGTAAATAAGGACACTCAACCAATCAAGGGAGGTCATTCCCTCACAATACAAGGGAATTATACAGAGGCAGCTTTACTTAAAGCTCAAAATATTTAGCAGAACATGATTCAATTAACACATTATTCTGACTACAATGGGCAACAGTATACATAATGGCAGCACTATATCGATACAGTATTCTGTCCGCTGGGCTTGGAGAGGCGCTCTCCTGATAGATATTTTAGGGCATCGGAGACCCCCACCAATATAAGCCACGGGCCAGCTGTAGATGAAGGGGGAGCTGGAGGGCTGGCTGGAACACTCGTAATGTGTACCCTGAGGGATGCAGCTTGTGAAAGTGGTATAGCAATGGGTCTGCTGCTCCAGAACTATGCTTAACAATCACCATATTCCTCATTGGAAACCAGATCTTGCTGGCTTAAGCCGTGTGTTCACAGTATCCAAGGTACTTTTAGCAGCAGACGCTTAAGCTTCTTTCCTGGCCACTCTGTAATTAAACAGCCACACTCTTGCTACTGCCTGCAGCACAAAATGTTATGCAGCACAAAATAGTGAAACTTTTCTTTTCTTTAAAATGATAAAATAAAATAAACACTTAAAGATAATAGTGTTTTCTCATTCACATATAAAACATATACTGTAGGCTGGCATTGTGGTGGTCAATGAAGAGAAAAGTGCTTCATTATAAAGAGTTTCCCGTACCGTATGCCAGAATATTAGTCACGGCGAAAAAATCTCCTCAAAACTGTGAGAGGTCAATGCATATTATCAAAAAGAGCAGGAATGCGTAGATGTTGCCTGTGCTGGAGATCTACCAGAACTAAATGCCAGCAGGCTGAGCCAATCCACTCTACTGCTGTGAGCACAGAGACCCACACTGCAGGGCCAGGATTCCAGCCATAATGCATGCTGCTAATTAAACTAGACTGAGAATTAGCACACTGGATTGTTACCAAGAGTCAATGTTGAGGCTGCTGCTTGGAATTGATTCCTCAAGTGCAACATAGGCCCCCTGCAAATGGGAAGCTTTCTCTGTTTATCTCAGGAGTTTGGATAACAACAACGGGATTTGTTAAAATGGAAGAAACCTTGCCAGAATCTTTAGCAAACCTTTTGGAATGAATATGTATACAGTAGAACATTGATTCAAATCATTGGAATATTATTTACATTACAGCCATCCTTCCATTTTCCCCATAGCGCAAAATCATTGAATTGCAAATGTTATTAATATTTTTATATTAATTGTGGAACCATTATAGGGGTGTGTGGCAAAGTGGCTGGTAGGGGAACAGGTGTAGCGATGATGCGGTGCAGGAGTGATGAACAGTGAATAAGTGCATTATTGCTCTTTTTCCAGGTCTGGCGACAGTCAAATAATAAATCCCCAGCAATACACAACAATGTGTAAAGCACGGGGATAATGAAAACAAGGGCACAGTCCCAAACAAAAACAACGACTCGGTCACCAGTCCTGGGTGATTGAAAACGTGCAGGTGCTCAGTGTAGTGGTGCTTCGGATAGTGCTCTCCTTTCGACAGCTCCGGAGGTGTGCGTTAACTGTCTATTAATGTGACAAAGACAGACAATTACAGACAGACAGAAAATAACACACAACACGTATAACACTCTTCACAAATACTCTCTGAGAACTCCTCTCTCAGTCCTTCTCTCCTAACGTTAACCCAAACAAAGGAAAAGATCAGCGTTACCCTGGCCCCTATATGTAATCCCGCATGACATCTAGGTAAATGGTTGCAGCTGCCTTATTACTTGCAGCTGCCCCTCATTTACCTTGCAGGTCAATACGTCTCGCTTCTTTCCAGGCTGACCCACTTCCCGGTCCCGGAAACGAACTGTCAGGCCAGCCCTTCCAGATACTTCTCTTCCTGTTCTTTAGTGCCCTCACAGGTCGGGAGGAAGAATTAACACCAGAACTCATTGTATTTCTGTCACAGGGTGTAAAAAATACTCCTCTCCCCATTCTTGTCTGGCAACTAGGAGGCTTGGTGGTCCAGTGTTAAAGAAAGTGGTTCACTGTGTATGACCCTGACTCTAAGTCATTTAACCACCTTGTGCTCCATCCTTTGGATGAGATGCACAACCTATTGTGACGTGACTCTGCAGCAGTTGATGTGTAGTACAATAGATGTAAGTTGCATTTGGATAAAAGCATCTGCTAAATAATAATAAAGCTAACGAAACAGTTCTATAAATAATGACCTGTTCAGCACCTCCATGTGCTATTATAGGTCATTTTATAGGCGCAGTTTCTGTATTTCTAGAAAGCTTTCAGTTTGCATGTCTTGTTTTCAGGTGAATCATGTTCACTTACTAGGTCATCTCAGCATTGTCTTCAGGTTCATGTCACTTTCTGGTTGGTTCATAACAAGAAAAGAAGGGGAGAAAACAGGTAGTGCAAGTGTAACAGGCTGCATTAAAGTACGAGATGCAGAACTTTCCTAAATTTTTTCTATAAAATGTGTTTCTTTCAAAACTGGGCATGTAAGACCTACAGCTATGGCCAAAAGTTTGGCATCACCCTATAAGCATTCATTAATTTTGCAGAATGAAACCTGCTCAATAATGTTTTGTTAACATATTGAATTACATACTGCGTTGTAGTTTTCCATATACTTAATTAAAAACTGACACAAATTAAAAAATGTGACATTTAGAACTCTAACATGAAATACTGTACAATTATTGTTTCCAGTAGACTTTTGCAACATCATTTTGTAGTGTCTTTGATTATATGATGTTAAATAAAAGATCAAAATTATGTTCATATACATATATATGTTTTTTTAAGTAGGTCTCAATCTTAAAAGGTTCCGCAAAACATTTGGCCATAGCTGTGCATAACAAATAGAAGAGCACAACAGGTACCATTTATGGAAATTTGTCGTTGGTTAAAACCCCTTTTAATTTCACCATGGTATAAAATAACCCCATCCCCTAGTCATTATTTTCTCTTTAAAGAGCCACTGAAGTCATTCAATGACAAAGGACACTCTCATGCACCCGTGTAATAAGCACATGTGAGTCTCATTCATGTTCTGCCTTCTACGAATGGAGTAGATTATACAATTTGATGTAATTGCACACTTACAGAGTGGTGTGGTACCGGGTGAATGAGATAAATGATAGGGTTACATGACAGATCAGATGGATACCACTGACGACAAGCTCAAATATTAGCAGTGACAGTGCTTGGCCTGGAGAGTAATATTAATGCTCAAGTGACACTTTAAGTATAAGTGGTGCAAAGCAAAGAAGCTTATAAAATGACTTCAAGGGAACTCCTGCAAGCTTCTTTCGTAAATGTTTTACTTTGCAATTTAATATTTCAACAGTACTGCTTATACATTTCTCATGCATTATACAGTATATGCCATTTTCATGTGCAGACAGGAGACATTTTGTATTGCACTTCCATGCAGTTTATTTTTTTTTCAATTTGGCCAATGCGATGGCGATTGAGCAGAAGCATGTGAACAGTTACATTGATCCACAGTTTAAAGGAGTCATGCCTCTAGCATTGCTATCACTGATCCCACTTTCTTCAGACGAAGATCTTTCAAACTCACTGCAAGGGTCTCACGGCACTCAGACCATGAGACCTACAGCAAAGATCCAAGGATGCAGCAGTTTACCTTGTATTTAAAATATGTGCATATCTAGTACATTCTAGTATAGAAAAGGACAAGTAATTATGTTATAAATCTGGCTAAAAAAATATATTGTAAAAAAAAAAGGGTTGTATTTTAAAATGGTATTGCAAAAGGCAATTTTATAAATAGAGCCTTTAGCATTTCATTTAGGTTTGGGGCTGCTTTGGAATCCTTAAAGCCCCTAAACCATATTTAAGTTACTGTACACATAGAAGCAGACAGACTCCCAGCGTTGCTACACAGGAATATAAAACTGATATTTCAAAGAAAAGAACACCGTGCCAAAACAGGTTTCCATGGCAACCTTGTGATGATGCCAATGCTGAAGAATTAGTGCATATTTTGTGCCTGCAAATTCCCTAGATTGCTCAAAGCTGTTTTCAATGTTTGTATTAATGAACACACGTGCAGCCCGACACACACTGATATCATTGCAGACATGTTTCCCTCGGGAAGAAGGGTTAATATTGTCAATATGGGCCCTCTTATTAGGATTCAGTGCAATTTGCATTTTCTTTCTCCTTCTTTTTGTTTTGAGGGTCTTGTTAGTTTTTAGTTGTGGTAAAAGTGAATCTAAACATACCTATATTATTATTATTATTATTATTATTATTATTATTATTATTATTATTATTATTATTATTATTATTATTATTATTATACTATATTAAGTAGCTCAAATTATTGTTATTATTATTGTTATTATTATGATTTCCACAATGAACCTTTTTTTTTATTGTAGCTTGTCAGGGAGAGCGATAGTGTGTACAGGAGTATGGGTAGCATGGCTGTAGCTAGTGGTGGAGGGGTATATCAGCCAGCCTGGGACCAGACTGGCACTTGATAATTGGGACGGTACCTTGCTAAACAAGTCTCAGTTTATATTCTGTTATCGTGTTGTTTTACTGTCACTAGACTGAGCACGTGTGGTGAGTCAGTGATATCAATCCTGTCCATCAGTGACACAAGCTAAAGTGAGGAGGTGATGAATCCAGCAGAGCTGTGAGATCCAAGCAGAGGTGATGAATCCAGCAGAGCTGTGAGATCCAAGCAGAGGTGATGAATCCAGCAGAGCTGCGAGATCCAAGCAGAGGTGATGCAGGCGCAGTTTAGTGAAGCTACTGCCTCGTTGCAAATTGTTACCGAAATAATGGAAAACTGTGTTCTGGGTTTAGTTCTTCCTCTGCAACCACAGAGCCAACACAACAGACCCCTGCCGTGTTATATGTAACAATATAGAGTTAACAGTCTCTTCAGTTCTGAATGCTTCGACAGCAAAACCCTGCTTGATAAGTAAACATTCACATTTCCATATCACTGTGATAAAGGAGACCCCTGTGCAATGCTTGTGTGATGTTGCCATGGCTAATGGTTCTGCTAGGGTTTTCTTCAGGGTAATACAGTCTTTCCCAGTGGTATTTTTCAGTTTTTCTGTAAGGTCTAACATTAAAAAATTGCCAGTGTGGCAGGGCAGAACAGCCTTGTATGTAAAAGGGGGGCAGGGCAAAGCCCTGCATGTAAATAAATGTGTTGTGTTTGTTTAGCACGGGTGAATGTATTGTCATGATTTCAAATGTCTTGTTTTGGTTATTTAAACGGGTGATTTAATGTATTGCTTGATTTTAAAATGTATTGTTTAAGTTTAGTTAAACAGGGGATGCTATTGTTTGATTTGTGTTCTTTAAAAATACAATGTTTTTTTCTTTGTTATTGTTTGGTTTGGATGTGTTCTGGCAGATGCGATGGTATCATCTCGTCTCTGCCAGACAGCTCGTGAGAATGTGGCTGGTGCAGTTTATTGAATTAATGTTTGAGGGTTGTAATTATTGTTAGATGGTCACCAGTATAAAAACAAGCAGCTTTTGTTGTTCAGGTTTGGTGTACAGAGAAGAGGTGTGTGAGAGTGAGAGAAACAAAAGTAAAAATGAAACTGATAGAAAGCAATTATTAAGCATGCAGGAAGCACGGTATTTGTTTGGTGTCAGTTGTGTTTTTGTTTGAACATTTATTTTTGCTCTGTGATCAACGTTTTTTTACAACCTTTTTATTTATTTTTGTTTTCATTAAAAATGGCCCACAAAAGCGCTTTTTACCCATTAGTGCCTGTCTGTGTTTTCAGTACCCTTTTCACCCGCAGTGCCTGTGTGTTTCTCTGTCGTACTTTCTGGTCTGGGAACGTCATCACTACTTGGCTACCCTGTGACAGAAAGTCTAAAACTAGCAGATAGTTGATGCTACGAGCACTGACTTTTGGCACTGCGCATAGGTGTAATTTAAATGGGGGACATGTCCCTCACTTTTTCATTACTCTGATAGAATAATCTTTATGCATGCATCAGCTACAGATACTGCCCCCCCCCACACACACACACACACACACTTTTGAAACTGAAGTTAGGGCACTAGTACTGTGTAATTATAGGAAAGCATTCTGATTGCGCTTCAGCATGTAATATAATTTGGGCACACAAGTATTTGCATCACAATGGCGTCTTTCTGGCTAGGAGCACTCGTATTGTTTAGTTGGGTGCTGGTGACAAGTAATGCATTTGTAATGAAGTCATAGTAACATTTGATTATACAGCTTCCTTGTCACCAGGCAAGTAACCAATCAAGCATGCTATTCAGGAGCAAGGGGTAATTTGTTCAGGTTGACTGGCAATTTCACAAATGTGTCCCTTTTTAGCTTAAAAATAACAGGTGTCCATCAACATGAAAAAAAGGGGCAGCCTGATTTTTTTTTTAATTTAATTGCACTTAACCTTGTGGATGTCAATGACGAGTGGTATTGTTCATCAGTCAAATGTAATTAGATGGACCTGTGACACTTCTAAGATTCTTTGTTCAAAAAACATATTCTACAAGCTTGAAATGTACTTCAAGCCTGCCTGCGTCAACTAATCCTTTTGATCAGACAGAGTGCAGCATATTCTTAAACGTTAAAGTCAGCTAGATTCACAGCTTGGTTGCCGTTACCAAATGCTTCTGTACAATGGAGCAAGGGCAGGATACCATATCAGTTCAATTATTGATAAAATAATATGTCAATAATGATCTTAGCAAAAAGAACAATAGGGAATTGAGCCGAGCGCATAGGATATTCAATGTCTAGATCATGTTTTTTCTTGGCGAGGGGTGTGTTGTCAATGCTTATAGATCTGGCTGTTGGTCCAGCAAAGGGAGAAGGAAGCCACAGCCCTGTGAAAGAGGAACTGCTCTGACAAGGCAAGGCAATCAGGCACGCACCACGATCCCCATTTCCATGAGGTTTAAGGAGGAGGTAAGCCTCCATGATCCCTCCCACCAATCTCAGCCAAGGCTTATAATTAAACAGGTAAAAAGGTCTTGGTAAACCTCTTCTAAAGTTCCCCAGTTGTCATCATGTTAAAAGAGGAAGATGCTCTTGAAAGTGTGTCCTTTTCCTCAATAAGCACCATAGTCCCTAGGCTAAGGTGACCCATTTCGGTGGAGCTTTGTGTTGGATGCGTTGGTCTCTCATAACAAAAAACAGAAGGATATTTGAACTTTACAAGCAACCCACCTCCTATGAAGGGTTGCTCAATTCCGGATCAGAAGCAACAGTCCTGCTTTCTTATAAAATACCCAGATAATGTGTCCTTGACCATGGCCAGGGTGATAAATGTTTACTGGTCTGTTGCAGCTGTACTCTCAATACAGTGCCAAGACCGACCCTCCTCCAGACAAACACATGAAGCAGTTTGAACTTGACAGGCTTGAGTTGATTGAGCGCATCCTCTTTCACTGTGGGTAAGCCCAGGCTCACCGGGAACCCTGAAAAAGTCTTTCTTTCATTGACTTCCAATTTCAGATAAGAAATTAAGGCAAACAAGGTTTATAAAAAAAGATTATCCCATTTGGACCCATAGCTCTAAGTAAACAATACAATTTACACAGGTATCTTGGCAATATAGAAAACAGAGATTTACTTACTAAGTTGCACCCCCCCCCCCCCCCCCCCCATTTCAAGCATCTTAAAGTTGTGGCAGTGACACCTACTCCCTGTCTATAAAAATGTCGAGTAGGTGGGGCTAAAAGAGTGGTCATGGGTATGGAATGGGTTGCCTAGTCAATATCATGTTGATGACGTACAAAGTTTTGACAGCAATCAGTTACTAGGAACCGGCCAAGCACTTATGGGCTGAATAGCCTCCTCTCGTTCCTACATTTTCCTACATTTTCCAGTGTTCTTGTCCAATTAAACTTAATCAGTTGTCTGTTAGCTGTGGTCGGAGCTGCGTACACAATGGTGACTACAGTACAATATTCTCAACGGGGGAAAAAAAAGATATATTTTATGACTCTATTTTATGTTTCTGACTTTTTTTTCTTCTAATAAATAAACAGTTTTTTATATATCAGTTAACAAGCTACTGGAAGATAAGAACCAATTTACCAGCTTACTTACAATAGAAAAACTTTTGAATTGCATCACCAAAATAAGACTCATTGCATAATGGTAGCAGCAATAATTAACTCGACTCGCTCATTGCAACACAATTATAGATGGAATAAAGAGCGTGTACACAATTAAATCATTTTCTCATGTACATATTATTCCTGCTGTTTGGGTTCTAATTCTTATTTTGATTTGGTTTTTCATTACATCCTTAAAAGTTATTTTTAGTTTGTACTCATTAATGTTCATTGCCATATTTTCTCTGCTAAAGGCCAATACAGAATCTAGGCTCCCACATTTGAGCTTTTTATCTCATGAATGTGAGTTTAAAGTGACTAACACTAATTTGCTTATTAGTCTCACCTTCACTACCACAAAACAACCCACCAGACTAATTGCATATTGTTAGCAGCAATATTTAACTCAAGTAGATCGTCCAAACATAATTATCAGCAATAATCTCTTGCTTTTAGTATTACATGCAAAAATAAAAGCCATTGTTGGGAACTAACTATAAGCATCTTGTAATAATAATCTTTATATAGCGCCTTTCATAGTGGACCACCATCACAAAGCACTTTACAAGATACAAGACTAGGGTGTGTGAACTATGCATCAGCTGCAGAGTCACTTACAACAACATCTCAACCAAAAAACTGAGGTTCAGTGATTTGCTCTGGGTCACGCAGTGAGTCAACAGCTGAGACAGGATTTGAACAGGGTACTCTACTAGCTACAAGCCTGTTTCTTTAACCACTGGACCACACAGCCTCCCAAATACACTTTTGATGAAAACTTATTGCTATGTACTTGAACAAATTTTAAAGTAAGTTTCAAGGATGTTATGAAAAATGGAAACAATATAAGAATTAGAAACCATGAATGATACGTGGGAGACAAAATAAACACATTTTGTACATACTATTTTCTCTCTCTTTACTCCAAGGCATTCAAATGCAAATTATTATCACGCAGTACGGCTCACGTTTGTTAGGCGAACTGTTCTGCTGAATGGGTTGGTTGAAGTTGCTATGTGATGAGATTCCAAATCTGCAGGGCTGCAACAGGACCAGCGCCAGGCTTCTGCAAGTGTGAACGCCAGACTAAACAACTAAGGAGGTGCTGTGCCTGTCTGTGCACATTCCCTGCTTAATGAGCAAACCCTTCTTCCAGTTCAAATTAATTGGTATGAAGGAGGCATTCTCTCTCTCTCTCTCCTTTGTCAGTGAAATGTACAAAATTAACCTCTCCCACCCTAAAATAGAGCACATATGCTTGTTTCAGGGTGGATTCAGTTTTTGTGAAAGCGCCAGCAAATAATGTGGTATTTCAATAAATGCAGTATCACCAGATTGCATTCAGCTTGTGCCAGGTTAAGCCACATGGTGAGGCAGATATATAATATGCATAATGCAAAATGTTAAAAAGGATACAAAAGCAATCCATTGAAGATCACTGTGGCTTTCAGTGAGATCATAAGAAGATCATGCATTATTAAACATTTTTAATAACATTTCCATATATTCAATTATATCGTGAGCTTTATTGTATCCCACATATCTATATGACTTTCATTAAATCTAATGATCGAAATGTGCTGAAAATGTGTCTTGAGGGTACAGAAATGCCGTTCACGTTTGCTGTACCCATTGTACCTCATCAATATATTTCTCAACATCTTCTAATGGGCAATAAAACCAGAAGCATTTCTTAACTTTCACTGGGGAGTGCTCACCAAGAGTCTCATAAAGTGTCTTAGTGTATCCAGATCATGTTTCCCCAGAAACAAAACACTGAATTAAGGACTGTTATAGGAACATAGACAAACTACAGCAATGGTATGGGAAATTGATTAACCCTTTCATCACATTTGTATTCATATCCACTTTTAAGGAGACGGTGTGGTCTAGCAGTTAAAGTCCAGTGCTTGTAATCAGAAGGTCCCTGGTTCCAATCCTACCTGTGCCACTGACTGGCTCAGTGTTGGACTGAAAGCAAGTCACTTAACCTCCTTGTGCTCTATCCTGCAGATGAGATGTTAAATCAATGTTGTAAGTGGCTCTGCATATAAAGTTCACAGCTTACCTCTGTAAGGTGCTTTGTGATGGTGGTCCACTATGAAAGGTGTTATATAAATTATACTGTATTTATTTAATCAAGTATTATGGTAAAACAATTTTCCCCATCCACTATACACACACACACACACACACACACACACACACACATTCAATGTGACTTGGAAACAAGTATTCAGACAGGCTAAGTAATTGTGATTGGATTAGTCATACAGTAGCAGAGCAGTTTATTATGACTAGCATGTCCTGGGCAATCAAAGAAAGAAAGCTGTAAAACATGACATTATTATAACCACTGGTGAAATTACATTAGCACAGATTTCCTTTTTTGTTGTTTTTTGTTTCAAGATGTAAAGCACATATGCTGTAGGTTTTTTAAGAATTTATGTAAAAACAAAAGCATATAAACCACAATGAATATACAGAAATTGAATTGCAGTTAACTGTACCATAGCTACCTTGTAACATTGGTTTAATATCTATTTGACTTCTATTCTTCATTCAAATTAGTACTTGTCCCACTTTTATTGTGCTGAGAATCATTATTGCTTCTTCGCTTAGGTTTTTATGTTAAGTCAGGATATAAACATATTCCAAATGCATCGTTTTTGCAAAACTGCTAGACATGTTTGTCGCAGTCTGATAGCAGCTACCGCAGTGGATTGAGTAAAACAATGGAAGTGAAGTCATTAGCTACCAAGAAGCATCTGCAACTTTTCATCTATAGCGTTGCCACTGTTGAAGCCCATACGGTATGTGCATATGACATAGTTAATTAAGTGTGAGCATCTATAAAGCTGTGTGTTTTAAAAGCAAGGTTTACAGTGTGTCTAGTAAGGGTTCTGTCGTCCCTTCCCAACTGCAGTGGCAGACACTGCTTTGGCAAAAGCAATGGTTCAATGCTAAGGGGTATGTTATTATATGGTTGCACAGTGGTATAGTATGAGTTGCCATTGGTAGAATGATACTGCTGTTGCATCATATTTTGACATACAAGTGGTATGCATCAATACACACTCCACTGCACTACTGTACAGGTTGATATTAGAGCACTCTGGAGTATGATTAGCACATCTATTGCCTTTGCTGTGGTCTGCTAATTGTCCTAAAAGGTGTCTCCAGGGCAATACAGTGGCAATATCATTTATTTTTAAGGGAGTTTGAAAGCATAAAGTCCCCAGTTTCAAGGTCAAGATGTGCAATGAGATATCAGATTGCAAAAACGTCTTGGATAGAGGCTAGTACTTGAGAACATCTTCTCAGCAGAACAATGGCAACACGTTGATTTGCAAAAGCAGAATTCGCAGGCCATACACAGATTTACATGCATTACTGCTATTCAGACTACCAGCCAAAACTGCATCATATATACTGCACTTAGATCTTGAATAATTTAATTATCTTAATTATTATTTAATTGTCTATCTTTTGTGTTCAGGGACAGACTTACTTTTGCTGCAGAGCAAAATGTGCATGCATTTTGTATCATATTTTGTGCAATATTTTCGCAAATCTATTGTGCTGCCATAGCTGGTATGCTGTGGTCTGCTAAAGGTTCTGCTAGGTTTTGATCGGGGTAATACACTGGTATTATTATATAAACACTGGTTTCAAAAAGCAGGTATTGCAAAGCTATAATCTGGTTGATCAAACATTAAATTAATTTACACTGGAATATAAATTCTTGTTTTAATGTTTAAAAAGCAGTCCCCTGTTTATCAGCAGTTTTCAGTATCTGTAATAGTTAAGCAGTGTAGTAAACTCTCAGAAGGACATTTCAATTTCAAAGGTTCACAGCCATGCACAGTCTGATCCTAGTACACTCATTAATAATAATAGTAGCTTTCTATTATCAGTGAAATGTGTAGGAAATTAATGTCTTGCAGTATGTTCCACACATCAGACAACACAACCCTTCTGTAAAGGCCAGGAGTAACCCATTGTTGATTGACCCATTATTGATTGATTCAAAATAGTTTCCAGATCCTTGTCAAGGGACAACAGTCACATTCAGAACCTTTTCACACAGGGGTCGCCGGGTCAAGTCAGTTCATTTAGAGGATTATCCTGGCGTGGACAATGCAAGGGTTGGGACAGGCTTCCTCTAGCTCGGCAGTGCTGGACAGATGGCCTGACAGATTCCAAACTGGCATGCAGGAATAATTAGGTTAAATAGATAGGCTGAATGCGATGTAGCGTATTGACTAGCTAATGTTTTCAGGCTTTCGAGACACTATTTCTATAAAGCTTATTTTGCAATATTGATCTTTTTTTTTTTCTGAACTTAGAAATGTGAGGGACAAAGACGTCTTGCTTAGTGCCAGCAGCAACAACAGCAAAAACATTATCTTTTGTGTCGAGGCACCTCAAAGCGCTGTAGCTGTAGAACACAGAAACTATTTACTGTTCTAAAACACAGCCCCAAAAACTTGCAGAAGCCACAAGGCAATAGAAAAAAAAAGACAAACCTACACTAATATTAAAATATACAGACATGTAAAGGCCATATTATAAAAGTCTTCAAGTTCATTTTGTAGGATATCTGTCTATCTACCTAC